>NC_091838.1:62418411-62721442 GCF_037783145.1 Equus przewalskii | reverse complement strand
CCCATTTGGTATCTTTCTGACTGTTTGCATGGGAGCTAAGGAGGAGGAAGCAGATCTGTTCTCCTTTCTCACCAAGTGAGTTCCATGGACACACTTGCCATGTGGATGTGCCCCATCTACTGGTTGAATTGGGTGGCTACATTCTTAATGATGGTAATACCCTGTGCAATTAATGCTGGGCATCCTGTCTCTTTAAAAGCAGCGGACAGGCCGGCCCCCTGGCCCAGTGGTCAAGTCTGTGCGCTCCGCTTCGGCGGCCCGGGGTTTCACGGTTCGGATCCTGGGCACAGACATGGCGCCTCTCATTAGGCCATGTTGAGGTGGTGTCCCACATGCCACAACTAGAAGGACCCACAACTAAAATATACAACTATGTACTGGGGGTATTTGGGGAGAAAAAGCAGAAAAAACAAAAAAGAAGATTGGCAACAGTTGTTAGCTCTGGTGCCAATCTTTGAAAAAAAAAAAACAAAGCACTGGAGACTGTGCCTGGGGTTTCTATTATACATCATTATCCTGCTGGCAACAAAGTAAACCGTAAAGCGTCGTTTGCTTACGGAGCACACGTTTTGGCCATCTCGAGCGTCTAAATTTTCATCAGGGTTGCACACATTCTGTCGTGTGGGCTTTGCAGTTTGAAGTCAGAGCTTCAGTCTCGTGCGCACAGGTTAAAATCTGCAGCGTTCTCTGTTTAGTTGTTCCCTGTGTACATCATGTTGCCCAAATTTGCAGCATTGAGGAAATCCCTTCGCTGCAGGATACCTCAAGGAGATGTGGCATCACACCGGTTTTCAGTCTTCCTTTAGAGATTGTGGGTTTGTAAGATAAAAGTTCCAGGGAGAAAATAGAGTCTCCTTGCTCTCCTTTCATGCACACACCCAAAAAATCAGTACTGAAATTGCCTGTAAGGCTCAATAAGGAAATTGGAGAAGGTGCAATTTGCCGGTTTGCTTAAAGAAACATAATTATTTCAAAATGACAAACCGGTCCCTTTGTCAATAAATGTTTTATGTCTTAGCTTCCATGCCTAGATACCTTGTGTAAATTATGAATTAGCTTGTAAGTAGACTTAGCAAAGGATGCCCAGCAGGCCTGTGGTCTGAGAGCTAAGCGGGCAGCACTTCTGACATCCTGATGCTTTGCTGCTGCTGTTGCATTGGGATGCAGATGTCTGACTGTGGATTCAGGTGGGTATTTTGTGGCTTTAACTTCTGCTACTTTGCAAGGACTCATCTAACATATCACCCAAAAGAGTCTCCCCTCACACCACCTCCCCCCAATTTCCACATCACAAGAAGCAAGAAGAACACGCAACTGTCTTAATTCAGTTTAAGTTCGAAGGCCACTCACTCTCAGTTGTAGGGTTTTTCTCTTTTTTTAAAAAATTAAGTAGTTGCTAACTTATTCTTCACTATTATTCTGCAGTCTCCACTCAGCCTCCCAAGGGGAAGGTTTTGAATGAGTAGCTGGGTTTTGTGTTTATACGTCTGATCACTGAGTTATTTATGACTAGAGGATTTCACAGTGACAAGTAAGTGAATGGACCTGCAACTTAGTTTGGTTTTTCTTTGTTCAGGATGATTTCAGACAACTGAGCCTGGGCCTAGCACCCTTTCAGAAAGGGGATGAGAGAGAGAGAAAGCCAGACTATGAATGCATTAACTTATCCAGAAGGCAGCAATCAGAATAACCTAGAAATAAGCCATTTTAATGGCTGCCTCCATGTAAATTCTGGATGTGACAGTTAGTACTTTATTTGAAGTACCCATTGGAGTGAGCACCAAAATATTTTCAGTGCTCGAAGCTTTGCAAGATCTCACCTGTGTCACTTTCTTTTAAGACATCAGAAGCTGCCTGTACAAAATGCCCCGAAGTCCGGCACGTTCTCAGACTTCAGGTTCAGACCGACCACTTTTGGATTCTAATTGTCCTTCCTCACTGGCTGTATAACTCTGGGCAGATTTTCGGACTTCTGTCTGCCTCCATGTTAAGTTGCAGAATGGGGATGAGAGTAGCATCCTGGATTGTGAGGTTTAGATTGTGATAGTCTGTGTCCAATAGCACAGTGCTCAGCATAGGAGTGTGCTGGAAACTGCAGCGGTGGTTTTAGCATTATCATTATTTCTGCATGTGAAGGTGTTATTTTCTATTTTATTTTAAGCCTTTCCTTGGATTTTTACATCAGTTTTCTCATTCTTGGAAGGACTTTGATTTAAAAAAATGGAAACTATATTTTGTGATGTTTAAATATACATATAGAGTTTTTTCCCAGCTTTTTTCCAATTTTTTTTTCAAGGGATTAGCACCTTTAAAGATACAGGTGGCAGTGGTTGTCTCTGGTCTGGCCTCACAATACGATCTTTATTTTGCTGGGTTGGAGGTTTGGGTAGGTCCTGTAATCCCTAAATTAGTCTGGGAAGCAGATGGATGAAAATGGTGTCTTTGCTGGGCGAACCCCAGTTGTGGCTTTTCTTTTGTTCCTGGCTGCAATCCAAACTAGTGCCCTAATAACTGAAATTTCCTCTTTCACCTCGCACCTTAAGGACTATTAAAGTCAGCGGGAAGGACTCATTGCTGTGGCAGAAGGATGCTTTCCCAAGGCCTCTCTGGGCCTGTGGGACCCGGGTCAGGCCCTCAGCAGTCAGGACCTGAGGATGGGCAGGAGCAGGGGCTGCTCGAGAAGCTCTGGCTTCTGTTTCCTCTCCGTCCATTTCCACTACGTTGCGAGGCTGCCTCTTTCTACAATTAAGTCATTTCAGTCTGTTCTCTCACGATTTTCCTTCACCCTAGAGATGCTCAATGTTAGGGCAAAATACAGGCATTCAAGCTGCTTGTAGCATTTAGGGAGTTGGGGAATTTGGCTTTTAATTACTGTGAAAATTTGATTATTTAGGGCCTCAGCACCATCTCTACAGAACCTGTTGAATTTGGCGGCAACAGAAAACGGGGCTCATAAATAAATGCGGAAATGGGTGGGTTGACAGGTCCTGGGGGAGGACGAGGTAAAATGAACGGGAGCAATCCTCAGTATCTTTCACTAACTCGAATCAAGTTGTTAAGGCTCTTTTCTGCCACAGCTTTCCCTTCTGTAATGTGGGTTAAGGTCTGCTGCCCGTGAGCTCTGAGCAGGTGTGTAGAATCTAGAATGGGGTAGTACAGTCAACGTGTTTAACAGAAAGTGCATATCTCTCCAGACATCCAGTCTTTAATCACACTCGTTCTTCCAGGCAGAAGGAAGCCCCAGCCTTTGTTTTCCATAACATCCTATGGATTTATTCCACGGCACAGCAAGATGTTTCTGACTTGTTGAGACGACTAGTTGTGGTGTGTGTATTTTGCTTGCCCAAATGTATTTTAAATTTCTTGATGACCTTTGATGGTTTGCTGTCAACCCTGCAGCTCTTCATCTTCGTCCCCAGTCCTGCTTGACCCTTACGGATCTTTCAGGGCTCAGCTTAATCCCCTCCTGCTGACTATATCAAATTCCGCTTCCATCCGCTCCGATAGAAGCATTAGTCTTTCCTTGGAACACTCACCACAGTTGTTGATTTTATTATGGTTAATTATTTAATATCAGTCTCCCAAACAAGACTGTCAATTCCGTAAGGTAAACAAACATGATGAGGAGGAGGATTTTGCTCACCATGTATACCCTGCTCCTGACAATAGCCTGCCTGGTTCTTCACAGGTTCACAAGTATTATTGGTAGATAGGTGGATGGATGAATAAGTGAGTGAATGAATGAAATGTCATTGTCACCTATAGTATTTACTTTTTGTCTCTTCCCTATCCTGTTCATGTGCACACACAGCAGGGGCTCTACACAAGCTTATTAGGTAGCTGAAAAGCATCTTGTGGGTCTTGGTCCCAAGGCACCACAGAGGATTGGGAAAGTAAAATTTATATAAATTCTTAGGAAGAAGTCTTGAGGTTTCTATGTTCCAAAAGTGATCCTGTCTGGGGTAAAATATGGCAAATGAAGAGCCATTAGTTTCTCACCTTCTCTGCCTGCTCCCCAGGACCTGGGAATAAGACTTTAGATGGGGCCTGACTTCGGGAAGGATATCTTCTCTAATTCAGAGCCAGATCAAAGACCTGATGTAGTGCTAGCTGTATCTCTGGCTAAAAAACCGTAGATCAGTCCTACTAGTAGCTTCCACAGTGGTTCTCATGGTGTCCTTCAAGACAGAGCTCACTTAGCTAGTTCATGGCCATCACCAAGAAGCATTATAGAAGGGATGCAGTGTGTATACTGTGTAATAATTTGGGCCCTACAGTCAGAATGCCTGAGTTCAAATCCCATCTGCCTGCTTTTAAGTGAATTTAGACAAATTAGATATAATCCTCTATTTCTTCTTCTATGAAGTAGGAGACATAATGTTATCTACCTCATAGGGTTGTTGGAAGATCAAATGGCCAGACAGACATAAAATGCTTTTCAGAGGTTAGGCATGTTATAAGCTCACAATAAATGTTAGCTGCAATTATTATCACCAGGTTTATTGGTTGCAGAAGTTTCCACTGCAATCCCAAGCCAGTACCTATGAATACTTGTCCAGCCTATCCCTTTCAGACTATACTGGGACCCACGTTTTCTTCTGCCCTTTCTGCCCACATGCCTTTAGCTCAGATTTTTACTGTAATGACAAACACAGTGTCCAGGAATGGCACCAATTATACTAAATCTTGCTTTATAACCCCTCAACCAGTACTGTAAAGGCCAGTTTGAACTGCCTGAAAATCCATGTCGTGCTGTGACTTGGAGGGTGTGCACCCTCTGTACACAGGCATTAAATAAATTAAATAATGCTGACAGTGTGTATGTGTGCCCAGCCAGATTGCCCTGCTTTCTTAAATCATTTAAGCATACTTAATCTAATGGAACATGTTATGACTTCAGCAGCTTCTGAATAAAAGTTGGAGAAAAAAAAAAATCTGAAACGTGGCACCAGCGAAAACCCCCAGTTATTTAAGGCAGCTTCACACTTCCACAGAAACTGGGCTCTGTTGAAGAAATAGCCACTCCTCTCCACCAAATGAAATCTCTCCTTTTTTTTGCCTTTTAAAAAATTTCTTCTTTTATTTTTAGATTTTGGATGAGAATGGGACTCCAAATCTGTTTTCAAGCTGTCTCTTCTTTTCTCTGTTTGCTCAGAACTATCCTTTTTATCTTGCTTCTGCCCCTGGTGGTGGTATCTTGGGCAAGTTACTTGACCTCTCCTGGCTTTGGTTTTTTCATCTGGGGTGTTTGGACTGGTCGATCTTTGTGGTGCCTTCCAGCTGTTAACATTTTTTTGATTTCATGATTTCTCTCCCTTGTTATTACAGAAAGCACAAGTGTTGTGCCTTAAGCATCCGATAGGAAAGTATTCACGGATCAAGTTGAAAAACCTCCAGTTTCCACATTCCAGGCCTCCTAGTTTGGGCTCAGAGAGTAACAGTTGTTTTCAGGCAGTTTTTTGTGCTACGGGTGGTTTGGGTTTCATTTCTGTTGTTCTGTGGACGTTATTGGATGTGTGACCATTTGATCTTGGTGGAGAATACTGTATCTTGACACACACCAATGCCCTTACCCTTGGCATGTTTTGGAAGTCCGCAGACAGGGTCCCGAGGCTGCCTGAGTCACCGTTAATGAACCAAACTGCCTGAAATGCTCCAATGGTTGCCTCTTGGCACTTGGCAGGAAAGTCTTTTTCATGTTAGTTTCAAGGTTGTCAGATATCATTATCCCCAAGTATTAAAAGTTTCAAAGAAAGGAGGCAGTGTGTTTGATTTATAGAATAATTATCTAGCTTTAGTTCTAACTTGGCTTTGGCAATGGTTTTGCAAGCACTCGAAAATTAAATCCATTTTTTATGGCACTACAAGGTATTATCTCACGGCAAATGATAATTAAACACCTGTGAAATCAATTAGCCCTTTAAGCAGGGAAAAAAAGTTTTCCAATTATGTTTTCGCACCTCCAAAACTTTTATAATTCCAAAACCAACACTTGTGGAGAGAGATATGGTTGATTGGTGTTGCCAGCTTACCTTTCCATAAAGATCTTCCCTCAATTTTGCTGAGACTTAATCTCTAGGAAGGCGGAATCCCGAGGAAGGCTGTTTGTGGGACCGGCTCCCGTCCAGAGAGGATGCAATCGCCTCTGGAGCTGACTCTTAGCAGCTATCTGTGTGACACACAGCTGAGCCTCTACAAAGGAAGTTACTCACTTTCTGTTTTGATGCCAAGTTTTACTTGACAGTTTATTTAAAAGCCAAGATACCTTAATGGAAATCAAGCAACAAGATGTTCCACGTGACAGAACTGCTCTCTCTTTAAGGACCCTGTAGCCAAGACTTCTGAGCCATCTTCATTACAAATTCATACCCTGAAAACAGACTGATTGGTTGGTTAATAGCTGAAGACTAACACAATGGAAAACTGGAAATCGTGGCCGGCCTTTCAGCCCCACAGGATTGTGTGTGTTTAATCATTGGCTTTGGTAAAATTAGCTATTCCAGATGCTTCTTTTGGAAAATGATCTGTACTTCTGAAGTAGTGGATGGATTTGGGTCTCAGAAAAAAGAGAAAAAAACAATGCTAAGCCTTTGACATCTTCTTCTTTAAGCTTCATCTGTACGGAGACCATTCCAAGAAAATGCTTGCCTGGTCCTTCCTAATAGTCATAAGTGCTTTAGTTTGCATAATGCTTTCATGTACACTGTCTTGTTAGATCCCCAGTAGACCTTGTTAGATGGGCAGGATGAGTCTGATTGTTCCATTTTGTGAATGAGCATGGATTCAGAGCTGAAGTGCCCTACTTAAAATCAAACAGTAATGACAAAGTCAAGACCAGAAACTGTAGTTTCTAGATTTGATTTTGTGCAGGTTTCATCCTATCGCTCTACATAAACACCTGTTAAACACATTCTTTAAAAAATTTGTTTTTTCTAAAGACGTTTTTAATGAGATCTTGCTTTCATAGCAGATGGCATTTGGAGACGTTGATGAATCTTAACATTAACCGAGAAATAAGGCTGATGTTGTGTAAAACAAAAAGGAAAAGGAACTTCTTTTCTCTATGTTTTTTTAGAAATCTGTCCTATGAATTATCCTCGTGAACATGGTCAGCAACTTGGACACTTTATGACCTCATAGGTAGTATTCCCTGAGGAATGAGAAGGAGATCTGACATTCATTCAACAAATATTTCTTAAAAGGTTACTATGGTCCAGGCAGAGGTCTAGGGACTGGGATCACAGTGGTGAATAAAAACAGGTAAGTTCTTGCTCTCATGAAGTTTCCATTATATTTAGGAAGAAAGACAGTAAGCCCGTAAAACAAATGTATCTGTGAATTCAGACAGTGGTAAATCCTAGGACAGAGATGAAACAGAGCAATGGAACAGGGAGTGCCAGGAACACAGGCTGGTCCATGAGGGCCTGTCTGAGGAAGGACTGTTTGTCTAAATGCTGATATGCCTCTAGAGGTAGATCTGGGATAAGAATGTTCCAGGCAGAGGGCATGGCGAGTACAAGTCCAGGAAATGATAATGAGTGTGGTGTGTCGAAGAATTGAAAGAAGGACGGTATAGCTATAGATGGTGAGTGAGGAGAGGGGCAGTTGGAGCTGTGGGCAGAGGCCAGTTGTCATGGAGCCCTGTCGGCCAGAGCGAGGAGTGTGAATATCATTTTAAGTGCCGTGAGGAGCTGTTGGAGGGTTTTCGGCCTGGGAGTGAACATTTTAAGGTATCTTTGGTTGCTCTATGGAGAGTGGATTGAACGTGTAAGATTGAACCTATTCTGGCCTGAAACTAATATGAACCCGAGTATGTTTCTTGTTGCCGGGCTCAGGTGGAGACCCAAAGGAGGAGTAAAACAGGAAAGGGGGGCGGGAGGATACTCTGGTTCCCATGGAAATATACCACTTAGGTCTCTGCATCTTTGTTTCTTCAGTGCTCACTGTGCTACCTGGCACAGAGGAGCTGCTTGGTATTCATCTGTCCAGGGAGCAGATACCAGGGTCTGGAGGCATCTTAAGGGCCACCTGGTCTACCTCTCCCCTTTGCAGATGCTGAAATTTTCTGTCTGTCCCACAGCCTCTTCCCAAAATGAGGCCGTCTAGGAGTTGGCTGGCTCCTTAGCTGCTTCTCGCAGGGAACTGTGCTGAGCAGAGCCAGCCAGAGGAGGAGGGAGAGGTGACTCATAGCTTCACAGAGTCTCTCCCATGGGGCATTGTTGTGCTTCTCCCAAAGGAAATGGCAGAATCTAGACTCATGGACCTTCCCAATCTCCAGTGACCAAACCTTCATGGAAGGGTGATCTGGTAAATCAATATGTGGTGTCAGATCGTTAACCATAACACAAATTTTTATGTCCCATGGATACACATACGCACCTATACATTTTTACATTCACATACCCAGATGGGAAAGATTAAACTTTCTATAGACAGCTAGCTTCATGTAGCTTTCACAGTCTGTTGCTGTCCTATAATTTCTTGAGGAGGCACCGTCTCCACTTACACAGAGTTCTGTAGTCTCATTTGCTTGTTCAGTGCAAAAGGCCCAGGAGTGAGCTGGCCCTGATGGTCAAAGTCAGTAGGTGGACCCCAGGAATGGCGAAAATAGGAGAGGAGAGGGGGAGGGGAGGTTAGCTGAACCAGCCGTCATTTCATTAACTGTAATTGGATTCCCAAGGTATTTTATAATCACTTAAGTGCAAGGACCAGACGAAAGGCTTAAGCGCTGACAAAGAATGCAGGGCATGTCAGATTTGCCACCGGACAGCCCCTGCGCAGTGCCTGCTCTGGTGACGAGAACAGCCTAGCAGGAATTCCAAACATCCTCCTAACCCCAGGGCTGACCAAGGCTGGCTGGACAGGAAAGAATGTCTTGGCTCAAGCAGGAAAGTGGTCAGAACGTTGGGTTGAGCCCAGTTATCTTTGGGGGATGGGGAATCATTGCCTTTGGACCAACGCAGTGCTTAGCATTACAGAAGCCAGGAGGAGGTTCCACAGTGTTGTTTTCTTCTGCTCAGACAGAGAGGGAGGCCAGGAGAAGTTTCAGTTTGAAAAGCGCTGTGCATACATTTAACTTGATTTGCAAATAATGCTATTTATCAGGGCTGGTGAAACAATTTCCCACCCTCATCAGTGTACAGAGAGAGATGAAATTTTTAATAGGCTACCAGGTCTTTAGAAATAAAGATAGAGAAGAAAGGATAGAATATGTACAAAAGGAAGACAAAAAAATAAGACACTATTTTTCATTCTTTAATTGGGCTCAGCCTAAACACAGGAGTGGCAAGCATCGTAGGAAGACCTGGCGTCATCAAGAGCCGGACATGAAGTAGATAGTGTTACAGTGAGGGGCTGGCCTCTCTTCTTTGTCTCTCTATTGCTTTCACGGTCCCTATATACCTAAAGGCAAATCAGTGGACGTTGAGCACTTTTCATCCATTTCGTAACTATTTTTTGAGCGTCTCCTGTAGGCCAGGCCCTGTGGTAGGTGCTAGTTCAACCGAAAGTAGGATGTGGTCCTGTCTCCTGGAGTCCAGTGGAAGGAAAACAAGAAAATAGACAACTTAATACAGACTGAGCCATAGACAGATCAGCCCGGATGCTGTGTGAGCAACAAGAGGGTCTCTGGCCAGGACTCAGGGATCAGATAGGGCTTCCTCCAGGAGTGGGAGTGAAACAGAGGAAGGAACAGGTGTGTTGGGGAGAAGTGCTCCAGCCACAGCCTGCTCCCTGGGACTCGGTCTCTCCCTGAGGAGGAGTTGCCATCGAGGACAGAGGCTCCTTGCTGCTGGCCCCTGTGCTGGTCTTCTCAGCTTCAGTTGACGCTTCCTGGCCCTCCTCCACTTGGCCAGGGTTCTTGGCATAGAGCCTGGTGAAAGGTTAACGGTAAAATAATGACCTTGGGCTCCCCAGTTGCCCTTGGGCCTGTCACGGACAGATAGCTCCCACTGCCAAGACCTTGGTAGACCTCTTGTGGACCCATTTATCCACCTGAGGTCATTGTTGCTGCTGGCTCTTTTATTGTCACTCCCTTCTCTTTCCCCCTGTACCCAGGTGGCCCTTTATTTAGCATTTTCAGAAGTGCTTTATTCTAACCAGAGAATTTAGAGCCACGTGTCTTGGAATTGCATTTATGTCAGAGCAGTTTGAAATTTGGTATTGCTGAGCACAAAAGGTGATGCTCAAAACCTCGCCTCCTTCAGTCAGCTTCCTGAGATTGGTGTCATCTGGCACAATGTATTAAAAATCTTTCGTTTTCACCTTTGCTGGCCGCATGTTGCTTCTTCCTCCTAGGCAGCTCTGAGAGACGGCGGAGTGCATTGTGGATCCTGCCCTCCTTGTACAAGCCCCACAAAACCTTGAGTACTCTACTTCATCATCTGTAAAATGGGGCCATTTCAGGTGTGGCTGTAGACATAAAGTGCAATAATGCGCCCACAGGAAACATGTAATCAGTGGGGGGCTTATCATTATTATAATTGTTATCATTAATGGCTATCATATTTTTATCACCCTCTTTTACGTATTAACCATCGAGCTGCTACTTAATGAGCGGGAACCGAGATGGCCTTTTACCCCTGTTGAAGGATGAGGTGCATGTGGTTCATATTGTTTTCATTAATATATGCAGGCGGTGATGGCCACCTGGTCCAGATTTAATGTGTTTAAAGTTCTGAGCTGTCGGTAGCTGTTTAGGGTAGAGATGTGGTGGGGGAGTTTAGACACGAAATGGGATTATGATCCAGTGTGTTCAGACGGGATATTTGACTCCAAGTATCTTTCCGACTCTCTCTTTTTCCCTGTGAAAGGCAGGAATAACCGTGTCTACTCCCGCTGTGACTGTGAAACTTCAATGAAATAATGTGTGTGCCAGAGTCAGGGCCCCCCTTGGGGCCTCATGCCCCAGCCAGAGCCCATGAAATGTTACCTCTCTCCCTTCCCTGTATGGAAATGGATTTTAAATGGGCATAAAAAGGAGATGATCTTCTGTGGACAGCCAAGAAGTGTGAAAGGGTGAATACAAATACCTATTGCTGGTTGTAGCCCAGCATTGCCATCTGCAGTGGACAGCTTGGGCTCGGCGGTGTCATTCTGAGAAGCATCACAAAGAAATAAATTCCTAATGCTTGGCGTGACTAGGTGCCCTGGAGTTTCTAGCAACAGGCAGTGCTCGAGGCAAAGAATCGCCTGTGTGAGGAATCGCACCACCTCCCCAGAGCAAGTGCCTTCCCGCTGGGGGCACTGAGTGTCCCCGAGGCCGCAGCCAATGTGGTCAGCCATGCCCAGAGCCCAGCACCGCACACTGTGTAGCTCACCTGCGTTTACCTGACCCTGGAACGTATAGTAGCTCATTCAAGTGCACAAAGACTGTGTGAGCAGGTGACATGATGAAACTGAGGCTCAGTGGATCCTGTGAATTCTCAAACACCAGAGGGGGCTATACTTTTCTGGATGTGTGCTTACAAGACAACAAATAGACGTAGTATAGTGGCCAGCTGGACCCTTTTCCAGCTAAAAGATTGGCCCCCACTCATGTTTCTCAGTTCAAAGCTGTGCCTTGAGCCAGTTACATACTGTTAGATATTATGCAGTTTTCTCAAAAATAATTGAAATTTTGTGTGTTAAATCTGTAAAGGCCAAGAAAGGGTCTAAGGCAACATGAGTAGTACATAACAGAGCACCATCTTGGACTGAACTCCCCGTGTGACATGGGGCAGTTTTGAGTAGGAGGGAGGGTCCTTTTAAATGGTAGCCATTTGTTGCTAATGCTTGAAACTAGATGAACTACTTAGGACTTCACTCTGTAAGGAATATTATTTGCAGACACGGCGTTTGTGTGGGCTGACTGAGGAGGCAGCATGATGTAGTGGAAAGCAAAGGCCTTTTGGAATCGGAACGCCTGGAGCTGGAGCCCAGGTGACTCCATAGCTGTGACCTACCTTGGCAAGGTTATTGGACTTGCTGAACTCAGCGCTCACCTGTGAATTTGGGTTATACTGAGTCCTGAGGATTCCACTGGTAACATGTCATTCTTCTGCTTGAGCCCGTCAGTGACTCATGACCACCTGCACAAGATCGTGTCTGAGCTCCAGGAGATATCACACAAAGTCTTCCCAGTGGGACCTCACCTCCTCCCTGCCTCCCCCTCCCCAAACTGTGGGGGATTTCTCTCACCTTGGTGCCTTTGCTCCTGCTGTGCGGTCTCTACTTCCAGAAATGTCCATCGCCTCCTCTTAGCCCTTTGCTAGGCTGATTCTTGCTTCTCCTTTGATTTTTAGCTCAGAGTCATTCTTTCTGCCAGAGAAATCATTGCTTCTCACTCTCCCCACCAAAGCCAAGTTGTGGCTGTCGTTTCTCTTCTCTGCATAACTCCCACCTCAGGCCCCACCCTACCACTTCCCTCACTTAATAGTAATTATTTGACAACACATCTGCCTTTTCACTGGACTGTCATTACCTTGAATAGTACCTTACACATGATCATCCTTCAACTAATGTTTGTTGAATGAATGAAAAAAAGCAGAGGAAGTGCTCAAAGATGTTAATTTTATTTCTCTTATCCCAGTGCACTTTATGGAACTACAACAGTCATACGTTGTTTTTCTTAAGGGATGTATTTCGAACCTGGGTGTAAGCAAAGAAGATTAAGTACTTATGAGGATGGGGGCTGGAGGGAACAGATCAGCTGTAGATATTAAGTTACTTTATAAATAAATTCATGAGACAAACTGTAACAACATCAAGGGGAGACTAGAACTGTTTGGCTACAGAGATGAGAGGCTGGATTACTTGCTTTTTCCCTATCCTTTTTGATTAACGAAACACAGCTCCCGTGGCGAAAGTGCATGCTACAGAGGAATGGTGGGAACCAGGGGAGGACCTATGGGCACACAGCACCAGCAACGTCCTTGTCTGTGTAGCTTCTGATAATAAGGCAGAAGCCTTTCAGTTAGAAGCTGCTGTTCCGTTGTAATTCACAGCTTCTATTTTCATTTTATTTTAAAGAGGCTGTTCCACATTTCTCCCTGGCTCTGTCTTTGTCTATTTTTTATCATTACATTTTTTAAATGTTTTTATTCCTCTCGTCCTGATAAAATTTACCGCAATAACTTGCAATTGCCTGGTGCATTGCAGTTTATGCTGCATAGACATGATCTCATTTAATCTTCACAACGTGGAGGCACAGAGAACTTAAACAGTTTGCATAGAGTCACACAGAAAGTGGTAGATCCAGAACACACATTCCTCAACTCAGGTTTTCTAACTTCAGATCAGCTGTATTTTCCGTTATATTCTGTTGCTTCCTTCAGCCGTAATGATAATAGCTACTATTTATGGATTGCTTATAATGTAGCTGTGCGTTAGTTAAGTTGTATCATTTAATGCTCACAGTGGAAGGATTATCTCCATTTGCCAACCAGGAAACTAAGATTTAGACAAATTAAATAACTTTCCTAAAATCACTCAGGTTGTAAATAGCAAAGCTGAAATTCGAACCCAGGTTTGGCTGTGTCTAAAGTTGCTTAACCAGTAAGCTCTTAATTGCTAAGCTCTTAACTACCATGCCAATGGTTCTCAGAATTTAGGGTGCATCATAATTACCTGGAGGGCTTGTTAAAACACAGGATTCTGGGCCCTTTCCCAAGAGTTCTGATTCAGCAGGTCTAGTTGAGGCTGAGAATTCCCATTTCCACCAAGCTCCCAGATGATGCTGATGATGCTTCTGGCTGAGAGCATCCACTTTGAGGACCACTGCACTATGCCACACTGCCTGCCTCTTCCCGGGTTGCACTGAATCGCAGCCAGCAGAAATGTGTTTCATATGGAGAGGAAGGACTTCAATTATGCATTATTACATGGCTCATTTTAAATGGGGTGTATTCCATACATTATGCAGTACAACTTTAAGGAGAAAATTATTATGCCCATAGAGTGGTACTGATTTCTAGGTTAAATTCAGGGTCGGGTCATTTTTATTGCATTTCTCTTTGTAGTCGTTTATGAAAACTGTTCTACCTTCTGGGTCATCACCTATGCAATAGGGACCTTAATGCCCATCTGAAAAAGGTAACACAACCACTTATTAATTAAGGTCTAAGTATCTGAGATTGGTTGCCTCCCTGATCTACTTATTTTCTTGCTTAAGATATCATGTGTTAGTTATCTCTTATTTTTAAGAAGTTTATGATTTTGACGTAATTTACATTTCTAAACTTAGGTAATGTAAGTTACTATAAAGGGACTAAGATAAGAATTAGTCCCTTTAAAAAGATTATCCCCCTTACTTGACCTGTCATCTCCCTATCTTTCTCCCCCATCCCTAACCACTAATCTATTGTCCATCCCAATAGTTATGTTGTTTCATGAATGCTACATAAATGGAATAATGCGGTATATAGTCTTTTGAGATTGGCTTTTTCACTTAGCATACTTTCCTTAAACATGTTGTATGTGTCAATAGTTCATTTTATTGCTGAGAAGTATTCTAGGCTATAGATGTACCACCGTTTGTTGACTCATTCACCCACTGAAGAACATTTGGATAGTTTCCAGTTTGGAGCTATTAAGAATAACACTGCTATGAACATTCATGGACAAGTTTCTGCGTGAAAATAAGTTTTCATTTCTCTGGGATAAATGCCCAAGAGTACAATTGCTGGGTCACATGCGAAGCCCATTTTTAGTTTTAGAAGAAACTGCTAAACTGTTTTCCGATGTGGCCGCACCATTTTACCTTCCCACCAGCAATATATTTTACCTTCCCACCAGCAATCTCTGCAGCCTCATCAGCACCTGTTATCATCTGTCCTTTTAATTATAGCCATGCTAGTAGGTGTAAAGTGTTATCTCATAGTTTTGATATGCATTTCCCTAATGACTAATGATGTTGAGTATCCTTTCATGTGCTTACTGGTATTTTACGTATTTTCTGTGGAACAATATCTATTCAAATCCTTTGCCTGTTTTAAAATTGGATTATTTGTCTTTTGATTCTTGAGTCATAAGAGTTCTTTATATATTCTGGATAAAAGTCCTTTATCAGATTTATGATTTGAAAATATTTTCTCCTTTCTGTGGGTTGTCTTTTCACTTTCTTGGTGGGAGCTGGTGGGAGAGGGGCACAGCCTTCTTGACTGTACTCACTGGGGGTCGAGCTTCCATAAGGCAGAGCTGGTAGGGGTCATGGCTCAAATGCCACAGACGCTCACTGTTCTTGCTGAGATTTGGTAGATTTTCTTGAACAAATGTTTTCCCATTTGTCATTATGCCCTTAGGACAATTTCCAGAAACTTTAAATGAATGTTTTTTTTATCATTTTTACCAGTCAAATTGTTGATTTGCTGTAGAGAGTGTCCACAGAGTTCCCTACTGGGTCGTTCTGGAGAGTCAGCCTTCCATAGTGTACTTTGTGATGCAGATACCCCCAGGAGATTTTACACCTTAAGTTCTCATCAGCCTTTTCTAGTTATCAGATGATTCTTTGGTAGGTCCAGCAACTAGGGGAAGATCTTCCCTGTACTACATCTGCAGGACTAGAACAGTGCCCGGAACATAGAATTTCTTGAAAGAATGACTGAATAAATGAGCTTAAGCATCCGGAAGGAGGTAGATGTGGGAGGTGTGAGATCATTGAAATGGAGAGGTGGGTCCACAGAAGAGCTCATTGGGAGGGTACCCAACACCTATGAGGCCCAAATAGAAAGATTGTCCCCTTCGCGGGGCATCATTACTTCTTCAGTTATAACACACTAGTGATTCCTAGGCTCACTGTCACTAGAGCCCAAAAGAGAGGCTGGTTCATGAGCTAAGCATGGTTAGAAATCTGAAAATCATTGTTTTAAGTTACATGTCTATGTGTTCTGTAGGTGTCTTTGTGTCTATATGAATACACATTAAACATACATTGTGTACATATGAGCAGATAGCCAAATACCAAATATATATACACACAATGGTTATGGAAACCTTTGGAGCAGTGGGATATTCTCAAAGGACATTCTTCTTTCTTACCTAAAAAATAACAAAGAATAATGGAATGTTCTAACGGTTGTTACTCATCTAGCCCAACTGGCTCGTTTTGCAGATGAGGAAACTGAGGCCCAGAAAGCTCATGAGTTTTGTTCCTAATCTCACAGCTAGCTAGTGGGCTGCTGATTCCTGTGACAATGCTTGTCCCTCATGTCCTGTTACCTGTCTGTGAATGAACGCAAGCTTCAATCGTGTAAGCTTTATTCGCTGCCTCAGCAAATACTCCTTCTGTACAAACACTTAGAAATCAACACCCTAGAATAACTGTCATTTGAATTTTTCAGTTTTCTGCCTTTCCTCTCCTTCTACTCCTTCCCTAAAGTAAATTCTGCAACTGGCAACTTTGAAACTTGTTACAAGCCAGAACCTTAATAGGGTTTTACATTTTTAGCAGCCTAATGATGAGGATGTTGGACCTTCTGTGCTAGTCCCTCAGGGGTTTCTATTCTGGGCACTTATTAAACTTTGCTGTAGTCTGAAGTATATTTGACCTTTTTATATTTAAAAAATTTCAGTTTAAACTTTATACGTATATTTGCGTGTGTGTACACATTCCCCTCTTCTCCATCAATTAGGTAGAGATTCAGACATTATCAACAGTTGAACTTGAAGACACTTGTCGATTATTTCCCTGTGTTTGGTGAGGAAAAGAGAAGCCAATACCATCATAATTTAATATTTTTTTATTTAGCTAAATTTGAGACCTCTGAAAAATCCTTTCTACTTTGAAGTCTCTTTTGCGGTTTAATTAATGCAGCAAGGGTTTTTATTTTACTCTCAATGGAGATAATCTTAATCCATTCACGGTGACCTTTTCTTGTGCAAATTAGTTGTACACGCTTGTTTAAGCAAATGGTCCTTTGCATGATGTCTCTTCTTAATGACAGGTTTATAATTGAAAATTGGCTTACTCCCATATGCCTAGTTTGTATGAGAATATAAAAATAGATGTGGACTTTAAAAATATAAATGTATATATCAGTATCCCAAAAGAGGAGGGAAGATTCCAGTGCCTTCAGGCTATGATTAAATTAGACTATTAGAGTCAGAAAATGCTGGTGACATATGCTACTGTCAAAGTCACACCTGTCTGCTGAGCATCGGAAACTCTTGAAAAATGAGAGTGATTTCATCTTAGCTCTGAGAATCTGGGCCCTCACAGGACACGAGCCATCTCTAGTTTCCCAAGTTTTCTTAAACTCGTAATGAACTTGAAACTGCGCGTTTAGGAATGTGTTTGTGGAAACACTTTTAAAGCGATAGCCTAAACAAAACGGAATGCTTGTCATCTTTCCTGCCCTTCACCAGCATAAAAAGACAGGTGACACTCACGTTCTGTTTTGCATTTTTTCAAGTGCAAAAGCAATGGAAGACCATTAAGTGGTATTTGAGTAAGAGAAACAATCATCTCTTTGCAGCCCAGTTTTCCACACCCCCTACTATTATTTTTTCTTTTGTTAGTCCTCTTTCCCCATTTCTTACGCTAGCTCCTTCTGTCTCAGCTCCTTTTTCCCCTGTTAAGTCACGTCAACCATTTTTATACAGGAGTATTTGTCTGGGGTAACTGAATGTTCTTGGTTAAATGTAGAAACTCCAGCTTGAAGGAGAAAATAAATGTTGTTTTTTGCTTGTAATGGAGGTTTCTTGAGTAGATTTTAATAGCATGGCTTTGTGGGGTGGGAAACAACAGTCTTAGTTTTGCTGAATGACATGACATTTAAAAAGAATAACTAGCAGTGATTTGTTTTTTAAACTTCTGGAGACAACACATTTCATCAAGACATAAAAATCTGATTTTGGAAGGAAAGGCTTGGCAAACCAAATTGTTACTGGGACCATCAGACTTGTCTTTTAGGTACAGTTTGCAAAGGACCCCAATTGCTTTGTCCAACCTGAAGGTTCACACTTCTTCTTCACGCAACAACCTCCCACCCCAAATTGGAAAAGTGAAAACTGCACGCCTGGTGTATTTCCTGAATTGCTCTGGGTAATTTCAGGCAGCTGTGCACCCCCAGCTGTTCATTCACCCCCCGAGTTCCTAATGGGTCTTCAATTGCTGATGGCTCCTCCTCTCCTTCTAGGTATGATTATCGGGAAATGCTGCACAATGCCACTTTCTGTCTGGTTCCTCGTGGTCGCAGGCTTGGGTCCTTCAGGTTCCTGGAGGCTCTGCAGGTAAGAGACCCTGAAACCCCTCCCAGAATAGGGCTGAGGACTGAAGTCAGACTGGGTGGGTTGAACCTTTCCTCTTCGCCTGGGATCTAAAGAGAATGTGTGGTTTGCCTTGAACAACTGAAATATGTTTTTGCAAGAAGATCTGCAACATTATTTTTTTTTGGCAGCATTTTTTATAAGTGGGGGATTGGGATTCCCTCCCTGCCTTCTGACATGAGAAAGGGACGATGGGTTCTTTAGGGACATGTTTGCAAACACAGGTCAGAGCTGAGTGCCAGCCAGGCAGCCTAGCGGGGCTTCTCCCAGAGATTCTGCCCTTCTTCTGGAAGCCAGTCTCAAGAGCAATGAAAATGGCTTATTGGTGGGACTTACCAAAAGCAAAATTGTCTGTCCTGTCCTCCCTCTCAGTCTTCACTCAGTTCCTCTAAATACTGAGAGTGATGCCCAACAGGGTGGTGCTACTCATTTGGCCCAGCTATTCGGAGGCTCTGTAGTTAGGGGACCGGCTGCAGCTCCAGGGCCTGCGCGGGAGTCTCTCCGCTCATTAACCTCACTCTGCAGAAATGCCTCCACCTGTTGAGACAGATGTCCACGTTTCCACCTGGAAGTTGCAACCAGCCTCCCTTGATTGTGAGAAAGCATGCTCTCAACCTCTCTCTTCCTCCACTTCTTGTCCCATGGCTGCTCTGTTCTTTCCTCCTCTGTTCTCTGCACCTTGCCTGAATCTGTGCTTTTGACATGGTGCTTCCTAACTTCCATCCTTCTGTCATGTCCTCTAGCAGAAGCGCTTCCTTCTCTTGAAAGTCTTTTCCGGTCTGTTCTGTGTGTTCTGTGAAGTGTACCTTCACTAATGTTCTTGTAGCCTCTTGGGATGTTGCGTGGAGCAAATTATCCTCTGGTTTGGATTATGAGTTATTTGGAACCAGAATTTTGTCATTAGCCTGGTGTTTATTGGCTGGTAGATCACCGTGCAGGTAGTAAATTGGTACAACAGTGGTTGGGATCCTTCCACACTGAAGGGAACACACTTCTGGTTCAGATGTTTGCACAGCAAGAGAAAGGTGAGCAGCCCTAATAGTGAAGTCCACAAAATGCTTTCTCAGGAATGCCAAGCCACATTCTGCTCTTTGTGGCTCATGACATCGGGGGAAACCACTTGCAAGGGGGCTTGAAGCAGTTACGTTGACAAAACTGTTTATTTTCACGGTTGGTTTTATGCTAGGATTTTGTTGGTGAATGATTTTCTTACATCAATAAAACTTCTCCAGTGAGGCCAATCTTCTCCATGAAAGTAAGGGTCAGCCAAACCATGAACTAGAATAGAAATGGGGTTTTAGCATTCTAGGGCAAGACTTGCAAATATTAAAACCTTGGCTGGATACGTACAGTCTTCATGTGGACTTGATAACTCATAAAAGCTTACTTCCCTTCTGGCCTAAGCAGTCAGATCCATGCAACTTAAGAAATGCCAGAATTTGAATTTATACAGATATCACCCTGATTGGAACGGTTCCTGATGCCACTTTCCTCACACTCATGAAGTCCCCTTTCTTTGCACAGGCTGCCTGTGTCCCTGTGATGCTCAGCAATGGATGGGAGTTGCCATTCTCTGAAGTGATTAATTGGAACCAAGCTGCCGTCATAGGCGATGAGAGATTGTTATTACAGGTAAGGGAGGGGCTGTGGCCTTCAACACATCAGTGGATTATTGCTGCCCCCGTCCAAACTTTCAAAGAAGATGAATCCAAAAGGTCAGCTCTATAAAAGAAATTTTATCAGGAGAAAATTGCCTGTGTCATGGTGAATATGAAGTCATTTAATATGACATTGTTCACTTTCCAACACAAAATCTGCCCTGGTCCACGGAATATATTCGGAAAAGGAGAAGTTGCAGGTAAAGGACATGAACTTTGGTGGTGAGAAAGAGGTGTATATCCATCCCCTTCAATATCTAGAATTTTTAGGAATGATACCAGAGAATTTTTGTACCATCCTGCCACTTCATATTCCTTTCCCTGGTTTCTCTATTTGCCTTGAGATTAATTTTCTGAAAGAGAGAGGTCTCTAGGGTTGATTCTTTTTTTTTAGGGTTGATTCTTATAATTAGTGTTATCATGGCTCAAATGATCCAGTCTGGGTGTCTGAGCGAGTGTTATCTTTAAGATGTATATTTAAAAGAGCAGCCTCTAAGGAAAAATGTTTTTTTTAAATCTATTGTTGGCCACTTGGATTTCTTTTTTTTAATGGTTTATTTTATTGTGGTAAGAACACTTATGAGATCTACTCTCTTAAATTTTGAAGGGTACAATACGTTATTGTTGACTATCGGTACAATGCTGTACAGCAGCTCTCCAGAGCTTGTTCATCTTGCTTAACTCAAACTTTATGCCTGTTGAGTAAGTCCTCATTTTCCCATTCTCCCAGCCCCTGGCAACCACGATTCCACTCATGTACCTCATGTAAGTGGAATCATGCAGCATTTGTCTTTCTGTGACTCGTTATTTCACTTAGCATAATCTCCTCAAGGTTCATCCATGTTGTCCTGTGTTGCAGAATTAAGACTGGATATTGTTGAAATGTCCATATTACCCAAAGTTGTCTACAGATTCAATACAATCCCTAGCAAAATCCCACTGTCATTTTTTACAGAAATAGAAATTTTAAACAATCCTAAAATTTATATGGAGCCACAGAAGACCCTGAATAACCAAGTCAATCTTGAGAAAGAACAAAGCTAGAGGCATCATACTTCCTGATTTCAAAATGTATTACGAAGCTACAGTCAACAAAACAGTACAGTACTGGCAAAAAGACAGACACATAGACCAATGGAACAGAATGGAGAGCCCAGAAATAAATTCACACATACATAGTCAACCAGTCCTTGACAAGGGTGCCTAATAAAAGTTTGAACTTCTCCAGGCTGCCTGGGTAGGGGGATACTTACAGAGAAATCCAAGGACAGAAATGGTCAGTCACTAAGGATTTCTAAAGCCCCTTTGTGCAATAATGATTTAGGATCAACATAAATTGCAATGCTCCTTTTTCTAAAATTATAGAATATTTTAATATTTATTTTTTATTGAGGTAACATTGGTTTATAACATTATATACATCAGATGTGCATCATTATATTTTTATATCATTGTATTTGTGTATAATTATATTATTATATTTTGACTTCTGTATAGACTACATCATGTTCACCACCAAAGGTCTAGTTTCCAGCCGTCACTGTACACATCACATGTACCTCTTTACCCCTTTCGCCCTCTCCCTATTCCCCTTCCACTCTGGTAACCACCAATCTGTTCTCTGTATAAAATTATGGAATACTTTAACGTTTTTTCTTTCATGGCATTGTGTACTTTATCTTGAACTGCCACAGATATTTGTAGAATAATATTTTTAATGTCCTTGCTTTTTTTGATATCCAGAAAATCGAGTTTCTAACTCTTGTTGATTCTGCTTCTGCGCTGCTGGCCAGTGTGCTAGCTAACTGGGGAAGTAAGGCGGCAATCTGTAAAGTAACAGGTGAAATATGTATAACTGACAGCCCTGTGGATTAGGCAGGCCAAGCCAACGCAGCTCCCAAAACATTGCTTCTGTCTGCTACTCAGGTCTGTGATCTCTGTGGCCCCTGGCACCTCAGAAGCAAAAGAGGAATCCATGATCTAGCAGAGTCCTCCGCATGCAGAGATGGGGTGTTCCTAAAACATTTGCTCATGAAAGGCCACCCAAAAGTGATACATGTGGTTCTTTTCCATGTTGCCATTTCTCTTCCTTTTATGATTTTTTAAAAATAATGCATGTTCATTAAAGGAAATTTGGGAAATAAAGGGAATAAAAAACATGAGCCATAATTTCTCCATGTACATACCAACGTTCCTGGGAGTTTGATGTGCACAAGTTGAGTCTGTCTTGGAGATGGAGAGCATTCCAGGAGGCTTAATTGTGGTTGTCCACCTTTTACCCTTTCACCAAAGTTGATGGCATTTCACCTTCTGAAGCAACTTTTTGGCTTGACTCGAAAGATTTTGTTTTTCATTCCACACCCATGCAGACTTGCTGGGATTTTCCTCTCTCATCTGCTGTCTGTCTTTGCACAGCTGCCTCCATATTGAACAGCGACTGCACTGTCGTTGACAGTGGTTTTAAAAGAGCTGGCACTGAGCCCAAATGTCTGCTCTGGGAGATGTTTTTGTTATGTTACAGTTTTTCATTTCCTGTTTTAGAACAACTCGGATGTTTTTATTTGCATATATTCTTGTCATCGTGTCACTAAGAGAGCTTAATGTTGCTTTCCTACGTCTATTTTGGTAGATTCCATTAGTTTTGGTACCATACATGACCTTTTATTAAGACTTCATTGAGTTCTGCAATTTTGAACAATCCAGCCAAATTGGAATTAATTTATCACTTTCCCGTACCTGTCTCTCAGGACAAGCAGATTAATAACCAATAGCCAAATGCCATGAAAACTTGGAACTCTGTCTTTTCGGTCAATTGGAATTATCTTCCAGAGCACTTTGCAGAGTGCCGTCAGACACTTAACATCATACGCCCAAACAGGTAGAATATATTTTAGTTGATGTAGTAACATCAAGATGTGGCTTATATAAGAGAGGGGAACGTGTTGGTAGGTTAATCTATGATATTCCCTTTCTCCTTTCATAAGCATAGCCTATTCTTTTTTCTGGAGATGGCATGGTGATGATAGCTTTCAGCATTTTTCTAATGAATTGGTTTCTTGTGACCATGATAAAAACAGTGAAGTCAACCTATATGACTCTTAGAAAATACCATTGACATTTAGAAGAGGGCATGATTATGAAAATTGAACAGGATAATTTTTTTCTAGGCTTGCTTTGGCAATCTAGGTAATTTTCTCAGGGAGTAAATAAAAATAAATTTTCTTTTACTACTCAGGGATCCATGATATGAATGGTTTCTCTACCTTCTCCAGGGGTATTTTCTTCCTATTTGACCTCGAGCTCTGGTTTCAGGCTGTTTGCCTGCCAGTGTTTCTCCTTCACCTGTTGCCTCCATGTTTCTTCAGTGTTGGGCATCCAGATACACACTTTGGGGCACAGATTTAGTATCTGCTTTAGGACATTGCCAAAGCAAGTGAGCTTGTCCTTATGTTCTTACTGTGAAGCAGTTTCATTCCGCCTTCTAAGAGTCGTCTTGATTCAAAAAATGTGCTACCACCTTCTTACCCTGCAGTAGAAATTCAGATGTAGTCTTAGTCACAATGCCATGGGTAACTTGGTTATTAAAGCAGCTCGAAGAGCATTCCTGGTTCAGCCTGGGCCCCCATGTCTCTCTGATTAGTTACACATAGGGAGGCAAGCATGCAGAAAGAGGTGAACACAAAAGGGCACTTGCTAATCACAAAGAATTTCCCCTAAGAGTGTAGACTCCATAAATGAAATAGACCTTGAACTCCAGGTGAAGATAGGGAGCAAACCCAGGAAACTCACCAGAAACCAGGAAGCACATTTCAGAGCTCCAGACCCAAGCAGGTTCACACGTAGACGTTACACAATTGGTCCAACTTTGAATATCATCACCCTTATATCAATAATAATAGTAGTAGTAATAATAATTGCTATATTAATTAAGCATCCCATGTTCTAGGTGCTGCTAAGCACTTATATGATCTTCATTATGACCTTAAGATGTTAGTACTGTATCCCCACTTTGTAAATGAGGAAATGGAATCTTTGAGAGATCGAGTCACTTGTCCAAGGAAGCAGAACTAGTAAATGGTGGAGCCAAGAATCCCACCTTGGTCTAACACTTGTGTCTTTGTGCTTAACCGTTAAGATATATTACTAGTAAAGATAATGATATCCCTATGGTGGCTTCAGATGGCCATGTTGAATTCAGCTCTTATTTCTTGAATAACAACTATATAAAAGCTACTCCCCCAGCCTACACATTTTAGTGTAGCAGGATAAGACATAGATCCCTCCTTTAATATTGTATAGCCTGGTAGAGAGCAGTGATGGCTAAACGTGTGATGTTTGACAGATTGAGTTAGATTGGGGTAAGGGCTGGAGCCAGAGAGAGAGGTCTGGGGAGCAGGAAAACTCTCGGGGTGAGGCAGGAGGGATGTGCACATAGAAATGACTAACCCCAGCTTCAGATTTAAGGGAGAGGCTCAGAGACATTCCCTAAAAAGCCCTTTTGTAGATAATGTGTGGTCCCTGGCATGGCATATCTTACAAGTGCTTGGGGCATGATGTCTTTCAGCCTTTCCCCAAGGTCTGTAGCTCTTTCTCTGTGAAATTTGATTCTCCATATGCAGGATTGAGAATCTGTGGGACGCTAAGAGGGGAAAACAGCAATTGCTACTATAAGAATACCCCAGGCAACTGATGAGCTGCTACCACATCTTAGAGGTGAACTCTAACTTTCATGCATTAAAAGTCATTAAAGCTGCTTCGCAGTAAGTGCTGTTTGTACCTGACACCTCTTACGGGCATTTCAACGTAGGGCTTGGTGGTTTTTAGTAGATCTGTGTGCTCCAAGCTGAATGCTACGAAGAATAAAAGCCTAACCCAAGTGAGTTATTTCTATCAAACGGCATCTCATTGTTTTCCAGTTACAGTTATGATGTGTTTCCCTTGTGTTACAGATTCCTTCTACAATCAGGTCTATTCATCAGGATAAAATCCTAGCACTTAGACAGCAGACACAATTCTTGTGGGAGGCTTATTTTTCTTCAGTTGAGAAGATTGTATTAACTACACTAGAGGTAAGTGAGACCACTTGGCTGTTGGTCTTGAACAATGGTCCTTTATGCACTTCTCTCAGCCTTTTGTTTTGCTGCTGGTGATGTATAATTGGTCTAATGGGGCAAAACTGAATTTTCAGTACTTGGATATGTCAGTTAAACCCCTTTTACCTGCTCTGCCATACCTAAGCAAATACTTCCATTCCTGACAAACTCCACAGAGGAAAATTGACGTGGAGAGAAATAATACTCCTTGACACAGAGATCGGCTCTGTCTTACATCATTTCAGGAACATGTGGCTAATGACAGCCCTCCTGTCATTCACACTCAGTGGCATCCTTTGAAGACATATTTCTAGAGCCCATTTAGAAAATAGATAGTGACCAAGTAGGGGAAAATCTTCTACCACTCTAAAAACATGACTAGTTTCCTGGACACCATAGTCCAATGGCATTGAGGGACAGCAAAATTAATTCTCAAGACATGTGCAACTCAACCAGCATTACTGTTGCAAGGATGAGTTAAGAAGGATATCCGGATTATACCTATCTGGTGCAGAAATTGTTAAAGTTTATGAAATCAGAAAATCTTCCAGGGAAAGAGGTGCCCATCTTCAAGTTGCTTTTTTAAGGCAAGAAGGAAAAAGGAAAGGGAGCATGGAGATCATTAAAACCTTTGGAAGTGGAGCAGATAGCAATGGCCTGAGGCTACAGCAAAGTAGCACAAAAAGCTAAGAAAAGATTTAGGAAACTGCACACTCATGAATTACAGGCTTGCAAGAAGGAGAGCAGAGGTGCTCTGGTGAAGCACAGCGTTGAGGTGATTCTGCATGTGCGCATGATGAGGTAGAGACATTTGTGGCCTCACTTCTGGAGTATTTGCTTTGGAAAAGTGATTACTGCTCCAAAAGCTAATCTAATTTGGAGCATACACTGAGAAGTCTGAGTAAAGCCAAGAAAACTGAAGTCACTGGGTTTTGTCCACATCGCAGTTTTCTTGACATCCTGGGTATCAGGGTCAATGCTGGCCATGCCCCAGGCCTACTGGGGCATTTACCTACCCCAAGCCTCACCTGGTCCTGCTCTCGCCTGGGGGCATGTTCTAGCTGGCCTGTCCTCTCATGAACAGTGCACATTGTTTTTATCCTGGAACTAAGTGAAAAGGGCTATTTAGGACCCAGACCCGCCAATGAAGGCAGCAGGATCTGAATGGCTTCCAAGGGCTTCCTTATTTCAAGCAAACTCCTCTTCCCCCTCCAAAAGCACTCTTCTCAATTAAAATTGATTGAGTTTTCACTTTTGTTCATAGCAGCAGATTTGAATGTGCAATAGAGTGAATATGTAACAGATTCTACACCTTTCTTTTCTTCCATCCTGTCCTCCCTCCAAGACCCTTCCTAGCTCTTCTTAAGGAAAGTTGAATGTCATTTTTTTTTTTTGCCTTTTGGAATGAGTGCTTTTTATCAGAGAAGTGTATATTCATTTTAGAAAATAATGGAAAATACTTAAAGCATAAAAATATAATATAATCTACCCATGCAAAATCGCTATTGATATATACACACACACACACACACACACACACAACACATCTATATTAGTTTTTTTCTAGGCAAATTTATAAATATGTTGTTATTTCTAATTTAAAAAGGAGTCTTTCTATACTTAGTCTATAACCTGTTTTTTCTGCTTAATAATATATTGTCAATATTTTCTCATGTTATTAGATTTTTTCTACAATTATTTTAATGACTATATAATATTCCATTTATGATATCACTTAATTTTCTTAAAGTAATCTCCACTTTGGGGATATTACTGTTGTTTCTGGTTTTTCATTTTTATTCCCGTCATCAAAGCAAATAGCCTGAGAGCCAAATTGTTGTGAGGGTTCAAGATTACTTCCTTAGGATAAATTCCTTGAATTCGAAGTCCTACTTCAAAGAATATGCCAAATATGATGATTTCTAATATAAATTGTCCATTTTCCTCCAATAGAATTGAACTAATTCATAATTCCTCCAACTTATATGACAGGACCTGTTAAGGTTTTTTTTTCTCTTTCACCAGTATTGAGCATGATGTCTTTTAAATGATAAATCCTTATTTTCTTATTTTATATTGCTTAGGATATTAGTATGAATGAATATTTTTCATATATTTCTTGCTTCCGCAACTCACAAAGAAAGAAATAGAAATGGCCACAGTGTTGTCACGCTTTTTGTCATAAATTTTTAAGAGCTTATTATGTTAAAAATATTATCCCTTTGACTCACTTATTGCAAATATTTTCCCTCAATTTCTGGTATGCTTTTCAATTTTGTTTAGATTGTGCAATCTTTTCATCTGTGTAGAAACGACTTTTCGACCCATAATTTTATTCATACACACACATTTACTTAGATTTTTCTAGTACTTTCATGGTTAATTTTCTCATTTAGCTATTTAATCCAGTTTACTTTTATATATAATCTGTGTTGAAAAATCTAAACCTTTTTTTTTTGACAAATTGTTGTGTAGTTGTCCCAAAACATTTCATAGGTTTTTCTTTCCTGACTGTTTTCACATGCCACTTTTATGCATCTTAGGGTCTGTTTCTGATCTTTTAATCCTGCATTATTGGTTGTCTACTTTAATATACCCAGACCACATGTTTTCTTTTATTTTACCCTGTACACCAACCTTTCATGAACCTCTATCATTTAACCAATCTGCTATTGTTGACTATTACTGTTGTTTCTAATTATTTGTCATAGATATAGAAATAGAAGTCCTTATCTAAGTGATGATTTCCTACATGAAGCTTAGACAATGTTTCTATTTCTTTAGGATACAGTCTTTGAACTGGGATTACTCAGCCAAACGGTCTAGGCATTTCTAAGGCTCATGATATGTATCGCCAAATTACTCTTCAAAAGGGTGTATCAGTCTAGACTCGCACAAGCTGTCTGGGGGAGACCCTGTCTTGCTGCATTCTTGTCAGCCTTAAGGATCATAATTAAAACACACACATACACAACTTTACTAATTTGCCGGGTGAAAGATAGTATCTCATTAATTACATTTCTTTTGAGTGTGGTTTGTTGCACAGATCTGGTCTCTTGCTTGTTAAGTTAGCAGTGCTCAATTACCCTGTAATAACAGTTGGATGTGTTGTATTCATCAGAATAGGATCTTAAATCAAGCTGTTTTCATCGCTCTGCCTGGAAAGGCCTTCCTCCCCTCAGATTTAAGATATTCAATTCTTTAGTGACACAGTTGTTTGGAAAACACTACAAACCATATACTCCATTCAAATTTATAGCAACTGTCAAATCTCCTTTATATAGTTTCAAGATTGGATTGTACCAATTTGACCTCTCAACCCGATTGCATGAGAGATACCATCCAGTTTCCCTTTTTAATTCAGAACTCAGATTACCCCAGAATTCAACATAAATAAAAAAACAGAGAAAATGGCAGAAAATGCCATCAACATACACAAATAAACAAAGCCAATGTGTTTATAAGAACGATTTAAATATCACATCTCAAAAACACGCACTTAACGAGATGATATAGGTCATTCAGTCCCTGCTGGTGCTCCTAAGACATGAAGACAATTCAGAATTACCCTTCAACAACGTAAATTTGAGGATCCCTTGCTTTTGGGATGCTCTACACTCACACTCTTTCTTCCTTACTTGCCAGATTCTAGGCCATGGCAGGGGCTTACTTGGTCTTTGGAGATTATGAGCCTTAGAGTTGTAGGGCATGCTTAGACACAATTGAAAACAGGATGCCTCATCCTTCTCTCCAATGCCAGGGTCAGGTATTGGTACATTCCATTGTGGTACACTCTATCATATTTGGGATTCACCTAGTATTTCCAATCTGATTGAGATTTCCTAATTCTGCATCTTGAAGTTAAAGAACTATTTAATAAGAGCTACGCTCTTTGGAGCTTAGTTTTTTTGTGCAAATAGAGAAGTAATGATAGGACGGTGATAAAACACTGCAAAGACAGTGTTCCTTCATGGATTCCATTATTTGTCAGAATATTGCACGACAGTAACCTGGCACTGAGGATTGAACCATAGGAGCTCAGTCAGAATCAAGGTGAGCAAAAGAAAAGTGTGTGAGATTGTAATAATATATGAAAACAGCTAATGATAGCTTGGAAAGCACATTTTTCGTGGAGTTTTATGAAGTATTCATTCTCCATTTTTCTCTTCAGTTATTTAACCATGCACACTCAAACCATGATATTGCTGATGCTGTTGTACAATGAAATTTTAAAATCAATGAGATAATGGAAATAGAAAATTGCTTTTCCTTGAAACAAAGTGGCATATGGTGGCACTGCATGTATTAGGCAACATTGCATTGGTCTAAAGACCAAGTCAGGGCCACATACAATGACTATAACCAATAGTCCATTATTTAAAAAACGGATGGCACAGAAAAAAGAAAAATAAGGAGGGATTCTTCCCTTTGAATTTCACGTTAAGAAATATTATCCTTATTAAGGATTCTTTTTGGAGCAATAATGAAAAAAATCTTGTATTATGTGTGTGCATGTGTTTGTGTGTATGTATTGATTTTCTTTATAGCCAAAGAAGTGTCCAACCTCTAAATGTAATGTCTTGTTCTACAACAATAAAGAGTGAGCACTAAGTGCCCTGAAAGGATCATGGGAGCTGTTCAGGGTAGCAATAGGCAGAATTGGACGTTAGAAGAGGGACAAAATGACCTTTCTGTCTGGTGGAATGAGATCCATACTCTTTCAAACTTTTGAGAAGACAAGTTGTTATAAACCTTTTAAAAAGATATTTGGTGGGGGCCAGTCCCATGGCCGAGTGGTTAAAGTTCTGCACACTCTGCTTTGGTGGCCCAGGTTCACAGGTTTGGATCCTGGGCACAGACCTGCTCCACTCATCAGCCATGCTGTGGAGGCATCCCACATACAAAATAGAGGAGGATTGGCACAGATGTTAGCTCAGGGCTAATCTTCCTCAAGCAAAAAAAGAGAAAGATTGGCAATGGATGTTACCTCAGGGCAAATCTTTCTCACCAAAAAGAAAAAAAACAACACATTTGGCAATACATATGAACAGCCTTAAAAGTGTTCATACTCTTTGACAAAGTCCTAAAGAATCAATCCTAAATGTGGAAAAATTTTATTCATGAGTATGTTCATTGCTTTGCATGGAAAAAATTGCACTATTGTTGCTCATTTAGGATAAGTAAACTCTGAATGCTATTAATAACATGGGAAGATATCTATAATATATATTATCTATGATATTATAGCAGTGAAAAAAGGGAAAAATATATGCCTAGAAAATGAATACAGAAACGAGATTTTTTTCACAGACAAGAAAATCAAGTCTTAAAAACTATGAAAACTTAGGCAGTTGTTCCTAACAAATTCTGAGAGGCTGTTATAATTAATGTGATATTTCATTGTTTCGTTACCAATGAGGAAAGGGAGACATAAAAGTGGCAAACTGCTTGACCCAGGTTAAAATCTACATTTGCAATTGCTCTTATACCTTTGCTGATATCTTCCTGTCAAGATCCGTTTGAAGAGAGTATAAAATGCTTATTGGTATTTCAGAGTACTGTAACTTACCATATCCTTGAATTCGAAAAGATAACAATGTTGTGATACTGAACCAGAAGGAGTCTATGACAATGAGAAGCATACCACCCAGAAACCCAAAGTGAACGGTGGCCCATTTTGTAACATTTCTGAGTTCCATGTCATTTGTATGTGGGTCGGATTTATGATGCTATCTATTGTCAATTTATTCTATGTCTTGATACCAAACTTATTTAAGTGACCACATACTGGAACCTACATAAATTTGGAAAGCAAAAAGAGAGAATCTAAGTGAAAAACTATCAAAGAAAATAAGTAGACAGTAGATTTGGAAGGTGCAAATAATAAAAGCTGGGATAAATGGTGTCTGAATTGAAATTCCTAGCCATGTAAAACCTTTTCACAACCATGACAATTTTCTCATAATTAATGCCTGGATAGCAGCATTTTAATACATCTCTGTTGTACCACAAGGAGTAAACATTAACATTTTAGCTAGATTCCTAAAATCTCTACCAAATTAGAAACCTCTGCCCAGCCATATAAAATTAGCAGTTTCGATCTGGGGGACAGATAAAATGCAGAGATCATTGAACTAAGATATTTGAGTTCTTCTGAATTTCCTCCTTGCCTCCTTTCTTCTCTCTCATTAAGAAATATAAACATGATAAGGTTTGCAAAGATAAATGTAGCTCACTTTATTACTCGTCTAGTCTCCATGTGGGATGAGATGAGAGTGTTAATAACCTTAGCAAATAATAAAACTCCATTTAAAATAGTCTGTACTTAAAATCACATTGCATTAAATGGGGACCTGGAAAATGATGATTTAGCTCTTTAATCTCTTTACGTATGCAGGCTTTTTCTTTTTTTTAGGTACAGGGAAAAAAACCATTGCTAAAAACATGAAATTCTGTATCAAGTTAATTATTTGCCAAATCATATCTTAATGAGTGGATGGTCTAATTACAGGAGTTTGAAAGTCACAGAGAGAAATCTGTACAGTGAACTAATCATATTCATCTGACAAATGATTCAGGATGGGAAAATGTTTGACTCTAAATGTAGAATTTAATGATCTGCAAGGTCCCAAAGTCCAAAGAAACTAATGAACTAGCCTGGTTATTAATAGTCTTCCTAAGCCATAGTTCTTGTCTTGTTATGTAGGATGTTTTGAACAATTGTTAACTCACTACTTTTTGAGATGAAATATAGAAAACTTTGGCTAACCAATCCCCAAAGTCCTACCACTGACTTTGAAAGGAACTATGACAAGCATATAAATCTGTCTCCCGAATTAGAGAAACAGATCAAAACCTCAACACCTTCTAGAATGTGTCATGCCTTCAATATGCTGCCAGCTCAGGGTCCACATGGACATCTCTGTACAATGAGAACAGATCTTCCCAATGTGGATCTAGAACCACTGCTAGATGCTCACCCGTCAAGGAAACTGGTCCACACACTCTACCGTGAAATCAACATGGACTTATTATTATGAAAAGATAAGATAGAATTTATGGTTAAACTGAAGTTTCGTTAGGAAATTTGATTAGCTCTAATTCGTCTCTTTCTCTGTCTCACGCTTTTCCATTGCTCTGTTACTCTCTTTGTGTCTCACACATTTTTATCAGTGAGGAATTGGGGGTAGAGTCACTACTTTGAGTGTCATTATCCCTCCAATTTGGACTGAGCATGATCCTTGTCAAATACCATCAGGGTCTCATCCTCACCATGTGTTACATTTTTGTTTTCCAGATTATTCAGGACAGAATATTCAAGCACATATCACGTAACAGTTTAATATGGAACAAACATCCTGGAGGATTGTTCGTACTACCACAGTATTCATCTTATCTGGGAGATTTTCCTTACTACTATGCTAATTTAGGTAAGTGAGCTCCTTCCGGGGAGCTACCCTTTTTTACTCTCCAGATCTTGTCCATAATTAAGGTCCCTTGATTTTTCTATTCTATAGCAGGGTGTTCCTAACAGCCTGCATTGGAGATTGCTTTCTAGAGCCCTGTCATAAACGGTGTATCAAGGTCAGGAATTATAAATCCAGCAGAGCATTGAAAACTGGAAAAACTTCCTTCTTATCTGAACAGCTACACTTTATATATAGTAGAGTTATTTCTTTTTGAGAAATAGGCTTCCCAAATTCTGGATCATTTTGAACATGAGAATGGGTTGGCTGTGGTTTTAAGTCACATCATAGATAAAATGGAGCTACAAGATCTCTAATTTTTTATATTTTTCCACAATCCCAACTTCTCTATCTTGTACCAAAGAAAAACTGAATTAATAAAGGGAAAGGTGAAAGATTTAAGAATATATGACAAGGGACAAATTTATCACTCGTTCAACATTTCTTGTGCTCCTCTTATGTGCTATGTTAGCACCATGCTAGGTGGTAGAAATAAAAAGTCACGTGAGATACGGTCTCCACTCTCAAGCAGAGGTTCCAGTTGACATGGCAAGAAGACTCTAGACTTTCCACCCAATGCTGATAGTCTCCAATAACTTCTTCACCCTTTTTTGAGTTGTACATATTTAGCTGATAAGATGAAACTTAAAGAAATTCAGATTCATGGCCTGAAGTATCAACCACTGGTCAAGAACCCTTTAATCCAAACCAAACGTGTTATGAGGACCATATCAAAATCAGTGAACGGTCCGCACTGGGTTCACTAAATACATTTAGAATTTAGTAATTTTCAGAGTAAGGCAGTATTTGATACAATTTCTATGTATTTTTTAAAGAGTATTAAGATTTTTGGAGTTAGCACATTAGAAGTGTGTAAATGATGCTTCTTAAACTATTACAGGAAAATCTAACAGCAGTGACTTGTCTTCACTGTTAAAAAGGGAGCCCCACCATCGTACTTATTATTCTTACTTGACAAAATCTTGAATGTGTGTCTAGATAGCGGGAAAGTTAGCTTCTTTCTAACATGCAATTAAAGTACTAATTGGATGATATAATTTTCTCTGCAAAACATTTGTGTAATTCTTTAATGTATATTGTCTGATTCTTACCTCTGTCCCGTTAATGTCAAAGCTCACCTTGAATGTCCCTGCCGTCTCCTGTTTGGATTTAAGCTACTAAAATGCAAAATTAGTGGGTCCAAACTAATGAAATTTGAAAAGGCTTTTTAAGCTGGCTCCAAATTCTTAGTGAGTTCTTATGGGAAAGCTCATCTGAGGGAGAAACCCTCTCCTTCTTTCTCTTTGGTGACGGGGGTTGTTTTGCACGTTTATGACACCTTTCTGCGTAGGACTTCAGAGCACACAGTTGGCAGAAGCCTGCCTCACATACTTTTTCTCTCAATGACGTCACTGCTCCTGAAAGAAGAGGTTCTTGGGAGTATAGAGGCTTCCTCTTCAAGTTGATGAAGACGATGATGATGGTGGTGGTGGTGGTGGTGCTGATAACAGCGAACTCATATGGAGCACTTATTATTTGCTAGGTCCTGTTCAAAGTGCTTTGCGTGCATTAAGTCCTTTAATTGAATTCTGTTACCCTGCAAGTTTGCTACTGTGACTATCAGCTCCATTTCATGGCTTTGGAAACACAGAGTTAAGTAATTTTTCCAAGATCCCACCACCACTAAGTGGTAAAACTGGGACTCAAACCTACGCAGTCTTGCTCTGGATGCTGTTCTTTTAACCTTTACCACTTGCCAGTTATTATGTGAAATAGTGCTGATCAGGCAAAACCCTCTTAACTACATAATTACGAAGAAGACATATGCAAACACCCTGGGAGAGAGCGCATTTACTTAAACCTAACATCCTGAGATGTGAGTGACTGGAGTAGACTTTTCTTGAGTTGAGAGTGATGAGTGGTGTGTGTGTGTGTGTATTTACACTGTGGGTACCTAAAAAGCAGAAGGGAGATCAAAGATACATCCCCAAGGGAGGAAAAGGATATCAAAGTAAGAACCTGGAAATGGACGTTGAGCTGTAAATTATCGAAGTCTCTAGACGAAGGCAGCAGTTAACTAGCAGCTTTTCACCTTGTTTTTGTTCTGTCAGGACATCAGAGGCGAAGGGAAAATATGCTAGACGGGAGCATCAGCTCCAGGGTGAGGCAATGGAGCAAGGAGGAGTAATTTTCTAAGTCTTGTTTTTCACTGCTTCATTAGGCTCCTCTCCCCTTTCTGTTTCAGGTTTAAAGCCCCCTTCCAAATTCACTGCAGTCATCCATGCAGTGACCCCGCTGGTCTCTCAGTCCCAGCCAGTGTTGAAACTTCTCGTGGCTGCAGCCAAATCCCAGTACTGTGCCCAGGTGAGTGGGGGGTGGCCAGAGCCGCACCTGCCTCCTCCAGCTCAGTGGACCTGAGATTCCCACTCCTTACCTGCTACACGCTTCACTCCCTGGGACCCATCTACCGTCATGCCCCGTTACTCCCCTTTCATTTGTCATGCCTTGTTACACCCTTTTCATCAACTTAGAGGTTCTTAGAAGTAAAATCGGGCGCAGATAAGGGGTGGGTTACAAAGAGATCTTTGCACTGGGGTAGGTTAAAAATACATATATTCTCCAACACATTCTTTAAAGGATTTATAGTGCATTATTTTGTTTTTAAATGTTAGAGTTATAAAGTAACATCAGAAATGCCCCTGGGAGGACCTAGAAAACTAAGTTTCAATAGAAGAAACAATCTTGGTGGTGTCAAGAGGCATCAGCTTTTCTTTCACAGCCGCCATGCCTAATTATAAAATTGATAGCAGAAGATTATATCTATGGTAACATATTTTCCAAATCGGTGTCACTTCCATACTCTTAACAGTGGTTTTTCTGATTTGTAAATTAGTTTCTATAAGGTTTACAAACAAGGAAAGAAATAATGCGGAAGTATGCATTTTTGAAATAAACTTATTTATCGGAAATAATAAAGTCACAAATTCAGCAGCTATTCTGGATAATTCAAAACATGAGCTCATGCTAGTTCTATCTTGAATTCTCTTTTTCTCCCACATTGCCTGGTGTAGCGCAGTTCATAGCAGATGTTCAGATGTTCGATATACATTTTTATTTAATTTGATCAGTGTTGTTATCTCACTCATCATCATAAGGTATCAGAATTTAGGACACTACTTTATTAAGATCCAGCAACCCTGAAATAACTTCTTTTCTCCCCAGCTTTCTCCTACCCCCTTGACGTAATTTTTTAGCTTACTCTTTTTGTCCTCTGTCTCTAGTTGTTGAAGTGATCAGATTCTGAAGATTGTGTGGGGTGGACTCACTTTAAAATTCAGTTTTGATGTCTGCCATTCTGCTGTGCTTAATCTCCATCTTCTCTGAGGGAAGAAACATTGGGTTGGAGGCCCCTATCAATCCAGCCTTACCAGACCATCTAATGATCCCCTGTCCCTTTCAGATCATAGTTCTATGGAATTGTGACAAGCCCCTACCAGCCAAACACCGCTGGCCTGCCACTGCTGTGCCTGTCATCGTCATTGAAGGAGAAAACAAGGTAGGACTTGAAGGGGACCTAAATATAGAATGACTGCAGAATCTTCATTTTTCCATAGGGCACAACATGGGGTGTTGGCTCTAGTTGTCTTTCTCCTGCTCATGGAAGCTGCTAGCCCTGGACTGTATTTTCTAAAACTGTGCCTCTCTCTGAAGGTTCTCAGCTTTGTCAGCCATAGGCTTTCAGATCAGGGAAATCAGAGTCCCAACACTAACTTTTAGGAGATTTGTGACCCTGTATATACTTTCCTCCTCTGAGCTTCAGTTTCCTCATCTCCAAAGTGGAAACAATGATACATACCTCATAGGGTTGCTAGTAGGATTAAATGAGTTCGGGGGCTGGCAACAGTGGTCTTTCCATAAATGATGAGGATGAAGATGAGGCTGGTGATGGTGGTGTGATGCATGGAGTTTGCTTAGCTGATTAATCTGAATTAGTTGTGTCTTTCAGGCTAGTAGTTCATCCTCACATTTATCTTAAAAAGGATATTTTCACCTTAATTTTGTTTGGGTATCTCCATCAGAGATTCTCATGAGTGCTGCCTCACCAGCCCCCTGCTTCCATTCCCCAATTCATTTTGCCTAGAACTGAATGATCTTCTTAATCGTCTCATGGCCCTTCAGCGAATCTGTTTACCAATCCCTTAAATTGGCACTTGAGTCCCTGTTTAATCTGGCCTTAGCTGGCCTTCCCAATCTTCTCTCTCATTGCTTTCCACTCCAGACCCTGTCCTCTGACCAAATTTAATCAGTCACAGTTATCTGACTTGTACTGTGTCCCTTCCCTCCTCTGATTTTTGTCTTTCCCATTTGCTGTATGTCTTGACCACCCGTGCTCACCTTTTTGTCTCTGTTCTCAAACTTCCCATACCTTCTTTAAGCCCCCGTTCACATACTACCTCCTCTTTGAAATGTCTTCTACTTTTGGAAGCCAGAGGTGAGTTCTGTTTTCTCTAGCTTCTGCTTGTTGCTTTCTTGTAGATCTTATCCATTGTGAAGAAATCAGTTGCTACTAAATGAAACTGAGATTGGCAAAGCCATGTCATCTAAGAGACTTCTTTTGTCAGTCCCCAGGGAGTTAGGTCATGAGAGGTTGTCTCACACTAAGTAAAACATCTTTGAGCCCAAACAAAAAGTATCAATTGATTAGGTTGAACCTTTTGAAGTCATCATTTGTCTTGCTAAAAGTGGCAATTTCATAGGGTTCAATATGGTGCAATGAGAATTGCAACTGTCACGTGGACAAGATAATCAGTGTGTTATCTAGTCAGTTCCAATGTATGAGTGTCTACAATGTGCTGGGCACTGTGCAACGTGTCGGAACACAGTAGGGAATATGACAACTACAGTGATGGCCTTCTTACAGCTGGAGTCAAGCAACATGGTTATATCAGAGAGCTGCGTAAGCTTTTGATGAGAAAAGGTGGGAATTAGAATAATCACATGCCTCCAGGCATCAATCTTACTTACCCTTATGAACCCATCTCACCACAGGTATGGTTTCACAAAAGGGACTGGCACACAAAAATCTCCTGCCTATAGCCCCTTACATCTGTCTCCCCAATTCCAATGCCTATGGCCCTGACAATGCTCAGATGGATGCTGTTAACTTTGAACTTTGAGATTCTTTGATTTTTCTGCTTCATAGGTGACTAGATCTCCTTCTAGGAGATAAGTCTTTCTTTGAATATGTTGGGATATTCAAAAAGCATAGAGTCTGATTGACTCACTGGGAGGCATTCTAACTTCTGTATTTAGTATTGCATTTTTATGCACAGACTCATTGATTTTATATTTTTACCCTCAGCAAGTAGACCCAGTTTCTTTATTTCCAAGATGATGATGATAACAATCATATCTTTCACGTGGGCTTTATCGGATGTGTGTTATAAGATATCTCAGATTCTCCCAGCCATATGTATCACCAGGCTTCTGGCCATTTGTTCTGTCCTAGCCTCCACCTCGGCCACTGATTCCAGTGCGCCACGTGGTTCCTTTTCCCTCACTCTTACTGCCCTGGGATTGCCTTGCCTAGTAAAGCATTTACTCTTAAGTCTTTCTTCAGACTCTGTATTCTAGGGACCCTGGGCTAAGACTTGGGCCCATAGTGAGGATCAAATGAGTTACTGCAGAACAGCTGCTTAGCCCTGTGCCTCTTGTACAGCAAGGGTTCAATAAAGTCCACTGCTCTTCTGGGAGCCATTGTAATGTTTATGATTTGCGTTCTGGGCTCTAGAGTCAGACTTACTTTTGTGTGCCCTAAGGCAAGTTATTTAACTCTCCGTGCCTCAATCCTCCCTTCAGTAAATGGAAGCAGTCATAATACCTAACTTATAGAGTAGCTAAAAGGATCAAACGATATAATACTATACATGTAAATGTACTTAGAAGTGTGGCTGCACATGGTAGCTGCTTGATAAATGTTAACTCTTGTTGTGCTCGTTATAATTTCTTATCTTCCCCATTAGGCAGTAAACTTCTTGAGTCTTGGTCATTTTCTAGTCATGTGTGTTAATTCTAGAAGGGACTGGGCTGGTACATGGTAGCTAAATATTTCTTAGATGAACTAACGAGGAGAACCCAAATCACTCAGGATTGACTGTGTACTCATTGATTCCTTTCATGCTAATCCATTCCATTTTTGCCGTGTAGCTGTGGCAAGGTATTTGAAAGAGAGCTTCTAGTTTCTACACCATAATTTGGAAGTGGCTGGCTTATGGGCTCTTAACCTCTGTGAATAAAGCAGGTTCAGAAAAAGGAAATGGATCCTTTTAAAACCAGTGGTTGGGTCCATGATGGGGAAGAAACCATATGTCCTCTTCATTCCCCATTTTAAATCTCCATGTCTAGCCCTGAATTTAAAATTGATGTGTTTGCAGCTTTGGCTGAGAAATTCTATCTTGAATTTATAGGCCTTGTCTTTGCAGCTCTCCCCTGTAGGCTTAACAAGGAAAGGTCAGGGCATTGCTAAGCTGGCAGCTAATGGTTTCTGTGTTAGTCGGTGGACATGTAAACAGCATCAGGAGAATTGCTTCAGGCTGAGATTTCCGAGCACTGTGGATGTGGGGTTGCTGATCGCTTTGTATTTTATTTTATTTTGAAAGCCTGAGAAAGAAAAAAAAACGCTTGACCCAGTTGACAGATGTGTAAGAACAGACCCTGGAGCCATTTATGCTGCAGATACATCCCTTGAGCTCCCAGAGATGGGTTAGAGTGGACGCTTCTGTCGTTTAATGTCATATGCCCTCCAGTAGCTTCACATGCATATAAACCGAATCTGAGACGAAGCTTACCAATGAGTTGGCTTCTTGATGTAAATATAGCTTGGGCTTCTTTGGGGCCGTGGGGTAGGGGGGATTCAAATTTGTGGACAGCATACCCTTGGCAGCCAGGTTAAGTGTCACCCTTTGTTCTTTGTCTCCAGTAACCAACTGCTTCATTCCCTGGCCTTTGTGTCTTGAGAATTGATGGCAATTGTGTCCTTTCTCTTGGTCTCCAAGTGTGAATTTAGAGAGGGTGTCACAACTGTTACTATAACTTCCAGAAGAAGGTGGTGAATGTGAGATTGCTGTATGTGCCCCAAATTCACTTTTGAGGTCCTTTTCAAACCTGAGACAGGAACAGCATAGTCGCTGAGGTGCTCTATAGAACCACACCATCTGAGGTGAAAGGCTGGTGGGTCCATCTTGAGCAGGACACTTAACCTCTCTGTGCTTTAGTTTTTTCACCTCTCAAATGAGGGTGTCATAAAGATGAAGCAAGATGTTGTACATGAAGAACTCGGAACATTTCCTGGCACCTAGTAAATCTTTAAAAAATATTAGTTATTCTAATATCGTCATTCTCATGGTTAATTGTTCTATGGTACATTCAAAACAAAGGCTTATGCTGTGACCGTCACAGAGCAGTCTCTCCAGTGTCGCTTTTTCTAACTGATCTCCTTGTCCCCAAAGCCCTCACCGTTCACACACACACACACACACACACATACATACACATACCTTACCATGCCTTATCCTGGAGTTGCCCATACTTTATTCATATACTATCGGCACAATTGTCCTAAACCCATGGACCACATGTGCAATTGTTTATTTACTATATCTCTTTAAATAAGCTTACTTTACATTTTAATAGAATTATTTTTAAATCACTACAACTTTTTATTGCTAAAGCTACTAATAGGTACATATATTTTTTTCTAATCTGTGCTAAAATAAATAAATAGGAGAATTTTTAAGTGTGTGTCTGCACACCTCCTACAATGACCTGGCGTTTCAGTGGTGTGTGTCCCAACTTGGACTCACTGCTCCACCCATCTGCTCTTTCCTGGCCTCAGAGTGCTGGGTCTCTCCTCTGTGCCTTTGCATCCACTGAGCCCTCTGACGGTTATGCCTCATTTCTATTTGTACCTGGTGAGTTCCTGTCCATCGAGGTCCTGCTTGTCACTGCCATGAGCCCTTCACCTGCTCTTCCCAGCAGCTGCTTGCTGCATCCTCTGAATCCTGGCATTTTGCGTATCCAGCTGGCACTGATCACCTGCATATGGGTCTCTCCGCAGACTATGAACTCCTCCAAGACAAAGAACGTCTCTCATTTACCTTTGTACTCCCTTTCACTAGCAAGGTGTCTGTATACAGTAGGTGCCCAGTAATTGTGGAACAAATGAATCTGCACTGATGGGATAAGGAAGTCTTTAATGAGGAGTGACATGAGGGTAGAACATTCTTTCTGAAAGTGAGGATGGGGAATTTTCCTGAAAACAAGACTCTCAAGTTACCTCTCTTTTCCCTAATTCCCTCCCTCCCTCCTGCTTGCTGTTTCCTTACTTCCAGGTCATGAGCAGCCGTTTTCTGCCCTATGACAACATCGTCACAGATGCAGTGCTCAGCCTCGACGAGGACACCGTGCTTTCAACCACGGAGGTAAGCACCACACCTGAGGAGCGGGCAGTGGCCTCTTCACGCCGTTGCCCCAAACCCCAAGGATCCAGTGCCTCTTTTGCTCTTTCCTTGGCCAAGTCGAAAACATTTTTCAGAAATTCCTGCAGAGTCGGTTTTAATCAACCCAGTTCCTGGTAGCACCCAGCCACCACCTGGCACCCTCACGAGGGCCTTTCCCCTTTGTTTTCTCTGCTAATTGGCTCCTCATTTGTATGGCTGTGCCTCACCTCTCCCCTCCTGCCTGCCCTCCTTTTTTGTTTTTAAACACCATGGCTGCAGGCAGGTGTGCACAAGAAACAAGGCGGCGGGGTGGGGGGTGGGGGGGAACACCTGTTTAGCAGTGTCTTGAGACCACCCTGTCCAGAGCCAGCAGCCCACCCTTCCCCTAACAGTTACCCTAACGCCTGTGCAGGTGTGTATTGCCTTTGTTAGGGAAAACTATTCTGGGTTCTAAAGGCAGCTTTTCTGTCTCGATTTGAAGTGCTCATTCTCTTTCACCCCCACAAGAGCAAACGATTTCACTTCAAGGCTGAGATGGAGATCCTGCTATTTCACAGGATCGGGTTTTTGTGCCAAAAATAAGATTGTACAGAGAATGTGTGAGGAGGAGAGAGAGAAGAGGAAAGATAGATATGATAGAAAACCAATTTTTACAACTCGAATGAGTATTGATCTCTGAGACCTTATTTTAAACCATAGAGGGGACAAAAGTCAGTTAGATAAAAATGTAGTGTATGGGGCCGGCCTGGTGGCATAGTGGTTAAGTTATCATGCTCTGCTTTGGCAGCCCAGGGTTTGCAAGTTCAGATCCCAGGCACAGACCTACACACCACTCATCAAGCCATGCTGTGGCAGCATCCCACATGCAAAATAGGGGGAGATTGGCACAGATGTTAGCTCAGGGCCAATCTTCCTCATCAAGAGAAACAAAAAATGTAGTGTATCAGAAATGCATTATTAATCATAGCTGCCAAAAAGCATGGAGACTTAACTACTTATACTTTTCCCTTTCTTTTTTCCTTTTTATAGTTAATCATTTTCTTTTCAATTTGAATATCAGCACTTACCAGCGTGCACTTTCCTGGATGCCAGTCTGATTCTAATGGCCTGCTGCCCACAGAGCCAGGACTCGGTGTTAAACTAGGCTAGCTGTGTCAGTGTCTCTTTCTTGAAATTCCATAGATGCTTCCAATTTCCATCAAATGGAGTTGAACAGATATTATGTGCAAGGGCAACCTAAATAACCCCAGGACACAATGTCCTGGGCCTCACTTTGGTGAAATGCTTTCTGTTTAGCCCAAGCTCTATAAATACTTGGTGAATGAATGATTGGAAGGATGCATGCTGAGGGGATTAAAGTGTGAACAGACGGCCAATTGTGTCATGTGTAAGTGGGCAAGAGAAAGGGGTGGGAGGGGAGAAGATACGTTTAATGTTCAAAGGGAAAGACAGCTATGGAATACATGGTGTGGGACACTCCAGCGTGCATTTTTCTCCTGCTTCCTGCAAGGGAAGCTGGCGTCCCCAGAGCACACTCATTCAACAAGTATTTATTGAGAGATTTCTTTGTTCTGGTCCCCGTGCCGGGTACTTCGATTACACAATTCCTGCCTGTAGCTTTCAGAGTCATGGCAGCAAACAACATTCAAATCAAGTGATTCATATGAAGGAATTATTTAGAGAGTTAGGTGGGGTTAAAGGACCCCACAGAGATGGTGAGGCACCTGGAGAGGAACACTAGCAGAAAGCAGCTCCCACCATGAGGCCTGAAGGAGCGGGGGAAGGAAAGAGTGTTTCCGGAGTCCCTGAGAGATGGAACCAGGAAGAAGAGACTACCCCACAAGAGCTGTGATCATGGAGGGATGTGACAACTGGTGCCAAAGCTGGGAGGGGGCAGGGAAGAAATACCCTGACCTCTGTCTCTGTCTCACCTCCATTTTCCTGCTGGCAACTCCCCCATCAACCACCAGCCAGCAAGGAGGACCAGGTTGTGCCGTCCATAGGATGCCATCATCCCAGGGCACAGAGCATGGCAAGAAGATTGGAGAGTGGCTCTTGAAGGACAAACACAGGAAAAACAGCACATTGCCATGGTGGAACATATGGTTGTGACAAGTACAGCAGATACCTAAATCATTATCCTATGACCCGAACTATTGACTCAGCTTTTATCTTCCCCTGGGCACAAGACAATTAGTCTCACTCTAGGAGTTGTTTTTCCCTGCCCCATGATGAAATAACTTTCAGCTGCTATGATATATGCATGTGCTGGTGAATTTCCTTCCAAAGAATAGCAATTCCAGCCACTCAGTGCATGCTGGGAGGAACATGTGTTGTATGTGAAGTAATTAGAAGTCAATGTGGGTTGGAAATGATATGTAAATTTAAGAGACTGGCAATCTGGTTTACTTTTGCCTGCTGATAGTGGAGTGGCTGTGTTGCCTCAAAAGGTCCGGGACAAGGACTTCTCATTTCTCTTTTTTTAGGTGAATAGATGTTGGTTCATTTTATTTCCTCTCTAAGGATTCTTAGCTTGTTTAAATGTCTCTCTGTAGTATTAAGGATAGGTTTTTAAGCAGCATCCTCTAAAGGGTATTAGATATAGTTGGTTTATAGTTATTTACATTTATCTGGGTTGCTGCAAATTCTCAAAAGAAAACAGATGTTGGTTTTTAAGAGAAAAGACCTGTGAGCTGACCTTTGCCTTCTTTGATGTGTTAATGATCTGCATGAAAGCAGAACTATCACAAGAATCATAGTTTTATCTGAATTTACTTTTGAGTTCTTTTGAAATGACTTGAAACAGCTTTGAGATAGTAAGAAATTCATGTGATGAAAACACCCCATTGGGTTCTATAGTAGTTGCCAGGGCATGTGTTTCCTTTTCAAAGAATAATGGAAAACCCCAAAGAGTGCTGACAGGCAGGCTGATTCTTTGACAACGTCTGTATAATATACTATCCCGTCAGTTAGCGCCATTAGTATTGAACACCAGGGATGATGTGCAGGTTATGGTGACCTGATTTCAATTTTCTGTCAAATACTGTCCTCTCCCCTGCTGTCTTTTAACTTTGAGATGCCTCACTCCCCGCCAAGCTTCCGTTTTGTTTTTTTTTTTTTTGGCAAGGAAGATTGGCCCTTAGTTAACATCTGTTACCAATCCTCCTCCTCTTGCCTGAGGAAGATTGTCCCCAAGCCAACATCTGTGCCAATCTTCCTCCACCTCGCATGTGGGACACCACCACAGCATGGCCTGATGAGCGGTGCACAGGTCCTCACCTGGGATCCGAACCCACAAACCCCAGGCCGCCAAAGCGGGGCACACGAACTTAACCAGTACACCACTGGGCCAGCCCCCACCCCCACCAACCTTTCTTTATACAGGCTCCACCATCCAACTTTTCCCCACCCTGGATGTTATAGTTTAGGGGAACAAGCTATATTGTTAAGGTTTTATTTTATTGAAATAGGGCACCAAAATAAACTTTCATAAAAATTTGAATTTGTGACTGTTTATAAAAATAGTGAATTCTGACTAAGCCCAAAGAATATGGAGATAAAAGGACCCTTACAGATCACCTAAACCAGTGTTTCTCAAAACATGGTTTGTAGGCCAGCCCAGTGGTGCAGCTGTTAAGTGTGCATGTTCCACTTCAGCGATCCGGGGTTCACCAGTTCAGATCCCAGGTGCGGACATGGCACTGCTTGGCAAGCCATGCTGTGGTGGGCATCCCACATATAAAATAGAGGAAGATGGGCATGGATGTGGGCTCAGGGCCAGTCTTCCTCAGCAAAAAGAGGAGGATTGGCAGTGGATGTTAGCTCAGGGCTGATCTTCCTCAAAAAAAAAACAAAAAAAGATGGTTTGTGCACATTAAATAGTCCTGCATGGTTCGTGTCAAGCATATTTCATTTTAACAATTATATATTTACCTTAATGTTTGGTAGAAAATAATATAGCCAGCAGTCACACCTAGGGTTTCACCACCAGGTTTATCTGGAATGAGGCTAATTTAAAAAAAAAAAGGAATAGGCAATTTAAAGAAAAAAGTCATTGAATGTGTGGTATGGGAATGTGGCAGAAGCAGGGATGATGTTACCTATATGGTAAAAGCTTGGGAAATAGTGATCTAGGCTTACTTGCTTTGCCTTTTTTTTAAATTGAGGTAAAATTCATATAACATAAAGTTAACCATTTTAAAGTGTATAATTCAGTGGCGTTTAGTTCATTCACAATGCTGTGCAGTCATTGCCCATTATCTCTATCTTAATTCTAAAACGTTTTTATCACCCAAAAAGGAAGTTACTCCCTAGCCTTTGGAACTATCCATCTGTTTTCTGTCTTTAGGGATTTACTTATTATGGACGTTTCATATAAATGGAATCACACACTATGTGGCCTTTTGTGTGGCTTCTTGCACTCAGCATAAGGTTGTCAAAGTTTGTCCATGTTGTAGTGCATATCAGTGCTTCGTTCCTTTTTACAGTTGAATAATATTCCATTGTATGGATATACCACATTTGGTTTATCTGTCAGTTGATGGGGTTGTTTTCACCTTTTGGTTATTATGAATGGTTATTTGCTCTGCTTTTGATCCTCTGAGAGGGCAGGAATTGGACTTGGCCAGCATCCCTCAGTCCCTCAGCCACTGCCACAGTGCCAGGACTTGAAATATTCGTGGAACAAATGAAATTTCCATCTGCGATGCTTATCAAGAAGAGATAGGCACAGGTGGGAGGGTGAATGTGTAACCTGTATAAGAGATCAATTGCTTTTAACACTGGAGCGACACACCTAAAAGGGAGCCTATGATGATAGTACACACCAAATCTGAAACGCGGTGGCCTGGGTTCAGATCTTGGCTCTGCCACTCACTGCTGTGGTTCAAGTAATTTCAAAGCTTGTCCATGTTATAGCATGTACCAGTGCTTCATTCCTTTTCATAGCTGAATAATACTTCGTTGTATGGACATACCACATTTGAACTTCCATATGCCTTAGCTTACCTCTCTGAATTGGAGAGTAGAAAATTACCTACTGAACAGCATAAATGAGTTAAAATGTATACATACCTATAACCATGCCTGTCACATTATCAGCATTACACGATTATGAGCATTATATGATTGTTTGCTGTTACTGTTATTATTATTTTTACTTTCTATGTAGTATATAGTATCATTCATCAAATAATCAAAGAAAATCAGAAATGAGCTTACACCTTTGCAAACAGAGTCTTTGCTAATTACAAATGTTAGTTTATAGCAGGTTCAGAAGTACCTGCTTGGGGTATTATAAGCCCTGGAACCTCATTTAGCTGCATGTTCTTTAAAATAATCCTGTGGCTTCACATGGCCTTGTTCCCACTTATTCTTGGTGATTTTTTGCTGTGGCTGCTTTTTGTGGTTTCCCCTGCTCTGTGTGTCTTCAAACCTGAGAGGCCTGCGTTATTATTTCCGTATGATATCTGCTCTGTATTCCTGTGACAACTTGTGTGCTTTTGAAACATCTTTTCTCTTGCTTGTAAGAAGATGCTCTTATTTTAGTCACTGTGCCTTTGCTGTGTGCTGTTATGATGTCTGCTGTATATTCATACTCTGGACGTCTATAGGAAATCTGCTCCCGTTTATAAAACAGATGTGCGTATGCCTCACGTGACTCAGGGATCACGTGCACCTCGGGGTTCAAGGGGCGGGGCGGGGGGGGTGGTGAAGCAACTGCTTTTCTGACTTACTTTTAGCTTGAACAGACCAGATTTCTAAAGGACATATCAGCAAATGGGTTTTTTTCCTTCTTGCATTTCCCCCCTAATCTGAAGTCTCTTTAACAGAAAACATTAAAATGTGCATAATTATGGGGCAAAATGTCAAGCAGTCAGTTTAATTTGCTGATGAATACGTGGAATTAATGTTTCGCAACAGTGCCGGGATTTTGCATTATGGATTAGCAGGGGGAAGGTAATGTTTTGTCGACGTTTGTTAACACTGTTGATTGCTTGTTTGGCTTGTGTTCTGCCTGCAGGTAGATTTTGCCTTCACCGTGTGGCAGAGCTTCCCTGAGAGGATTGTGGGGTACCCCGCACGCAGCCATTTCTGGGATAACTCTAAGGAGCGATGGGGATACACGTCCAAGTGGACAAACGACTACTCCATGGTGTTGACAGGAGCTGCTATTTACCACAAGTGAGGAATCGAGACGTCTCGCCTCTAGATTTTTCTGTAGCTCCTTATATTCATTTCTGGCTACTGCATAAATAGGAACTTGGGCTAAATCTTGTTAACATTAACGAAAATTAGTTTGCATTCCTTTTTAGGTTTTGTCAATGTGGCCAACATGTGTCTTTGAAACCAATGAAACCTCTTAGCTTATTGCATTTCCAGAAATTATGGTAGTTTAACATCTTCAATTAGTCTGAAGTGTGAAGGCATACTCAGGGGTGTATGAGAAACTGAATGTTTAGAATAACAACAAAATTCTTGAGTACCTCTCTCCCAGGCACTGTTCTAAGTGCTTGGATTTACCATTGAGTAAAACAGAAAAATTTCCTACTCATGCAGGTCTTGTATTCTAACAAGGGGAAACACAATATACATAATAATTTTATAATGTGTTAAGGAGATGAGTTATATAGCAAAAAGACAAAGTAGAAGAAAACAATAAAACTATTCGAACATTAACAGGGTAAAGGATCAGAGGTGCTAAAGGTGGAGAAGGGGCAGGATAGAGGGTGGCCAGGGTGATCCTCCTGGAGCAGGTAAGATCTGGGCAGAGTCTTCAAGGAGGAGAGGAAGTCAGCCAGGAGAATATGTCTAGGGAGAGTGGTATGGCATAGGGAACAGCCACAATAAATGCCCTGAGGCAGAATGTTGGAGAAATCTCAAGAAGAGCAATGTGACTAGAGTGGAGTGAATGGAAAGTAGGTGAGAGAGGTCATGGGAGCCCAGATGTAGGACCTTGCTGTCCATCATGAGGACTTGATTTTCTTTAAGTGATGTGGGTAGCCAGTGCAGGGGTTTGAGCAGAGACATCTTTCTTATGTTTTAGGCGTCCACTCAGGATGCTCTGTTAAGGATAGACTATAAAGGGGGCCAGGGTAGAAGCAGGGAGACCTATTAGGAGTTGATTGGCATTATCTAGGCAAGAGATGAGGGAGCCTGGGACCAGAAAGTAAGCAGTGGAGGTGGTAAGTAGTAAACAGATTGTGGCATATTTTGAAGATGCTCCAGCATGATGTCCTGACAGATTGAATACAGAGTTTGATGAGTCTAAGTTTTTTGACCTGTAGAACCAGAAGGGTAGAGTAGCTAGCCATCAACAGAGATGGGGAAAGCTGTAGATGGAATCCATGTTAAAGAAAATACAGAAGTTCCATTTTGAGCATAGTAAGATATCCTAAAGTGTAAGATGAAAAAGGTCAGGGTTGGAGATACAAATCTGGGAGTCGTGTGCATATTTTTGGTCTTTATATCCAGAGGACTTGGGTAAGATTGCCAAACTAGTGAGTGTAGATGTTTAACGTTCCTGACAAAATTATTAATGAAATCCCCACTGTTCTGCCTTAGTAAGGTGAACACACCAATCTTAACCTAGTCTTTTTAGTAAAGAATAGAGAATCTTGACATCTCAGGGATAGAGCTGGAAATGCACAAGGTATAAGCATTTAGGCTGACGGAATCTTGATCTTAAGATTCCACCTCTTGAAAGTTCATTGTTCCCTTTCCCCCTGCCACTACCACTCAAAGAATCTGATTCATTCAAATGATTTTCCTGTAAATATATGCTATATGTACTTCCAAAAAGAGTAGTGGGGTAAGAAATAATTCAGATTAATTGTGGGTTCTCCAAAATGATTGACTACCAGATTAATTAGGGTTTTGCTCTAATAGTGTTGAAAATATGGTTTATAGGCCACAAAAATAGAAAAGGGTATTGTTGCACTCAGGGTTATGGGAGAATATTGAATGCAGTTCTGATTAAGCCAAGAATTAAAATTGTAAAGCTGCTTGTAATGATATATAGATCATGTGGAAGTAACTTCTCCTGCCATCTAAGGATTCGGTTTCTAACCAACCAGCCTGATATTAAAGTTAGGCTGGGCAGGCAATATCTGCATCCATGTGTATCCCTGTACCTTGTCTTCTTATCTGTAAAACAGGGATAATAACAGTACCTATATGATAGGTTCCTTATGAGGATTACATAAAGCATTTCTTGTAAAGCACTTTCGAACATTATCTGGCACATAATAAGTACCATATGTGATAGCTCTTATCATCCTCATCCATGATATGTTTAGGGATTCAGAGAGTAGGTATGTGTTTTCTGTCAAAGAAGATCCCCTGTCATAATCTAATGATGGGTTCCTGTGAAATCTGTCTTTGGTTTTTACAGATATTATCACTACCTGTACACCCATTACCTGCCAGCCAGCCTGAAGAACATGGTGGACCAACTGGCCAACTGTGAGGACATTCTCATGAATTTCCTGGTGTCTGCTGTGACAAAATTGCCTCCAATCAAAGTGACCCAGAAGAAGCAGTATAAGGAGACAATGATGGGACAGGTAAGGGCAGGACAATCCTCCTCCACTGCTTTGCTGACGGGTGGTTCAGTCTGAGGTAATGAGGACTCACTGCTCCTCTAGGAAGCATAATGAGGAGATATCAGAGAAAAACCGCATCTGAAAGCTCTGAGCGAGCGTACGGTTGGCACATAGATAATTGGGAAGACGGAAGTCAAGGGTATCTTTATGTCAAGAATATAAAAGCTCTCATATAACCTACAAGTTGGCATGAGAAAGACATATCTTCTCTAGAGTTAAAGACCTACAAAGAATTTATGTAAGTTTATTGTAGGTGATTTTTTAATGAATAGTTAATAATACTCTCAACACAGCTTTCTAGTGGTTGCTCTGGAGTTGGATGAACATCATGATGGCAAACCAGCAGTCACAATGCTTGATTTTCAGTTCTAGAACCAGCATTTATGAGCTGTAGGCAAGTCAGTTACCCTCTGAAACTCATTGGCTCCTCTTTAAAATGGAAATGGTGAAATCTACCTCAGAGGGTTGAGATAACATGTAAAAGAGATTTTATAAAAGAAATATTGTTTTGAGTCATAAAAGTTTAGCACTAGGGGCTGGCCCCGTGGCCGAGTGGTTAAGTTCGCGTGCTCCGCTGCAGGCGGCCCAGTGTTTCATTGGTTCGAATCCTGGGCGCGGACATGGCACTGCTCATCAAACCACGCTGAGGCAGCGTCCCACATGCCACAACTAGCAGGACCCACAACAAAGAAGACTATACAACTATGTACTGGGGGGCTTTGGGGAGAAAAAGGAAAAAAAAATAAAATCTTAAAAAAAAAAAGTTTAGTACTAAAGATACTTGTAGGGAAATGTAATTCCAACTTTCTCCTTTTACAAGTAAGAACACTAAGACCCAGAGAATTTAAGCGTATTGCTACAAGTTGCCCAATCTTAGAGAACTAGGAGTTGAAGCCTAGGCTCTCTTCTTTCCACTGCTTGTTCTTCTACACCCCAGGGTCCCATTCCCAGGACGATCTGGATATGCTGAAGCTCATCTACCTTTATTCATCTTGGACAGAGCCCAGCACTACATGTTAGAAATCAAAAACCTTAAGTAAGACCATTTAGATCTACCCAAGTTAAGTCATGGAGCATCCAACAGGATTTCAGTCAACCTGAAAAGACATACTTTAACTTTGTTGTATCAGTTCAATTGTCTGGGGGTTTCCATGTACCTTGCTCTAACGGTTATTGAAAATCATATGCAAATCTAGCTTTTGCAAAGGAAAACTTAGCCCGGCCTCATGTTAACACAATTGATGGTTTTGCATTCACTAAATTTAGTAAGAGCAACAAATTTGCAGGATTTTAAGTTTATAAAATTTTATAATTCCATTTTTACTGAACACCTACAAGTTATTAAAGCACTGTTCTAGGTACAGGTCATGACAAAGCTGCTGTCCTTAGTGAGCAAACAGTCTAGTGGAAAATTCTATTTCCCTCCAACTACTAAGAGAACAGGCGAGAGGTTTTATAAGAATTTTTAATCTTTAAGGCCAAAAGGCTGTTCAAATTCAAGCAAGATATATTGTCTACTGTGTGTCCAGGCATTTTCATGTATATTATCTCATTTAAGGACACCGCATTCCTTTAATATTGTTAGCTCAGACAGTCTGATAACTTCTCTGAGGTTATGTACTAATTAGAAGTGGAACTCTAATAACATAATTTCTTAGGGGTTGGTGCTATGCCCTTTTCATAGATTTATCTATTTCTACCAAACCCATATTTCTAGAAATAATTTTATACATCTTTTGGGACAAATCTAAATTTAGCCTTAGGTCTAACTAGATGTATCTAGTTAGATATGTACCATATTTGCCCCATTCTACCCATCGTACACTTTTGTTTATTGAATGTTTGTATGACTGATGAAGTAAATGGATGTCATGCTCTAAGATTATGCTTTTATTACACAGGAAAGATATCTTCTCCAATAGGTTGGTTGACCCAAGTAAATGTTAAAATCTAGAGGCAAAAGAGCTACTCAAATGATTCAGTGGGCTTTTTTTGTTTTTTTCATTTGTAAGAGGGAATAAGAATGAGCTTGAGCTCTGACAGTATTACCATTTGCATTTGTGAGCACTTGCCTAGATGTGGGGGTCTGGCTGTTTGGGAATGAGTGGGCCAGTCAGAAATGGCCTTCAAACCCATACCAACTTAGGAACAAAGTGAGATACATTTGGGACCATTTGCTCTGATATGAACTCAAGTGGTCGGCTTCATTTGATACTTTCTCTGATTTACCCAGCAGAGTTCTCCTAGCATAAATGGTAAAGAATGGAGCCTGAGTTCTGCCCCTTAGCCTTGAACAAATAATTTTAACTTCCCTGAACCTACTTCCTCTCTACTATGAGGATGTTATTACCTGAGTTGATAACTTGACCAGGTTGTGTGAGGCTCAAATGAGCTTCATGAAAACACTTTACAAATAGTATTTTGTTTATTATCCTGCTGCTCAAAGGTAACTTGACATTTGTATTTACCTTCAATGATTACTTTCAAGTATGTTGACACTTGTGGTTTTAAAGTGACTGTGAGTGATTCTCACAGTAAAATGTACCTTCCTATGAAAGTATTTTCTAACAACACGTGAGGATGCCAGCACATTGAACACAAACACACATCCATATACATCATTTGATAGTTGCCTAACGACATAAATGAATTTGTGGGTTTCCCCCCATAATTGGGCAGCCCACCTTTCCTTGTTTCATAAAAACATGGTTTTAAAGACATTATGCTTAGTTGGTCTATTTAAATTTCAGCACTCAAGTCATTTAAGGCTTTCTTCTAAATCCGTGTCAGTCATTTACATGGTCTAAACATATTTAACCAATCTTAGGGGCAACACAGAGAGCTAAAGAGATGGTAGCCATCTTTTCTACTTACCCAGAATCAACCAAGTAAACAAGAAGGTTTTAGAGAACCATCGTCGAAACCACAAACACACTGTTAGCCATAGTCTTTGATCCCAAGTGCAAACAGAAGTTTTGTATTTAGTGAGCACGGTAATTGAGGTTCAATTGGTAAGTCATTCACTGACCAGAGAATTAGTCAATATAGATCTTTATTTGTGTGTTTTTAGCACTGAGGAACGTAGCATATCTTGGGAAAACCTTCTAGTGAAGCTGAAAACCAGGATCAGTGCTTGCATTTTCCCCAGGCACATGGATGGGGAAGCTTGGTACCCAGGCCAGACGCCAGGCTCTGCTGCGCGCCCGTGAGTCTGACTTGGTTTCCGCAGTGTCTCCATCTCATCTTACATTTCTCTCATCATCTTCCATGTCTCTTTCCTTTTCCCCAGACCTCTCGGGCTTCCCGCTGGGCCGACCCGGACCACTTTGCCCAGCGACAGAGCTGCATGAATACGTTTGCCAGCTGGTTTGGCTACATGCCGCTGATCCACTCTCAGATGAGGCTCGACCCCGTCCTCTTTAAAGACCAGGTCTCTATTCTGAGGAAGAAATACCGAGACATTGAGCGACTTTGAGGAATCCAGCCAAGTGGGGGAGGGGAAGCGAGAAGGGACAGGGGTCAAGCTGCTCTCTCTTCCCAGTGCAGATCCGCTCAGCAGCGGGGCCAGATTGTGCCAAGTATCCAAATAAACTTAGATGGACAGAATGACAAAAAACAAGAAAAGGCCAATGAGAACTCGACTCCTGGCTCCTGGGACCGCACGGGACTGCTCCAAACTCACCTCACTGGCTTCTATGTCCCAAGACTAGGTTGTGTACAGTTTAATTATGGAACATTAAATAATTATTTTTGAAATGATTGCTATGCAGGTTTAAACTTTTTTAATGATCAAAACTATTAAAAACCAGAGTTCTTTCTTTAATCAAAATTGTGTTGGTTGTGACTATTTCAAAGCTGCTACTCCTCTTCCCACAAACATCATTGCCATTGGTCATGCAGGGTTTCCTGCAGTTACAAAAGCTCAGGCTCCATGGAAAACACAAGTCACTTGACCCAGTGTCAAGACATAACTGAGCATAAGTAAAGGCAAGTTCATTCTTCAGCCTTGCCAGTGCAAATTGTTTTCCACTTTGATTTTGCAGATCCACTTGAACTTTTGTCTCTAAAATGTCGCTGCATGAGAGTAAGTATTATGACTTCTGGGTAGGCAGTTCTAACTGAAAACATTATGTTTGGGATATGTAAGTATGATAACCTTCTTCATTGGGGGGGTGGGGGGAGTTAGTACCAAGAAAACACTAGTATAATTAAGAAATGTTCAGTTTGCAAAAGAAATCATTCAGACAATCCCCCAGCATATTAGGGAGATGGAAAGATTGATCCACAACAATAGCCCAATGGTTTTTAGGGGTGTGGGCTAGATAAAACATTCAACTGTTGACATACTTCTGCTTAGAGCTGGGGAAAGCTTTGGTTTAGAGGCAAAGGAAGAATGAGTATATTGGGGGAACATTATTTACAAGACAAGCTCTTTCATGTTTGTGAAAACCTCAAGTTTCAGAAGCTTCTGTATTGAGAAAAAAGTAATAATGTATCCATTCTCACCATCAAACATGAAGATTGCTGAGAAGTAACTGGGGGTATCTCTCACCATTGGGACCCTGATACCATTTTTGGTCAAACATTGCTTTGAGGAAGAATCTGGCAAACAAGATAATCAGAAACAAATGTGAATACTCTCCTATTTCATTTTAATTTGTAAATCTGTGGAGAAGTTTAGTTGTGCCTATTGTTAAAAAACATTTCTATCTCAGCAAATGCTGCTTTGAGCTTCTGACTATTGTAAAACTACAAGTATAAACTGAAAAAAAAATCTACATCTCTTAATTCCATAATAAAAGATGGAGACTTCTCATATTGAATGCTTTCTTCTACTTGGAAGAAGCAAGAGAGAATAGAGAAGAGAAAGACATTATTGGGTCCTCCCACCTCTGGTGCTGAATCATCAAGAAGCACTGTTGTTTTTTTCCCCCTAAACTCTCATATATCTCATAAATTTATTTCCAGGGTTGGTTTAGAAGAAAATTCCATTCCAGAATTATGTTCAAATAACTTCAAGTGCCTGGCTTAGGTGAGCGGAAACCGTAAATCCAGGAGACTTTAACTCATCTTTGCTTTGTAGACCTCTGGAAGAGAAGGAACTTGCAGTGATAGTGTAAGGAGGGAGGGCGCTGTAGACAGGAGTGCAAGTAGGTGTTTTGCAGTGGTCTAGGGAGGTGACTCAATATGCTACCTAATGACAGAGCGATGACCAGCACCCACATGTCCAGATGCTGTGTTGTGACTGGTGCCCAGGGAATTGAAATTCAGTGAAAGAGGGGGGCTTTTCTGCAGCCTTGTGCCTCAGAATAGCTCCCTAAATCTCTCATCCAATTTGACCCAGCCTTAGCACACTCTCAAACATATGACATTTTCTCCTAAATGGATGTGACTTTCTCTTCTGTATTTGTTGAAAAATAATTCTTGTGTCGATGGTACTTGCCCCTGTTGCTTTCTTTGAAATGCCCTGTCTAATAGGTTTCATGCCGTTGAAGCTGCAGCTCTCAGTGACTTAAAGGGTTAGCAATTAATCCTTATTCATCTGGCCTTTGTAAATTTGTGTTTAATTTTTTAGGCCTGCCAAATGATTCTTGTGTCTTTCTCCTTTGCAAAAATGAGTGCAATCTTTTGTTCAATGACCCCAAGCCAACTTGAAACTTATGTTGTCTTCTTGGCTTGCAGAGCAGTGTCCCTAATTGTACCAGTCGGTCCCATGAATGGATTCAAGGAACTACTTTGCCTGATTTACCTGTCACAAAGCTCGCAGGGCATAGTCTCCACAAACAATGTATGTGACATTGAAAGAAAAGATTGTCATTATAAATGAGAACAGGATCTGACACACTTTTCAGTCACTTTAAACCTCCGCAGTTTCATTTTGTCTTCTTCTCTGAGGAAAGCTCTTTGGGATGCTAGCTAGTATGTTCTTTTCCCATTTGGAACATACAGCTGGGAATTAAACAATGCTTAGCAAATCAGTGAGGCCCAGCAGTAAGATGTAATTTTAATTCACTTAGGCAAGAGTTATATTTCACTGCAGCAAGTTGACAAATCATAGCCATCTCTGTAGGATGTCAGGAGTTCTCTCTCAGTCAACTTTAATGATAACCAGGGGTCCCTAAGTGGGCCAGTATGAATTGGGAAGAAGCCAAAACCAGAGAGTGCAGTGCCAACCATGTAATAAATTACATGCAGAAACTCCTGGGAAGACTCAGCCGGTTATGATTTCCACACAACATCTTTTTCTGGCTCCACGTTAAGACGCGTGATCTTAAAAATAATTTTTTTAAGCTGACTTATGTATGTATTTAAAAAAAGGCTTACAAATATCAACTCAAGTTTACATATACGTGAAACATCACCTTTGTTGAAAACAACCAAAAGTGAAGCTGTAAAGAATCCATGAAATAATCACTGTAGTCATGTCACAAAAGATCACATAGCTGGGTGGGTCTCCTTGGACCTATCAGCACACTTTCCAGCAGGATGCTTCAGAAGAAAGTGAAACCTCTCGTACCTGGAATCTTATGTGTGTTCCAGTTTAATTTCTTCTCGTTACCAATGGTGCTCAAAGAAGGATCAATCTCGGTTGCTTCCTTCAGTTTTCCTTTGGGAGTGATTTTTGTTTTTCATTTACAGTAGGCTATGTTAGCCTTTATTTTAGTGGTTCTGGACACCTGGTTGCTTGAAGGAATGTTATGCCAGTGGCCTTTCATAAAGGTTACTGAACTTTAAGTTAATCAGGGGTGAGATGAATGAATGTGAATAGACCTATATACTGTTTTAAAAAAAAAAAAAGCTCTTGATTTAAGAACTAATGAAATTTTAATCAAACTTGTTTAAAGGGCGGGAGCAGGGAGAAGGCAGAGAGCCTGCCAGGGTGGAATCTGAATAAGACTCTTGCTGGACAAACTGAATTATGGATTCAAAAGCGGAGGCAAACTTCCCAGACCTGAAAGTGTCTTATGTTCCCTCAGATCTCAGAGCTCCAATTTTAAAAAGTACCAGTTCTTACCATGACCTCTCAAATAAAAATGTCCCCACCTGCTAATAGTTAATGTGATCACCGTGCAGCCTGCGCATCAGGACATCAGTTGCTGCTTTCATTTACTTAGTTTGCATTTGCAGCAACTAAATGACAAGAACCTTTCCGATGGCCTTGTCATTCTTGGCCTATTTAACCAAGAAAGTTCTTTTACTCCCAGCCTCATTTTCTCAGGCATGCTTGATGGGGACAAAGTTGTTTAGACTTGAGTTCTCAGTCAATAAACATTAATATCAGACTGTGCTAAACTTGTCCTCTGTCTTAGAGCTTCAGCATGTAGACAGATTATTCCTTGACTCCAAGTCCGCTTTAAAAAAAAATGGGATAAAGCGTTCTGAGTACAACATAGTCTCTCCCATCACTGCAGTAACACTGTCCAGAAGCCCTGGATAGAAGAGCTGCTATTTACAACATAATCTCAGTAATGAAGATGACTCCTGGAAACCATCTTTGCCCTTTCCAAAAATCAAAGGATTTTATTTCCATGACTTTTGCTTAGCAGAGACTATCTGTAGTTCTCACTAATTTGAGTTCCATATGAGAAGCCTAGATGAGCTACCCAAATCTGGGACTTTCATTGCCAATTAAATAGGTGAGGAAGGCTCTAGTATCCTCTGGAACAAGAGACAGTGGCATCCATCCAGAAAGCCCTCAGAAGAGCATGGTCTCACCCTTGTTTAAAATCAAGTCAAGCTAGCCTTTCAGTCGTTGTATTTTTGTAATGCTTTGCCTTTTAGGCCTCGGAGGCCGTTTGATTTCTGCAATAGTTCTCTGCCCTTCCCTGGGAATACGTCCCTTTCCTTTCTGTTGTAATTATTACTAAAATTAGGGCCATGCAAATGACCTGGTTACCATGTAATGAACCTTGTATATTTATTTTGAGAGAAAAATATGTATAGGATATGTTGAGGGGGTAGAAGGAAGACATCAAAAACTGGAACTATTTTAAGTGGCAAATTGTAAAGGAAAAAAAAAGGATACCTTATTTTGTATACGATGTACATTTGGGCCAGTTTTCTAATATGTTGCCAATGTTTTTGTAGTATCACCACAGGTCTTTTCTGAAGTGTGTTCCCCATTTGTTATAGACTCTTAATGACTTAGTGCAATTAAGCCCTGAAGTGTGAGAGAGAGCCTGTGAGAATACGAAGCCATAGGTCTTGATTTACTTCACTGACCTGTGTAACTCTATGTTTGGGTTTTGCCATCCAAGATAGATTGTTTTATAGAGAGTGTCACCAAAGACTTTTTCCTTCCAATTTATAGAAGAAAAAAAAAAGAAATTATTAATAAATGACATGACTTTTCATCTGTGTGGTTTTCCTTCCATCTTTTCTGTTGACTACAGAAAGATGTCATTTCTCAGGAGGATTTGGTGTGCTGGGGGAACACAAAGCTTGTGTGGAGATTCTGGGGGAGATAGGTAGATGAGGTTGGGCCCTGTGTGCTGGGTGGAGGTCCAACTCCCACAGCCTGGCTGCAGCCCAACGCCCAGCCTCATGGGGAACAAGGGGCTGCCAGCAAGAGCCACCTTCCAGGCCAGATACAGCTGGTGCTCTTGGAAGCAGACCAGGGTGAACGGTGGTGATTTGCCCAGTTCACAGCGTTCCTCCACACAGACGCTGGGACAACGTGGCAGCGCCGGGCCCCAGAGCATCTGGAGCCTGACAGCTGTGGCCATTACCCCCTTTGGTTTCAACTACTGTGTAGAGCTCATGAGTTCCTGGCTGGGGAACCATTTATTAGACTGACGTTTCTCAAAAGGATTTATAAATGGTTCCAGGTGTAAACGCGGGCCCCTGATCCAGGACCACTGTAGTACTGTTTTATGACAGTGATGAAGTTCCTTCTTATTCTCCTTTTTTCTCTTCCCTTTCCAGTGGCCTCTCTGCCACATCTCTGTTTCTACCCTCTTTCTTTGGATATTTTTAGAGAAAGGACATCAGTCACCAACTTCACATATCTGCAGGGCAGCAAATGCCACATTGCATTTGCAGGTGTTGATTTGTTTTATGACTTCCATCAAGTTTCTCTATTTCAGTTTGTCCATCTGTAAAATGGTGACAAAAATATTTATTGACAAATAGTCTCTGAACAGCTACTGCATAGTACTGAGCACTGTGCTAGGTGCAGCTGAGGGAATAAAGATGAAAAAAATCCTATTCCATGTCCCCAAGCAAGAAAGAGGGAAGTCAGTGTGAGGTCAGACAAGGCAAGTCTAGGGCAAGTCATCAGAGGAGTCTCAGAAAGGAATTTGTCAAGTCGTAGGTTCCAAACCAGAACATGGATGTGACAGTGCTACTTGTAAAATCTGGTCCCACTGTGTGACTGATGATAGGATCACTCCCAAGTGTGAGGACAAATGAGAAGTCTCGTTGGAGAAGCAACTTTTAAATTCGGTCCAACCCTACCTCGCAGTTTCGATGAATGTGATAGCATGCAAAAATACCTTGAGCAAACCTACTTTATAAATAAAAGATGGTGTGGCTTTATAGTCTGAGCATTTCCACCAAGTCTACTCACGACAAGAGAAGGCTAGAAGTTATTTGTGGGCACCGGAGTCACTCTACGTTGCCCCGCCCCCCCCCCCAATATTGTACAGTCTCTCTGATTTGCAGGAAGTCAAAATGTAGGGGGGAAGAATGAGGTTAGGTTGCCTACTGTTTGAGGCTCAACTGTGCTTTAGAAGATAGAGTGGAGTGGATGCAAGGTTTTTATTTGCTTTTGGCCTCACTCAGACAAACTGTCTAAGTGTGCTGGTCACAGTCACAGTCTTTGGAACACAACTACCCGGGTTTGAATCCTGATTTTGCCTCTTGGTAGTTCTGTGACCTTATAGAAATTACTAGCCCTCTTTGTGCCTCAGTTTCCTCAGAATAGTACTGGTCTATGCCTCATAGGGTTCTCATGAGGATTAAATGAGTTAACAAATATAAGGTTCTTAAAATAGCACCTAGTACATGATAATAAGTATGTAACTCTTACCTATTATTAGTAGTTAATATTTTGCCAAAACGGTTTATTTTAAGAATCTTTCCCTTGTTAAAGAGGAAACATTCTTAGTTTAACATTTAGGTGATTAATACTGACCCAGATTAAACTGTGGTCTTTCTAGTGTCACAGACTCCTCTTGTTTTCAATTACGGTCGTGTTTTAATGCCTATAGGCGTGAAATCATCTTAGCATTCAGGATTGGGTAATCCAGCTGCAGAGATTATGCGAAGTCGCTTTTTTATTTCCTGACTGAACTGCTTTGAGGAATGGTCTGTTTCTCATTCTCACTTAATGGAGTATAGTTGAGATAGCTCAGGACTAAAATGAAGTTTGGGTGCCAATTATTATTGTTTCTTTTCTGGTGGCTTCAATTATATTAAGAAAGAAAATGTGCTCTTGCCAATATGTAAATTATTTGCCAAGTTGGAATTTCTGTTCCAAACTGAACTGCAAATAACCTGATTTCCTTGGCTAAAACTACTTGTACAACAAGCCTAAAATGTGTCTTTAATCAGAGAGCATCAGATTATCCCATTTTAGGGTAGAAAAAAAAAGTTAAGCTACGAAGAGGGAAACTTAGAAGCTATTTTAACGGCTCCCCAAAGATCTATACATACATGGCTTTTTATAACGACTTTTTTTAAATTTAATATATAGTGAAAGTATTTCCATGTCATTAAATCATTTTGAACAATCAAATTTTAATGATCATATAGTACTCTATTGTACAGCTATTCCATATTTTCTTTACTCAATTCCTAACTGTTAGATATTTAGACATTTTAAAATTTCTCATAATTGTGTAGCGGATATTGTAATCAACATTTGAGCAATGTGATCCATGTTCTGGTAAATATTCCTGAAGATAAATCTTTGTTCACGTCTGTGACAGTGATCTTAGAATAAATCATAAGCAGGAAATTGGCAGGTCAAATGTTACAAACATTTTAAGGGCTTTTGCTGCATATTCACAAGATACTTCAATATATTATAATGCCTATTGAAAGAAAATTTCAACTTACCCAATAAAAAGCTATCTAGAAAATATCATAGTTGCAATTTGGCAGCCAAAATGTTTTAAAAAGTTGGGGTCCTTGGAGGCAAAATTAACAAGGGTGACCTTCAGTGGTAAGAAAAAATAAAGTTGGATATCATTCCCCTGGACGAACTAATTTACTTGTCTTAACCCTCTTCTTGGATGTTGGAAAATTTTTTCTAGGTAACATGTCCCTTATGTCCTGTCTTTAGGTTGAAATAAAGAGTAAAATGAATCTTCCCTCTCAAATATTTTCTTCTTCCTTCTGGTAATATCCATATGAATTAAGTTTTAATAAAAGCATTTTAAACATCATCCTCCTTAGCAGCTAATGCCTCTTCTCCACCAACAGTGGCTGTTCTTCCTAAGGGGAATGCACCCCTCTTTCCCTCTTCGGTCCTATGATTTGTATGATGTTGACCCCACTGCTCATCCTGACTCCAGAGGAGTTATGTATCCTAGCAGGTCATTGAGACTCAATTCTAGATCATCTCTTGGCACTTGTAGGAAGAAGGTACCATTTTTCCTCTAGCACTGTGTGCATAATAGAATGCAGTAAAGATTATACTAACAGTATAGCAAGGCTGGAAGTGTTGGAGGATAGGTGTTTAGCATGTTTTGGGGGCCTTCATAGAAGATATTCATTTAGGTGAGATCTAAGAAATAAGTAGGGGGGTCGGCCCCGTGGCCGAGTGGTTAAGTTCACGTGCTCTTCTTCCTGGTGGCCCAGGGTTTCTCTAGTTTGGATCCTGGGCACAAACCTAGCACTGCTCATCAAGCCATGCTGAGACGGCATCCCACATAGCTCACCTAGAAGGATATACGCTAGAATATACAACTAAGTATTGGGGGACTTTCGGGAGAAGAAGAAAAAAAGGAAAAAAAAGAAGATTGGCAAGAGATGTTAGCTCAGGTGTCAATCTTTAAAAAAAAAAATTTTTTTTAAAGTAAGTAGCAACTAACAAAAAAGATTGAAAGGTGGCACAGATGTTAGCTCAGGGCGAATCCTCCTCAAGCAAGAAGAGGAAAATTGGCAATGGATGTTAGTTCAGGGCAAATCTTCCTCAGCCAAAAAAAAAAAAAAGATTGAAAGTGCACTACTTACAGAGGGACATGAACTCAAACACCCTCCTCTAAAAGTATATAGCAGAAGGAAAAGTGAGAGCCTAGGTCTATATGAAAGACATCATCATAACACAAAGATTTGGTTGGTTCAGTTTGACATGGCTCAGGATGACTGCCCGGCTAAAGGTAAGTACTCCCAGAAAAAAGTAAGTAAATAATATTAATAATAGTAATAGTTCCCTTGAATCCTATTTGCTTTCTTCCTAATGCAAAAGTTTCAGTGCATAACACTGGAATCGTGGGTCATATGTGATTCTACTGCACTTAGCAGAGACACTGCATAGGGTAGCAAAAAGCATGTTCTTTTCAAAATCTTTAGGAAAGATCCTGCTCTAAAGGCTTTTGAAATGGAAAAATTGACTCCCATTTCTGGTTAGGATGTAGAACTGGAGATTATCACTCTCATCTTTACAATGAGTACAAGTCTGATAAGCTACACTTAGGAGGAGTATCCCATGCCTGCTTTCATCCCTAGCAATGCCAGAATGTTACTCCGTCAGAGAGTGGAGTAAGGAGAAACCAGGTGAACTGCTAATAAACTTTTAGCAGCCATGTGTGGGCTGGCATGAAGGATTCAGATTCCTAGGTGACCCAGTTTCATTGATCCACAGCCACCTGCTAATTCTTTCCCATGAGATATTCACCAAGTATATACAACAGGATACTGAATGCTAGATGCAGGACAGGAGGACTGAGAGATATCTCCTTGAGGCACACTGGATCTTCACTGGGTGGAAGGCAGTGGTCCAGGAATGTCTGAGAGAAGGGCAGGAACACTGAGAGAATCCTGTCCATCCTGAGATGTAGAGGACCAAAACAGTGCAAGGCAGTGACCCACCCAAGGTCAGGGGAAGAGTAGGAAAGCTGAGAGAGAGCCCTCTGAAGTGAATCTTGAAGAGACCCCTTCAAGATTCACTGATGAGCTTCATGGGACCTTCATCAATCACAAGGTGAAGCAGGGCATGAAAGCTGGGAGAGTCCCTCAAGGTGCATAGGGCCTTCATCAAAGGCAAGGCAGTGGCTTACTGACAACTGAGGGCAGGGCAGGAGAGCTGAGATAGATGCCCTGAGGTGCACAGGACTTTCATCAAGTACAATATAGCATTTCTCTGAAGGTTGGGGCCCATACAGAAGCCTGGAGAGAAACAGGTCTCCTGAACTGAGGAGAGCTGTGGGAAGAAAAGCAAAGGGAATTTCTCAGTTCCCTAAAAATCTGGCAGCTGAGTTTTAAAGCATAGAGCAATCTCATGGAACTTGGAAAGCAGAAGTTGGACTGGAAAGCACAGAGATATCTTCCAAGTTTGGTGGTGTTGGTACTCACATCCAAAGCCCATTGAAGGGAAAATCTTCTCTCCATCCTCAAATATTTGAAGCCAATGGCGAACAGAATCTAAAGCTGCAATAAAGCCCAAACCCAGCTCTATTACAGATCAGACTGATTTAGCCTTTACACTAGCAGCCTAACAGCAGAGGCATGATACTTTCTGGGGCCAATATTATTTACTTTAGTCACACTATTATTTTATGCACAATGTCTGGCATACAATAAAAAATTATGAGACATGCAAAGAAACAGAAAAATGCACCCATGATGAAGAGAAAAAAGTTCATAGATAAAACTAGAAGAAAACATAGGGAAAAAGCTCCTTGATATTGGTCTTGGCAGTGATTTTTTGGAGAGGACACCAAAAAACACAAGCAACAAAAGCAAAAATAAAAGAGTGGGAGTACATCAAAGTAAAAAGCTTCTGCACAGCAAAAACAAACAAACAAAAAAAGAAAACCTATCAACAAAAGGAAAAGGCAACCTATGGAATGAGACAGCACCTCACATCTGTTATGATGGCTATTATCAAAAAGACCAGAGATAACAAATATTGCCTAGACTGTGGAGCAAAGGGAACCTTGGCACACTGTTGGCAAGAATGTAAATTGGTATAGCCACTACAGAAAACAGTATGAAGATTCCTCAAAACATTAAAAAATAGAGCTATGATATAATCCAGCAATCTCATTTCTAGTTATATATCCAAAGGAAATGAAATCACTATCTTGATGAGATCTCTGCTCATCACCCCCCACCCCTGCCATGTTCACTGCAGCATTATTTACAATAGCCAAGAGATGGAAACAACCTAGCTGCTCATCAACAGATGAATAGATAAAGACAAGGTAACACACACACAACGGAATGTTATTCAGCCTTATAAAAGAAGGAAATCCTGTCATTTGCGACAACATGGATGAAACTTGAGGGTATTATGCTAAAGGAAATAAGTCAGAGAAAGACAAATACTGTATGATCTCACTTATATGTGGAATCTAAAAAAATTGAACTCATAGAAACAGAGAGCAGAATGATGGTACCAGGGGCTGGGGGCATGGAGGTGCAGGGTGGGGAAATTGGTGAAAGAAGTCAAAGGTAAAAACTTCCAGTTATAAGATGAATAAGTTCAGAGGATGTAAAGTAGAGCATAGTGACTATAGTTAACAATTCTATATTGTATATTTGGAAGTTGCTAAGACAGCAGATCTTAGAAGTTCTCATAAAAAAAAATTGTAACTTTGTGAAGTGATTGATGTGTTTAACCTTACTGTGGTAATCGTTTTACAATATATACATATATCAAATCATTGTGTTATACACCTTAAACTTAAACAATGTTATATGTCAATTACATTTCTTTTTTTAAAAAAATTTTTATTTTTCCTTCTTCTCCCCAAAGTTCCCTGGTATATAGTTGTATATATTTTTAGTTGTGGGTCCTTCCAGTTGTGGCATGTGGGACACCACCTCAGCATGGTTTGATGAGTGGTGCTAGGTCCATGCTCAGGATCCTAACCTACGAAACCCTGGGCTGCCGAAGCAGAGCACATGAACTTAACCACTTGGCCACGGGTCCGGCCCCTGTCAATTACATTTCAATGAAGCTGGAAAAAAAAACAAGTTCAATCAAAAGTAATGCTATTTAAGAAAAGGTTGGAGACTATCTTCCTGAACTTGGCCTTAGAGTAAGCAAAAACTTCTTAGGATTAAAAAAAATTACCAATCATAAAGGAAAGAAAAACTGGTCTTTGTCAAACGTAAAAGCCCTGTTCCTCAAAAAAAATATTTTCATTAGGAAAATATTTTTATGAATTTTTAAATAGGCAAAACTAATATTTGGTGATAAAAATAAGAAGAGCGGTTGTCTCTGGGTTGGAGTAGAGATGAGAAATAACTAGAAAGCAGAGTGAACTGCCTAGGTTAATGGAAATCTTTCTACATGTTGATTTGGGAGGGTAGTGTGTCATCATCAAAAGCCAAGGAATTAAACAATTAACATCTGTGCATTTTATTGTACTTTATTTATACCTCAATTTTTAAAATGTTTAAGAATATGCAAATTCACCAGCAACAAAAGATACACAGTTTTGAAAATATTTTAAAATAAGATGTAAATATTCCAAACCTAGCTAATGGGGATGTCAAATACTAGTCAATGAGAAGACAAAGCAGCACCTTTCCTAAAAGAAGAGTGGGTGCCCCATAGTGAGACATTCGGACCTTAGGAATGTAGGCTTTATGCGACAATGGGATGCTAATGCAATTGTTTTTCAGCTTTTTTGGGTCTCAGACGCCTTCGAGATTCAATCAAAGCTGTGATCTCTGGCCCAGGGATATACATAAGCTACATGCACACAATATTTGATACACTATAAAAGAGTTTCATGGACTCCTTGAAGGCTATCCATGGACTTCTAGAACTCCGCTGGATAAGAAACACCTTCCTAAATCCTTAAAGCCAGAGAAAGTTACAGCACAAAGAACCGGCCTCCCCCTCACCCCCCACCCCACCACCACTTACTAAATAAGACAGCCATGTTTCTTAAGTGGTCTTTCCAAATATTGGATTTCAATTTGGCAAGAACATTTCATCCTCTAGTTTATATGACCTTTCCATTAAATATAGCATGTCAAATCCTACAAAATCTTCTGCTTACTTTTTGCTATCCAAAGTGGTGGGAGTGCCTGAGGTTAATGAAAATTATCAATTACCTGTGGTCCTAAAATGAGGTTGAGTTCATTGGCCTGAGGATTCTCGCTGGGAAAATGAACCTACTTCTAAATTCAAGTCACTCTGAGTCAAAGGAGCAACCAGTGTGTAGATGTTACCAAGAATATGATTCATGCTGCAGAACCACTTGGTAGAAACAATTTCTTGCATGACCATGATGTGTGCTTCTGAAGATGGGACGAGAGGCCAGGGCTATGGCATGGTAAACATTTTGTATTTTTGACAGATGTGGAAAATTATCAGTGACTAATTAATTTGTTTTGCTTCATGATCCCAAACCCTCTGCCTATCTCAGCTTAGACTATCTATGAATAGATGTAATCTGACCTAGTTTTTCCAATAAAGGTGTATGGTATTCCACCCTCATCCTTAGTTAAGGAAGAGAACATTTAGATTTTTCACTGAATATCAGATCTACAACCAATCTGTTTCCAACTTTTTTGAGAAAAGAAGTCTCTTTAAGCCAAGCATATCAGAAGCATTGCACGCTAGTTTCTTCCTCTCATTCCCTAACTCCTTATTTATAGCTTCTAGATATTGGCAGGAACAAATTCCTTCAGCTATTTTTTGCATAACATTGTCTAAATACTTTATTCTGAGGCCCCTTTGTCCTCACCCATCAACTTGTAGTGTCTATAAAAATAAAGCTTCAAGCTGCTTAAAGGCAACAAATCTGCAGTATATCACTGAATCTTTAATTACGAAAACAATTGTCCTCATGTTATTTAGGCAAATACCTTAGGCATTCTACGTGGAGGCTAAAAAATATTCTCAAGATGGCCACCCCAAAGCTAAGTTAGCATGGGTCACAGGTCATCTAGGAGAATTACCCCACTACATTATTCAGGGTGGGTCATGGCTCTTGCATGAAAATTGGGATTACCTCATTCAGTTATGATTATTCTATTGTAATCTTCAAGAGTTAAGCCACATTCTTATGTGAAGTTAGGACCTCACTTGAGGGATAAGGTCATTTATGATATGAGTAAACAAAAAGAGACAGAACATAGAAGCCGTGTGGGTGAGTCCTTGCTAGGCAAGAGTGAGAGTCTAGCCCTCTTGGTCCTGACCAATGGTTCCTGAACTTATCTGCCTATCAGCACCGCTAAAGGAGATATATATATGTTTTTAAGCCTATGACCAGAGTTTGACTCTATAAGCATGGGTGAGTCCTACCATCTGTCAATATTTTGGGTCATTTGTGCCTTTCAGAATCTGATGAATGCTGTGGGCCAGTTTCTTAGAGAAATGCATATATACCAAACAAAAATTATGTGGAATGGTTCATCTAAACATGTCTGATCACATCTCTCTGTTGCCTATAACCACTCAATGATCCTCCATTGCCTGGGTGATTAAGTTCAAACTCCTCTACATGGTTTGCTGGGTCTCCCCTGCTCTCACCCGTGAGCCTCTTGTGTCCTTCTAAGCTTCCTCTATTTTTTTTTTTTTTGCGACAGTGAACTCTTTATTTCTACCTGTATATGTGTTGCTGTTTTCAGCCTCCTTAGCTTTGTTCATGCTGTCTCTCCTGCATGAATTCTATTTTCTTTCCATCCCATACCTGTACTAGGTAATTTTTCAATGATTCTTCAAGAGTGAACTCAGCCACTACTTCCTCCAGAATTGCTGATCCATTCTCCCACTCCCCTTCCCAAAGTGCATTAAGTTCCCTCACCTGTCTACCATAGCATCCTGTGCTTAGTTTTCACAGCACATTCCACATTATGCTGGAGTTTTCTGTTTAGTTACCTGTCTGGCACAAGGTAGGGAGATGAACGAGGGCAAGGAGAATATCTTCGTCATTTTGTGTACCGGTAATTAGATAGTGCCTGACCCAGAGTTCACACTCAATGAATATTTGTTGCTTGAATAACTTGGAAGAATTTGGAAGGCTTAGGAAGGCACATTTAGGTAGGGATGGTTAAATACACCCTCTGAAACATGGGAGCAGAGTAGGTAGCTGGAAGCATTTTTTTCCTGAGGATTATGTGTTAATGCAACTTAACTTTTGAGCACAGAGAGGACGCTGTGTCTTGCCCATCAGAATATCTAATCTCATGCTTCTTGCATTTTTCTTTTGTTATCCTCCAACTTTAGTAAAATAATTTTTAAACATACTGGCCCTTGTTTCTGCTGTGCTCTGAGGAGTCAAGGGCAGAATCTATAAGGAGGTCAGAAGGTTAAAATGGATACTTTCTTCTCTCTCCCATTCCCCAGCTTGAGGGTCTCCCTTCCATGTTAGTCTTAGAAGAGCTGGTCTTTTGTTTCGTTTTGTTTTTTGGTTTCCATTAAAGAAGGCATGCATGGCTCCACTAGTGATTCATTTATTCACATTTATTCATTCAAAAATTGTTTGTGAAGTGCCTATCAGTAGGGACTAACACTTGACTATCTCATCCTCTTCTAGAAAAAGTCCTTAAACTGCAAAAATTAAAACTATTATAAAGTCCTTTCTCATCTGCCACACTACTAGTACACACAGATGTACATGCACATGCACACACGCACACACACATTAACTAGATCTGGCTGCAGGAGGTGTCACTAAGGAAAGATTTTCTTACCTGAGATGCCATTGCTTTCTGTTAATGCAGAAGAGCTCTGAGGCTGCATCTAACATCAATCTTGGCAAGCCTTGCACTCAGGAAAGAACACTAACAGGTGAAGCAGGAAGCTGAGGCCCTTTTGCCTCTTCTGTTTTTGACATTTACTTTCCTCTTTATACCACCAGATGGGTGGTGGTTCATCAGCTGATATATTTAGCAACCTGGAACAAAAATTACTGTACTCGGGAGAGAGGAAGGGGTGAGTATGGATGGGTTTTTTTTAAAACAAACAATTTATTACTATTAGAGAGGTTAGTTTTCTTCCTATTTTTGTAGTTGGTATGCAAAGCAGAAACCTAAAACCATGCAATGAATTATGAATCAGAGTATGAGACCAGAACACAGACTTCTAGATTGCTCTGGGACATATTTCACTGTGGTCTGCTGCCATGGGTGGGCTGTGAAGGACACTGACAGTGACTTATACCCTGGTCCTGCTCCACAAACCAGGGTGAGGTATAAAAGAAGCTCTATCTTAATGTAAGGCTTGGGACAAGACGTCTTCTGGCAGCATATTTGTCTAGGGAGGCCAGAAGAAGCATAGATAGTGTCCACACCAAGGACAAGGAATATCATGGTCCTAGCAGACTAGGGGCATCATGGTCCATGTCAAAACTGGAGAGTGGGTAAAAGGCCAAGAAGATTCCATATGATGAAAATACGTCACAAGGTAAGAGAATAGGACAATCAGGAACAGAACCTACAGTGGTATGAGAGGTGAGTCAGGGCACATAATTCAAATCAAAGGCTATGGACTTCCATTTCTGTCTTTGGTGGTGTAGCTTGCAGTGGACCAAACCTACCATCAAGACTATCTAGAAAAGGGGGCTGGCTCCGTGGCCTGGTTAAGTTCAGCATGCTCCACTTTGGCAGCCCAGATTCAGTTCTTGGACACAGACTTATACCACTTGTCAGCAGCCATGCTGTGGTGGTGACCCACATACAAAATAGGGGAAGATTGGCACAGACGTTAGCTCAGGGTGAATCTTTCTCGAGCAAAAGGAGGAAGATTGGCAGCAGATGTTAGCTCAGGACAATCTTCCTCAGCAAAAAAAAAAGAATGAGCAGAAAAGCACAAAAAAATCTATTTGAAGAAATGGGAGAGCTTTCAAGGGAGGCTGGACTTGAGGGTCCTAGACTTTGAGGAAAGGAGAACTTAATGAGGTAAGTACAATATTCTGTGCCTCACTTTTCCCTGTGGAGCATTTGCCTATTCGTAAGCTTTGCAGGATGAGGGGCTGAGAAACTGGGTAGAGAAACACCACAGAAGCAGAGATCCACCAGAGCTCTTAGAAATCTTAGGACATCAGAGACGAAAATTAGTTTTGAGACCATGAAGGCAGCCATCACATGAGACATCAAGATTCTGGAGAGAAGAGAAAATGGCCAATAAATCAAGCAAAAGTCATAGGATAAAATTCAAGTAGAACTTTGGCAGCATCCCAGTGTAAGGGGACATAGATTGTAATCCAGGACCCATGAAGGAAGAGGGGCCTTGTTAAATACCCCAGACTCTCAGCTGGAACCTCTGAAGAGCTAGACTCTAGGAATGGTGGCAAATAAAAATAGACAAAACTTTTGAAGTCTGAAATGTAGCCTTGAGACTGCTAAACGGTATGAGACAATCTACGTCACCAATTTCAGCATTCTCCTCTCCTTAAATCTGCTCGATCAATCATATGCCATGCAAGTGACTCTCTGGGACTTCTGAGGCTAAGATAAAATAAGCCTTGCAGCTACCACCTGGGCTTTTTGGAATGTTCTCTGTTGGCATGCCCCCTCTGTGAGAAGCCAGTGCCATGAAGAAGACCTTCTACCTTGAGCCCACAATGTGTGGAAAGGGATTCCAGCCAGCTCTCATCTGTTCCAGCTATCCCAACCCAGGGAACAAACGTGTGAATAAAGGAGCCAGCTCGCCAGCATATACCACATGGAGAACAGAGGCCCCAGACATATGGCTTTGTGTTGTCCCAATCATCTCCAGCTATTTGATCCACCCCAGCTGCAACCCTAGATGGCATGGAACAGAGTTAAAGCATCCCTGCTGGGTCCCGCCCAAATTCCTGATCCACAGAAACACCAACATAATAAACGCTCATTGTTATTTTTGTATGCAACTAACTTTTGGGGTGGTTTTGTTAAGCAGCAATAATGGAAATGGAAATGGAAATGGAAAATGTTTAATGGAAACTTCTCCTACTTAGCTACCTGACAAACAACTGGGTAAATATTCTCTGGGGGAAAATAACATCATCCAAAATGTTTACACTTTGTCATATGCAATATCCAGCATCCAATCAAAAATTGTAAGAAGTCCTATCAAAAATAGGACAAAGAGAAAAATGAATAGTAGGACAGAACTATAGGTGATCCAAAATTGGAGTTGGTTAGATGTGGAGTTTAAAATAACAGCGATTAACATATTTAAGAAAATAAATCACCATATGTAATCTTTCACTAAAAACCTGAAATCTATTTTTAAAGAATCAAACGGAAACTGTAGAACTGAAGAACACAATAACTGAATTTAAGAATTCAAACAATGAATTTAGTCGCAAATTGAGCATAGGTGAAAAGATTATTAGCAAACTGAAAAATCTAAGCCAGTAGAAAAATCTACATTGAGCATGAAGAGATACAAAAAATGGAAAGTTTGGGAAAGAGCATGAGAGACAGTAAAAACACCAAACATATGTATAATGGCAGTTGTATAAGAAAAGAAGAGGTAAAAAATAAGCAGATAAATATTTGAAAAGAAAATGTTAGAGAATTTCCCAAAACTGATGAATGATATCAACCCATAGATACAAGACTCTATATGAATCCCAAGCAGAACAAATGTAAAGAAAAGCATATCTGGGTACCTTAGAATAAGACTGCTTACAAACCAAGAAAAATAGAAAATCTGAAAAGCAGCCAGAGTGAAAAAGGATCAAACTTCAAACATTTCTCCAGTTAGACAATCAACTGACTTCTTAACAGAAAGCATAGAAGCCAGAAGACAATGGAAAGAACATTTAAGTTTCTGACAGAAAACGATGCCAACATAGAATGCTTTACCCTGAAAAAAAAATATCCTTCACAAGTGAGATGAAATAAAGACCTTTCCATATAAACAAAAACTGAGAAAGTTGATTGCCAACAGGCCTCCATGAACAGAGATAATGAGAATTTTTAAGAAGAAAAAAATGACTATTTGTAAACATGACAATGCAGAAATGAATGGAGGAGTATGTGCAATACTTCAGCCGACAGTATTTCAGGTCTACTTTTGAGGAAAACTCTACCGTCAATCTTTCCCTTCAGACACGATCTTTGTCTTCAGGGATACTCTGTTACTCAGCCTTCATTCATTTCATTCAGGTCTCATTCTTTCTCTTTGAACATGCCAGGCAAGCTTCCACTTCAAGGCCTTTGCGTTTTCTGTTCCCTCTTCGTTGGAGGCTCTTTCCCCAAGACATCTGCATGGTTGGCTCCCTCACTTCTTTCAGAATTTCTCTCAAGTCCCCTTCATGGTGGGTGCTTTCCTGATCCCTGCATCTAAACTGTCAAACCCTCCTGTGAAGACTTGCTATCTCCTTCACTGCTTTATCTTTCCTCTTTAGCACTCACTACTATCTAATATATTCAGATTTTTTTCTTTTTTGTGTGTCTGTGGAAGATTGTCCCTTAGCTAACATCTGTGCCAATCTTCCTTTATTTCATGTGGAATGACACCATAGCATGGCTTGACAAGCAGTGCTACATCCATGCCTGGGATCCGAACCTGAGACACCGGGCTGCTAAAGCAGAGCATGCAAACTTAATCACTACAACACTGGGCTGGCCCTCAGATTTTTCTTATTATTTTTCCCCTCCAATGAAACGTAAACTTTAAGCAGGTGGTTTTGTCTGTTCTGTACATTCATTATTGTATCCATAGTGTCTACAGCAACAACAGTGGTCTACCCAATAAACGTGTGTTGAATTAATGAATAAACGAGTTGCATATGGTGGGAAAGCTATCACTTATATTTGAAAAATAGAAGTGTGAATGCAATAGGAGAAAGACAACACCTTTTGGATTTTTAGAAGATGGAGAGGTCACAGCTGGTGAGTGTGACTTCCAAGGTTATGGAACTGAAGCTGGGTTTTAGAGGATGGGTGGTAGAGGGAATTGAGATTTGAGGAATTCCAGGTACAGGTTGATTCTTGGGTAGGAGCCGAAAGGGAAATGTAAGGTGTGCTTCGGGAATCTGGAGAAGACCCTGTGAATGAGTATACACAGAGGAGGGTTAGAAGATGAGGCTGGGGATATCAGGACATCAAGGATCGTGACTGCTAGGAGAGGGATTGGGTTCATTTTTGTAGGAAAAGAAGACGTCGAAGTTTTCATGAAGGGATGTGACAGAATTGTGGTTGTGCTTTATGGGAATCCATCCAATAATCATCAGAGTGGTTTGCACAACAGAGAGATGGAAGGTGGATAGACCAGTTATGAAGCCATTTTAATAGTCCAAGAAAGTGTTAATGAGGGTCTGAATTAGGGTTGACAGCAAATAGAATGGACAGGAAGAGGCAGAAAGAAGAGGAGCTGAGATAGAACGGACAGGTCTTGACAGCTGATTAGGAAGAGGGAATGAGGAAGGACTCCTTCATCCTGACTGTGAGGCTTCAAGCTTGAGTGACTGACAGATGACAAGGCATTACAAGAATAAAAGAATTGAGGGGGAGAAACTGCTCTGAGGATGGGATTAGGATTCAGGTTCTTGATTGGATTTGGGATTGCTCATGGCATCTTTATTTCGAGGAGGGACTTTACCCCTTCTCCTTTCCAAACCATGTTCCTCTGCCCTATGGAAGCCTATTTTGGAGTTTAACCTGATATATTAGGTACTCAAGTGCTGTGGGCTGTATACGGAATTCTCTTGGTGGGCCCTTCTGGGCTGGGACTCAAGTTTCGATGAAGACTGAGTATGGTTCTAATGAAGATTGGTTATGGTTAAATGAGGAGTAGGGTCAATTGCTCTCTTGCTGCAAAACCTAAAAAGGATAATGATTCTCTGAGCTGAAGGATCAGGATCAATTTCCTGGAGGGCTAAACTCACAGAAAGCAGCCTCCAGAGCCAAGGCATGTGTAGGAAGGAGCTAGAGCTTCTTCAGCACGTCTCCACCTATCCCCCAGGGATGTTCTGCAGCTGAAAGCACAAGGTTGGCAATCATGATGGTTTCCTCCTGAGAGTGCTTGTGGAAAACTTACTGAGCTTTCATAAGTGTGATGAGTCTGCTTTAATGAGCAGCAAAATACTGTTTGTAATAAAATAGTGGCTTCTAGTCTTCCTGGAGTAGCTCCAATTACACTTAATGTACAGAAAGGTGGGACAAGGCAGGGGATGGGTTTTATACAGAAAGACTTTGCTTGATGTTAATAATTTATTCTGGAAAGTTCTAAGAAAGTCAGAACTTTCTATATTGTAGCCTCTTTTAATTACTAGTGAGATGCTCACTATTTAAAGAAAGGATGCTGCCTTTGTGTAAGGAAAAAAGTTAACAAAGTGACTAACCATTTTCTCATTTACTTGTCTTATAAGTTTTAAAGTTTCTTCAGATAGGAAACAGCATGATAGACAGGAAAGAGCATGGGCATTGGTAGCAGACAGACATGGTTCATGTTCTGCTGGGCCACTGGAGTGGACACAGTTGATCATGTATTCCACATACTTTCTGGCTTTCTTCTTAAGAGAGCAGCATTTTTGCCAGTCAAGAAAATGCCTGATTGTCTTAAGATAATCCTCCTTTGCCAATGATTGGTTCATGAATGGGCGTGTGAACCCAAATTGGGCTACTGAGAAATGAAGAGGGGTCTGCTGGAGGATTCTAAGAAAGTTCTTGCTCACCCTTCAAGGACACTTTCTTAAAGTGGCTCTCTTTGGCTACTAAATGTGAAATAAGGAGCCACCATACCATGACTGGGAAAGGAGCTGTCTTTAGGATGACACCGAAATTGTGAAGGCCTGACAGAAGGAATCTGAGTCCTTGAGCACACTTTGGGCTTTCTAGATAGAGAACCCTGAATTATATACCACTTCTGAACTTGCAGTTCTGTGATCCAGTAAATTTCCTAATTGTTTACAGCTGTTTGAATCATTACTGCTGTTACTTGCCTCTGAAAGCAGCTTAATTGATACAGCCACTAACTAATTTGGGATCTAGGCAGATTGCTTCACCATGTTAGCCTCAGTATCCAAATCCATGAAAGGAATAAAAGCAGAAAAGAAAAGGAGAGTTTTGGAAAAGGTAGCAATTTACCAGTTGAACTGTGGTGCTTGGGGGCCTTCAAAGTTGACTTCTCTCATGTTGCATTTCCTGATGGCCATGGATTGTTCCAAAAAGGTTGAAAGACTTCTAGTTGGACAAGACTCAGTGACATGACTATATAATTGGCATCTTTGCTACAGAGATGAGAAGCAGCTGCTTCTTTTTATGGTCTTGATTTCTAAATGGCTCTGGTTCTGACTCCAACGGATGTTAGACAAATTCTACTGCTGGAGTATCATTGCCTTTGCCCCAGTGATCTTTTGTGTAAAGCATCTTTTGAGCCTCAAAAAGCACAGAGAGTTGGAAGCCCAATGAGCTTCCAGATCTGCTTGTGCAACTCTTTTCTGCCAGCTGTCAATCAATGTCTAGTTGTGTGGTTGGATGTGGCCTGAGACTTGCTTTCATCAAAACCTGGATGTTTGCTGCTCCAACTGACTGCCAGCTGCTATTTTCTGTATTCATTCAAGAAATAATTATTGAACACCTACCATGTGCCAGACACTTTTCTAGGCCTTAGGAATTGTATTAGTCTGCTAGGGCTGTCATAAAATACCACAGGCTGGATGGCTTAACCAACAGAAATTTATTTTCTCACCGTTCTGGAGACTGGAAGTCTAAGATCAAGGAGTTGCTTGGCAGGGTTGACTTCCTCTGAGGCCCCTTTCCTTGACTTGTAGATAGCCATCTTCTCTGTCTGTCTTCACACGGTCTTCCCTCTGCTTGTGCACATGTCTGTGTCCAAATTGCCTCTTCTTATAAGAACACCAGTTTTATTGGAATAGGGTCCATTCTAAAGATCTCGTTTTAACTTAATTACCTCTTTAAAGACCTTATTTCCAAATATGTTTACATTCTGATATCCCAGGGGTTAGGGTTTCAACATGTGAATTTTGGGGGAACACAATTCAGTCCATAACAAGGATACAACTGGGCACAAAAAGGACAAATCCTGAGATACAGCTTATTTTGAATGTGAGCTGTTTGCCCATGATGCTTTCTTAGTTTGTTTCCTGGGTCACCTCTCATTGAAGTGATTGACCAAAAGGTAGCAAATGGATGAATTTTCAGCAGCAAAAGGACTCTTCTAGATGGGTTTCTGAATCCTTCCTCTTTGCAAGAAACTCTGATTCTTTACAAATATATGCCATTACTCACTGACAGTACCTCCTATTACTGTTTTCGCTGATTCTATGCAAAGTGATAAATTTAGCCTAACTCTGTCTGAGTTGTAGGTGAAACACATTTAGAATTAGAGATGAAGAAATAGCAAGTTGTCTGCAAAAATGCATTCTGTGGCAGGATGACTATAATCCATGGAGATTATGTTCAGCTGTAGCTATAATACAATTGTGGACAGCCTTCCTGAAGCATTTGTTCTATGACAGGCTTTGTGCTAAATGTATTATATATGCTACCTTCTTAATCCACAAACAATGCCTTGATATCATCAGTCCCATTTTTCAGGTGAGAAAATTGACGCTGAGTAAAGTGAGGTCACAGAGCTCAGGTGAAGGCCCTCTGCCTGGACCCAGAGCCTGTGCTATTAACCACCAAGCAGAACTGCTAGGAAAATGTGGCATCGATTTTTGTTTGGGGAGGCATGGAGTAGGAAGTGATAATTGGTGAAGCTTTGCTGAACTTTGAATTATGTAATCCCAGAGCTGGAAGGGGTTGATGAGGTCATCTAGTCCTTGCTCAGAGACGTACCTTAAGTGAGTTAAAAAGTTAGAACAATAATTCTAGTTTTCTGATTTCAAATCTGGTATTTTTTAATCTATCCCCATGAGATCCCTTTGATTCTTCATTTACTATGTAATAACAACGACAACAAAACCATAATGTTATTTTTAGAGTGCCTTTTAGTTCTCAAAATGTTTACATCTACTTAAATTTAAAACAAAACAATGGGCTTTAATTGGCTAAACAGGAAATGCCTGGGCCCTTCCAGGCAAAGAGGAATTTAACCATGATGAACGGGAAGTGTCTAGGCAGCCATGTTTCTCACCCGTGTGTGTTGTTTTTAGTCAATCCCAGTCATTAAGATTGACTAGAAGGAACAGACTATAACTCTCTTGGTCATCACCCTACGCAGAGAACAAAGCTTTCAGAATCAGGACACAAAGGACTCAAAGTGGAGAGCAGAAGTGCAGCACGGAGGAAACGCAGAGAAGCCATTTCTAGGGTAAGGCAAGAAATTAATATATCATTAAGATTTCTTGGTAGCAAGCAACAGAATCCTACATCTAAATCCTATGGCTAAAACAGGGAGAGAAAAAGGTGAAATGCATTGTCCTGCTATAAGGTACTTCACAGGATAGAAAGGAAGGCTGAAGACATTGGGCCTAGAACAGAGAAGAACCAGGCAACACCAGATTCTTTCAAAAACTAGAATAAATGAACACAAACTATATCTTCTGCTATAGCTTCATTTCATTCACGAATTAGAATTCCAGAAGAGAAAGTCCAGTTGGCCAACCAATATGTGCGTGCCTTTGACTGTATGGTATGATTTTTGAAAATACCTTTAGAAGTAACCTCCAAAGACAGCTTCAGCTGCCATGGTGGGAGAGCAGGCACCTGGGTTTACCACCCTTCCCACCAAGAGCACAGAATGACCTCAGGACCCCTTTATGCTTTTTAAAATTATTGAGGACCTCAAGGAGCTTTGGCTTATGTAGATGTCATATTAGAAATTTAAATGGATGAATTTTAAAAATATTTATTAATTCATTTAAATATGGGAACAATAAACCCATTTCATATTAACATAAATGGTATATTTTTCAAAAAATGGAAATAACTTTATTTTCTAAAACCAGAAGCATTAGTAGGAAGAGGAATGTTGTTTTATATTTTTTCAAATTTCTTTATATCTGGCTTAACAGAAAGCAGCTGGATTCTCATATCTGCTTTTGTGTTCGTTCTGTTGTGATTTTTTTTTTTTTTGCTGGGAAAGATTAGCCCTGAGCTAACATCTTTTGCCAATCTTCCTCTTTTTTTTTTTTTTGGCTTTGAGGAAGATTAGCTCTGAGCTAACACCTGTGCCAGTCTTCCTCTACATTATATGTGGGTTGCTGCCACCACACGGCTGGTGAGTGATGTAGGTCCATGCCTGGGAACTGAACCTGTGAACCCAGGCCACCAAAGCAGAGCATGCCAAACTCAACCACTAGGCCATGGGGCCAGCACCCTGTTGTGATGTTTTATTTTGGTTAAAGTATATGAAGAGTGGCCTCATACAATGTGTGGTAAGAAAAGGGAAGAGTATGTTAATAGTCTTTCAGATAATTGTAGAAATTCTTCTTTGGTATTATACCAAAACTCAACAAGTAGTAGTTTCTTAAAAGCTGAAATCTTTCATGCTTGTGTACTTGGAAATCCATTAGTATCTCTTGCACTTTGAGTGGGTCTTCACCCTTGCGTGATTTTGTATCATCACACATTGGCATATTGTTTTACTGAGTTATGCAGATCTTCTAAATGTTCACACACTTCACCTTCAATACGCAAAATCATAGTGATCAATATCACCGCCAATCTCATCAGAAAAATGTTTGAGCATTGGGACACTGTGAAGCTCCTGGTGCCAGATGCTAAGTTTTCTAATATTTTCTAATTTTCACATGAAATCTTAAATTTCATTAGCAGCAAAAATACTGTCAGTTGTTTTCCTTGAAGTAAGTCTCATTTCACTCATTTTTGAGAAAGTGCCCAATACTCAGGTCTAAATAACCACAGTTTGTCTTTAAGTCATTCTTTCAAGTCAAAATGGAATCTGTGGGAAAAAACCAGTGAATCCAGTTCACACTCAAGTGATCACAGAAGTGCATTTCCTCCAGACAACGATCAGACGTCTACATCCAGCTGAAGTCCTCCGTGTGTCCTTCCGATTTCATCACAAAGAATATTAAAATAACGTGCACCCAGGGGCTGAACCTTAATAAATTAATAAATTCTTATTGCATCATCGATGACATTTTTAAATGAAACTGGGTTTTTAAAAAATTGTGAGTATGTGATGGAAAAGAATATAATACAATGGCTACTAGTGCCATTTTGTGGCACTGCCCGAATTTGTGTAAAAGTACCCGTGATTTGACTTGTTATTGCTTTTTTTTCCACTTTTTTTGGAAATAATTTTAAACTCAAAACAAATTTCAGGGGCTGGCCCCGTGGCCGAGTGGTTAAGTTCGCGCACTCCGCTGCAGGCGGCCCAGTGTTTCGTTGGTTCGAATCCTGGGCGCGGACATGGCACTGCTCATCAAACCACGCTGAGGCGGCATCCCACATGCCACAAGTAGAAGGACCCACAACGAAGAATATACAACTATGTACTGGGGGACTTTGGGGAGAAAAAGGAAAAAAATAAAATCTTTAAAAAAAAAAAACAAATTTCAAAAATAAAAATAATTCAAAGAACACCATATACTCTTGATTTTAATTCACTAGTTTTAGCATTTTACTCCATTTGCTTTATCATTTGCCCTCTCTCGCCTTCATTTTTTCTTGCTGAATCATTTGAGAGGAAGTTACATACGTCATCACCATTTACCCCTAAATATTTCGGTCTGTATTTCCTAAGAATGATATTTTCTTTAATAACCACAGTACAGTTATCAACTTTATAAAGCTATGTTGACACAACATTTTTATTGCTTGTGTTCCAGTTTTGTTAGTTGACCTAATGAGGTCATTTGTATGTACAAGATCCAGTGTGGAGTCAGATATTGCATTTAGTTCCCTTATCTCTTTAGCCTCCTTTGATTTGGAATGTATTTCCACAACGTTTATTTTTTTCTTTTAAGACCCTGACATTTTTGAGAGTAAAGGCCACACTCCTCCTTGCCTCCATTAAAAAAAATAGAACATTTTTCATTTTGTGTTTGCATAATGTTTCATTGGGATTCGATTCAGATTACTCATTCTAGGCCAGAAGCCTGCATGGGTGTCTTTTCAGGGACCACATCTGAAGGCCCATTGTAGGCATATGTCTTTCACTGATCTTGTTAATTGTGCTCTCCATCAAGGTGTGGTCTGAGTTCTCTGCTGTATAATTACTGTGCTTTGTTTTTCTCCTTTACCATAATAAGTAGTGTGTGGGGAGATACTTTACAACCATGCAAATATCCTCCTTCTTATCAAAATTTCCCTCTAGATTTAGCACACATTGTTGACTCTTGCCTGATCTCACCTTCAGTATGGTGGTTACAAACTGATGATACTCAACTGTAGCACGCCTTCCACATTTCCCACTTGGCCTTGGCATTTTGCTGTAAACAAGAATTCTGTTTTCTCCTCCTTTTATGTATGTATGTATGTGTCTATCTACTTATCCGTCTATCTATCATCTATCTACCTTCTCCTGATATAAACTCATGAATTCCTATTTTTTTAATTATTTACAGTACATTCCTATACTTAATTGAAATAGCCCCATATCTGGCCAGTGGGAGCCCTCCAAGCTGCCTACTGTGTCTTTGTGACATGTCTCAATCAATTCTTCTTTCTTGAGTACTTTCTTACTTTCTGGCATAAGTTGTTCCCTGCTCATCTTGTACCTACCTTGCCCCAGTCCTTGATTCAGCTATTTCTTCGAGGAGGTATGATTCCTTTTAGTTCCATTGCTTTTGTAACATCAGTGCAACTGTTCGGTGAAAGGGGCAAGTAAAGTCTTAATGTGATTACAAAAAATAATTTTGACCTCTTGAACTTCCTGAAAGTACCTCAGGGACTCCTAATTGTCTGTGGACACTTTGACAATTACTGCTGAATATAAATGATGCTTGTTAACTCTATGGTAAGGTGTTCATAATTTGTCTTGTATAATGTGTAATAAATTAGCTTCATTGAGGACCTAAAGGGCCCCACCTAGTTGCTGGGAGATCTTGGTCATTTAGCCTCTCTGGGCTTCATTTTCATCATCTAGAATTAGGGATAACATTACTTCCCAGGACTGCTGAGGATTAAATGAGATAACTCACCTAAATGCTGGATCAGGGCCTAATACAGAGTGAATGTTTAATAAGTAATGTCTTTAAGGGGCAGATAACTTGTCTCTTTAGTTCACATGTCTTCATATAGAGGGATGGTACTCAAGGAGAGGCATGCAAAGAACCTCAACCACAGCTAAACCTTGTTTAGTTGATGAGCTCCTAGACTTCAAGTGGATGCTATAATGGTATGAGATTTGGTGGTCTTGGGAGAAGGGATGATATGTGAGAGAGAGGTGGAATGTGGTCAGAGGACAGACTCCGGCAGAATATAGTTTCCAAGATGGTCATGACGAGATCTCCCATCCCACTTGCCCTTTTTGTAATGTGACAGCGCCACCCCTTTCATTGAGAAGTGAGGTTTATATTCCCTCATCTGCATCTGGGCAGGTCTATGGCTATGGCAGAAGTGATGCTATGAGACATTCAAGGATAGGTCAGAAAAGTCAGTGCAGCTTCCCCTGGAGTCTCTTGGGATGCTTACTCTTGGAATCCAGTTCCATGCTGTGAGGAAGGTCCAGACACAAGGAGAGGCCACATGCAGATGTTCTGGAAGACAGCCTCAGGTGAGGTCTCAAATGATAGCATCAACCACCTGACAGGTGAGCAAGGAAGTCTTGAGGATAAATGCAGTGCCAGCCACTGTCTGACTGCAGCCACATGACAGACCCTGAGCAAGGACTGCCCAGCTGAGCCCACTTAGTCCTCAAAACCACAAGCGATAATAAGAAAATGATGCTGTTGTTGTTGTAAGCGACTACATTTTGGAGTGTTTATTCACACAGTGGTAGATAATAATGCCAATACATAGATGGGCAAGACTAGAAACTGTAAGAATGGGTCATCTGCACTCCAAACATGGGCTATGAAGTAGGTCATGGGTGATACGTGGACGCTTGTACACACTTGGCAAATGACCCAAGAAGAGGCCTAAGGAAGAAAGACTCTTAAGAAGAAATTAAGAAAACAATCCCATTTACAATTGCATCAAAAAGAACAAAATACCTAGGAATAAACTTAACCAACTTAACCGAGGAGTTGAAAGACATATACTCTGAAAACTGTAAGACTTTGAAAGAAATTGAAGAAGACAAAAATAAATGGAAAGACATACCATGATCATGGATTGGAAGAATTTACATTGTTAAAATGTCCATAGTACTCAAAGCAATCTACAGATTTAATGCAATCCCTGTCAAAATACCCATGGCATTTTTCACAGAACTAGAACAAATAATTCTAAAATTTATACGGAGCCACAAAAGACCCTGAGTAGCCAAGGAAATCTTGAAAAAGAAGACAGAGCTGGAGGCATCATGCTCCCTGATTTTCAACTATACAACAAATTGATAGTAATCAAAATGATGTGGCACTCACACAAAAAACAGACACATAAGGTCAATGGAACAGAATAGAGAGCCCAGAAATAAACCCACACACATATAGTCAATTAATCTACAACAAAGGAGGCAAGAATATACAATAGGGGAAGAATAGTTTCTTTAATAAATGGTGCTGGGAAAACTGGAAAACCACATGCAAAAGAATGAAACTGCACCACTTTCTTACACGATACACAAAAATTAACCCAAAATGGATTAAAGAATTGGATGTAAGACTTGAAACCATAAAACTTCTAGAAGGAAACCTAGGCAGTAAAGTCTTTGACATTAGTCTTAGCAATGTTTTTTGGATATGTATCCTCAAGCAAGGGCAGAAAAAGCAAAAATAAACAAATGGAACTACATAAAACTAATGAGCTTTTGCACAGTGGAGAAAGCCATCAACCAAATGAAAAGGCAACCTGTTGAATGGGAGAAGATATTTGCAAATGATATATCCAATAAGGAATTAATATCCAAGATACATAAAGAATTTACACAACTCAATGTAAACAAACAAAAAATCCAATTAAAAAAAAAGAGCAGAGGACTTGAATAGTCATTTTCCCAAAGAAACCATGCAAATGGCCAACAGGTACATGAAAAGATGCTCAACATCACTAATCATCAGGGAAATGCAAACCAAAACCACAGTGAGATATCACCTCACACTTGTCAGAATGGCTATCACCAAAAAGACAAGAAATAACAAGTGTTGGTGAAGAGGTGGAGGAAAGAGAACCCTCATGCACTGTTGGTGACAATGTAAATTGGTGCAGCCAATATGGAAAACAATATGGAGGTTCCTCAAAAGATTAAAAATAGAACTACTATATGATTCAGCAATTCCACAGCTGGACATATATCTGAAGAAAATGACAACACTAGTTCAAAAAGGTATAAGCAGTCCTATGTTTATTGAAGCATTATTTACAATAGCCAAGATATGGAAGCCTAAGTATCCATTGATGAATGAATGGATAAAGAGGGTGTGGTATATATATACAAAGGAACATTACTCAGACATAAAAAAAGAATGAAATCTTGCCATTTGCAACAACATGGATGGACCTAGAGAGTATTATGCTCAGTGAGATAAGTCAGACAAAGGAAGACAAATACTGTATGATCTCACTTAAATTTGGAATCTGAAAAACAAAACAAACTAAACAAAACGCAAGCAGACTCATAGATACAGAGAACAAAAATTGATGGTTGCCAAAGGGTAGAGGGGTGTGGGATGGGTGAAATAGGTGAAAAGGATTAAGAGGTACTAACTTCCAGTCATAGAAAAATAAGTCATGGGAGCATAATGTACAACATAGGGAATATGGTCAATAATATTGTAATAACTTTGTACGGGGACAGACCGTAACTAGACATATTGTGTTGATCATTTCATAATGTATATAAATATCAAATCACTATGATGTACATGTGAAATCAATATAATATTGTATGTCAATTATACTTCAATTAAAAAAATAAGAAAGACTCTTAAAGACATACATATATTGACCATTGCTGTCCTGGAATCAAATCACAGAGTGAGGAGTAGGTGGTTTCTGGCATTGATGACACACTCCGAGTCCCACTTGAGGCGGCTGTAGCTGTCTCTCGGCTCTTTCCATGCCTTCCTTTCTTTTTCCTTTTCCTTTTCCTTTCTTTCACTCTCCTCTTCTTTCCTGTACTTCCTTCTCTTCTTCTGACATATCCTCACATTCTTTCTTTCTTCTCCACCCAGAGCAGTTCGATAAAGAAAGGAAAGGACGTGAACTTTGAAGTTAAGAAGGCCGGGGTTTGAACTCACTGATTAGTTACTTGACTTTGGGTAAGTTATTTTCTATCTCCTAGCCTCACTTCCTGCATCTTTAAATTGGAACTAATAATTCACAGAGTCACTGAGATGATTAGATGATGTCATTAAAGCATTCAGCACATTGCTAGGCATGTAGAAGATCCACAATCCACATTAACATGCTTCCCCTTCTTTGATAACAGCCAGAATTTTCTCCTTGGCCTCTGTCCCTAGCTGATTCCACTGCACAGATGCTACTTTTTTTCCACTCATGGTTGGCTCTGCCAGTGCCCCCAGCAGACCTACAAATTCCAGATGCTGAGAGAAAAGCCCGTGATTCAGGCTGAATGCCGTGATGATATTCACTAAGATGCAGATGGCACATTAGGTACCTGTGGGAAGCTTGTGTATTGGATTGGAAACAGGCAAAAACAAAATCTCTTGGCAAAAGGGGGTTCCTGTTAGAGGGCAGGCAGAAAGGAGCAGAGGCAAATGGAGGCTGACTGATGTTTCTGTGTTGCTCTCCTGGAGCCAAAGTCTCCCAACCACATCCCAGGTACAAAGGAAGCAGATGCCCCCACAAGGAAGAGAGAGTGATTTATCCGACGGATCTGAGAGGGAGAGCTGGGATTCAGGAGACAGTATTCTGGAGAACAGAGGTGAAATCCACAGGGTGTATAATTACCCACCTTTGTGTCAGGTGGTTGTGCAGGTTAAATGGGCCTGATCCGGCAATGAGTGAACAAAGTCAATGGGAGTTTTGAGGGCAGATCAAATGTACCACTAGGAGAACCATGAACTTTCCAGCCAAACACAGGCAGAGGCTGAGTCGAATGATATGATAGGACACCGCATATATCTAGACGTTTCTGAAGAACAAAAAAGTGATCAAACAGGAAATTACGTTCATAAAGATCACTGCAATAACCACAAGGTAGGAAATATGACTCCAGGGTAGGGAGTAAGAGTTGTTTTTGTCCAAGCATCCTCTCTAACGGATACTTGTATGTCTACACAATCTTTCCCTTTTGGTACTGGTTCTATTTTCAAAACCCCCATCCAAGTGTTCCCATGGGCTCACAGATTGCTACTGCTAAAGAGATCCTTAGAGGTCACCTAGTTCCATCCTGTCATTTCTTGGCCAAGATGGCTATAAAGACCAGAGAGGTCTAATGAATTCCCCAAGGACACACAGGGCTAGAACCTTGGCTGCCTGACTCCCAGTCTGGAGCTCTTTCCCTGTCTCTCTTTTTTCCACATCATCTCAAAAATTACAGATTCCGCACTTTCTTTGGTCAACCACTACTCATGAAAAATGTTTATTAGATGCCACCCCCCCATTCTACATCCACTTACTTGCTCTAGGAGAAGTCCCTCTCCCCTTCAGGGAAGTTCCTAATACTCTGAAAGACAGGAATACTCTAAATACAGGTTATAGCTCAGCAGAAACTAACTCAAGGTTGTTTATACATCCATTTGACATACATTATTAATCACCTACTGTGTGCTGGTTACTGTGTTAATCCCCATGGTTTCAGTAATGAGCAAAAAAGAAACTACAGAGAACAGAGAGACTCAACACATACACAGACAGTAGAAAAATACCCAGCATTCCTAGTTGACCGTGCGTTTAATACATTGTGGGGGAACAAAAGGAGTATGTTCTATGAGGCCTGGGAGGTGGTTATTTTTGCAGTGAATTAGTCAGATCTTATAATGTCATATTTGGCTCATAGAAACTGTAGACGAATCAGAAAAAAAAATTATTATAGCGATTTTTAAAAATGATTCTCATACTCCTATAAGGACAAAAATAAATGGAAGTTAGGTACTTAAATTAGAATTTAGAAACCTAAAGATGACTTGAAACTAACTTGAATATGCAGAAATGTTACCTGGCTATGCTCTATCTTCACAGGGAACTTTGCGAAAGAAAACAAGCTTAAGGGGCAGTGGGAGGGATTGTGGTTGGACATAAGAAAGAAATAGTTTTTTTTGTTCTTTTGAGGAAGATTAGCCCTGAGCTAACATCTGCCGCCAATCCTCCTCTTTTTGCTGAGGAAGGTTGGCCCTGAGCCAATGTCTGTGCCTATCTTCCTCGATTTTATATGTGGGACGCCTGCGACAGCATGGCTTGATAAGTGGTGAGTAGGTCTGTGCCCAGGATCCAAACCAATGAACCCCAGGCTGCTGAAGCAGAGCACGGGAACTTAACCACTATGCCACCGGGCTGGCCCCCAAAGAAACATTTCTTAACACTCAAGGTGATAAACCTAGGCTTTGGGGTCAGGGCAGAATCTATAGAGGAGGATAAGCTTCTTTTCTCGTTGGTCAGTTTTCTCCTTCCAAGTTCTTGGTCAGAAATGGTTACAGTGATCATTTCATCCTTTCCCCCAAGGTTTAGGCAGATTCATGAAATCCACGAGGGCTCGCAGGCCCCTGAGTTCCTGCTCTGGCCCTCTGGGACTGTCCATAGGCACCAAGTCCCATCAGACTTCCCGTGGTGAGAGCTGGCCCTCTAGGTCACAGTGTCTGGGAAGACTCCCTCTGTGTCCCCCTAGCACAGGTTTCTGGGGTCTTGTACTCAAAGTGCGGCTCTGGGCTCAGCAGGATTGGCACCACTTCAGCTCCACTGAATCAGAATGTACAGTGCAATACAACCCCCAGTGATTTCTATGCATATTAAAGTTCAAGAAGCTTTGTTCTAGAACACTGGCCACCAAGTCAGACAGACTTGACTTCAAGCCTTGGCTTTGCTATTGTCCGACTCTGTCACCTTGGCTGTCATTGACTATCTGAGACTCAATTTCCTCATCTGTAAAATGGATACAAGAATTCTTATTGCTTAGGGTCTCAGAAAGGCCTTTCTTGGCTACTTTACTTCACACTTCTCCTTCCTATTATATTTACCTGAGTCGTTATTATATTTTTCCATGAGAGCAACTACTACAACTTGAAATTACTGTGTCTATACTGTTTTGAATGTTAAGTTCCACGAAGGCAGGAACCCTATGCATCTTGTTTATTCTGGTATCCTTGGGCCTCACACAGTGCCTGGCTCCTAAAGGTGGCTCAATATTTGTTGACTAACTGAATATTATAGTAATTAAACTAGACAATGCGAGAGAAATATTAGCTTAGCATGTGACTTGGAGAAAATGTTCACTAGATGGTAGCTATTGATAAAACTGTGGGACCAGTGCAAAATGAAAACGCAAGGCCCCTTGTTAGACAATCAATAAGACTTTCAAGATGGTCACAGCAGAGCATGAAATGAAGCATGGGACCCTTCTTAGAGCTGGACCTTTGCGACTGCCCAGGTTACACGCCCAGGAAGCTGGCCCTGAGTATTGAGAGTATTACTATTATTGTGGTTATTCTATGGGAAAGGTGGCCAGCACCCAAGGATGGGCTGTCTCCCCCTTCTCCTTGAGGTGTGAAGTCATGGCCAAGAGCCCCACAGGTCACATTGCCTTCCTGAATTCAGCTCTCCCTCCTTCACCTGCTCAGATGAAGAGGCTGAGAGAGAACTCGAAACTGGGGAAAGTACCTGAATGGACCTGGTCAGGTCGCCAGCCCTACAGTGTTCCTCACAGCAAAATGTGATTTACACCTGATTGGTAAATGTGGCACTCATGGAATCAGCCAAATTCTGCAAATGTGTGCTAAATGGACTTTTAAATGAGTTTCCAGAATGCACGTACACATAATGTATGGCTTTTAATTTACTTGATAATGTGAAAATACAGTCTGAGATGAGGAACGAGCCCGACAGAGTCACTCAATTTTAATGTAACAAGCTTTCTTTATGAGAGACTGAAAATAAGGGCAGGGCTCAGAATATAAAACAGTCATGAAGAATCAAAGCTAAAAATGAAAGAGAGGAGTTCACTCAAAAACAACCAGCCTGGTGCTGGTTCCGGGATCAGCTGAATTGTGGGAACGTGATTGCTAAAAGCAAATGCAAGGTATTTCCAGGGGTCCCTGCCCTGCTGGGTTTAGAATGGCATCCTTACTGGGCTAAGTTTATCCTCTCAGAGACTGTGTCCCTTCATTTGTTAAGTGGGAAAATCACCCACCTCCTGCCTATCCCACAGTCATTCTTTGTAAAGCAAAAATAGAACGTTGCCTTGTGAAAATGCTTCTTTCAACATTATGGCATACACAAGCAAGGTGGTGTGCTCTGTAGAAAGAGCACTAGCCTGGAAGTCAGAAAACCTCGTTTCCGACACAAGTTTTGCTATACGTTAGCTGCCCCATCTTCAGCTCTTTGGAGCTGGGCAGACAGACCTGGGTGAGAATTCCAAATCTGTCACTATCTGGCTATGTAATCGCGGGCAGGTTCTTTAGCCTCTCTGAGCCTCAGTTTTCCCATCTGTAAAATGGGGTGAATTAAATCTTAGGGAGTATTTAGCACACCTGACACATGGCAAGTCCTCAAATCTTTCTCAGCCCCACTTTTCTCTTCCGTTGAGTAGGGTATTAGAAAACTTCAAAGCACTGTCCCACCAAAGGATAATCCCGTGTGCTCAGTTCAAGCTGGGGAAACCCATGCCTCCTCTTCCTCCCTCCACTGGCTCCAAATGCCCAGGAGTTTTCCGATTCTGGTACTGCGGGGCCTTTTTGTTCAGGGATTTTTGTTAACTACTCCTTCCCAGGGTATTAACTTGTAACGATGATGGGAGCCCTCTCATAGGGGCTTGTGCTTGAACTGAGAGATTTTGAAACTAAAAGGGCTTTCCAGGGTTGCAAAAGGACCACCCGTAGGTGGAGTTAATATTCAGAGACACCTGGCCCTACTGAGTGGCCCTTCAAAATCTACAGCTCAGGTACCACACACTCATCAGGCCCACTTGATCCAAGGTCTTAAATACATATTTGGTTAGAAATGCAAGTACGTCTTACTGTTTCTACTCAGCCTTAATGACTGTGTGATTTTGATGATGACCCCAATTCTGCCATCCATTATTTTATCTTGCACAATTCTCAGCATTACACATAAGTCTGTTTAGTAGATACAAATTATGGTAGCTGCATAGTTCATGATTTGCTCAGCAGCTGTGTACGTGGTCCTCCAGCTTCTTCTAGCACCAGACACTACCCACTCTAGCCAGCCTTGTAGACTCAGGACCTAGGCTGATCCAATTGCCACAGCTTTCCCCCCACTACAGTGAATGGGTTAAGAGGTGGCCATATGACTCAAGGCAGGCCAGTTTTGTTCTTTTTCTGGATTTTTCAAAAAAACTGGTATACACGATATAAAAATATGAGGCCAGAATGGTCTACAACCCAGTTTCCCTGTGGGCACACACCTATAGAAGTGAGACAGTTGGACAGTCATACAGAGCACCCTGGTGATGTTCTAGCCAAGTCCATTCCTGCCTTTTCCAAGGTTAGGGTACCTGAACCAGTAAACTACACCTCCCCTCTTTTATACTTGAGCAGTTTGAGTTCATCTTTGTCACTTATAAACAGCAGTCCTCATTGTAGAATGTGATACAAAGATTCATATAGATGACCAATAAGATGTCATTTCTCTTGGAGTTGTGGCAACAGAGGTGATATTACAGTAGGTAATAGAGTGAGGGGTGGTGATTAAGTAGAGGCTGGTAGGTATAAATTACTATTGCAAGGATGTTGGTGGGAAGAGGAAAGAAAGAGATCAGGCAATAGTAGGTGTGATATAATAAGAAATATATATTTGATGTTCCTCTCTAGTTCCTGGCACAGAACTTCTAAACTCTTGGAATTTGTTAAGTGATAGGAGTGAGAAGAGCGGCTTTTGTTATTCATAATAAGCTCTTCTAACGTACCTGAGTTTATGCTAATAGGATGACTCTTGGTGGGCCCTTAGCTTCAGGTTGGGGGCTGTTGTCAGAGAAACTGACCCTGTAATTAGAGGGTCAGAACTTTTAGCCCCACCTTCTGACCTCTGGAGGAGAGAGGTGTTGGAGATTGAGTTAATCACCAACAGCCAATGATTTAATCAATCATGCCTACATAATGAACCTCCATAAAAATCTCTAAACAAAGGAGCTCCAAGAGCTTCTGGGTTGGTGAATGCATCCACATGCTTAGAGGGTGGCAGTCCCCAAACTCTATGGGAACAGAAGCTCCTATACTCAAGACCTTTCTGGACCTTGTCCTACGCTCCTCTTCACCTGGCTCTTCCTTTGTACCCTTTATAATGTCTTTTATAATAAGCTGGTACTAGCAAGTAAAGTGTCTCCCTGAATTCTGTCAGCTGTTCTAGGAAATTATTGACCCCAAGGAGGCGGTCATGGGAATTCCCAGTTTATAGGCAGTTAGTCAGAAGTCCAGGAGACCTGGACTTGTGATTGGCATCTGAAATGTGGACTTGTGGGACTGAGCCCCTTAACTTGTGGGGTCTGACGAACTCCAGGTAGTGTCAGAATTTAACTGAATCATTGGATACCAGTTGTCTGAAAAGTTGGAGAATTGGTTGTTGGCGTGGAAAAACCCTACACATTTGGTATCAGAATTGTTCTGGTGTTGTAAAAACAGCACATCTTGTTAATAGGGTAGCAGGCTCAAGGGATGGTTTGTTTTTCAGGCTGTGGGAGAACTTTGCCTGAGTTATCTCTCTTCTCTTTAACACAGGAAGGAGATAACCAGTGGAGCACTATCCCAGGAGAATCACAGCACCAAGTGCCGGAAGAGGCAATAGCATCGGTCAATAAGGGAGAAGCTTCTCCTTTGAGAGTATAGCAAAGGAAGAGAAGGTATAATAGAGAAAATCAGACACGGAGAGAAGTCAAGAGGGCTCACGTTAGGGTGGCCACAATTTTCTCACCTCAAGAGAAGATTTGGCGGATTAAATTGATTTGGATAGAGGTGGGGATCCTCTGGGACTGAGGGTAAGCTCCCATCTCTTCTGGAACTACCTAGAGCCAAGGAAAGGAGAGGGTGGTGGTACCAATAGACTTTGACAATGACAAGGCCTTTGGGATTGATGTCTCAACCTCCCTCCCATGGCAAGGGCATCCGCTGAGGCTGTGGGGGCATGCTGTGCACATAGCTATGAAGAGAAGACAGGTTCTGTTAAGTCAGTGAACCTGACAGAGCCAGGGGAATCAATGAGCTGTTTGCCCATGTAATCTTTCTTTCATCTCCTAGTCAACTGCTGTAACAACATTTCCCTAGGGGAAATTTTCTGATGTCCTGGTCCCACTGGGATTGTGGAGAGGGATTGTCCTGCATTGCTATGGCTCTTTATTATTCTCTGGTCCCCAAGAGAACAGACTCATGTGAAGCCTCTCAAGAACTGCCACTGTCTGAACAGCTCTCACTACCTTAAGAATATTCCAGGGTATACCCATTGTTTGCCAACTTAGCTTTTTGATTTTATTTTGGCTTCATAGATCCAGTTGAGACAGTATACAACATAGAGGTTAAGGAGTCTGGTTGTAAAGCTGGGTGGACCTGGGTTTCAATCTCATTGCTACCTCTGATAACCTTGCACAACATTTACACGGTTATTTAACCTCAATATTCCATTCTTCATCTGCTAAAAGGGATAATAAAAGTATCTACTTAATCTGTTATGAGTATTAAATGAGATAGCCTATGCAAGTTCTTAGAATATAGCCTGGCACAGAGTAGGTATCCACATAGCTAAATTCAATTAGGTAGCTGGTGAGAGAATCCAGGCTCCTTATTCCTTCTTATATAATGAAGTTTTTGTTGTTGTTGTTTGTTTGTTTTGTAATCTGTCACAAATTTCCAACGTAATTTAGGTATTTCCTTTTTTTCTTTTTTGAGGAAGATTAGCCCTGAGCTAATATCTGCTGCCAATCTTCCTCTTTTTTTGCTGAGGAAGATTGGCCTTGAGCTAACATCTGTGCTCATCTTCCTCTACTTTGTATGTGGTATGCCTGCCACAGCATGGCTTGTCAAGTGGTGCCATGTCCACACCCAGGATCCCCAACAGTGAACTGTGGGCCACTGAAGCAGAACCTGTGCACTTAACCGCTGCACCACCAGGCCAGCCCTCTTTTTCTTTTTTTTTTAAAAGATTAGCACCTGAGCTAACATCTGTTGCCAATCTTCCTTTTTTTTTTCCTTCTTCTTCTCCCCAAAGTTCCCCAGTACGTAGTTGTATATTCTAGTTGTAGGTCCCTCTGGTTGTGCTATTTGGGATGCCACTGCAGCATGGCCTGATGAGTGGTGCCATGTCAGCGCCCAGGATCCAAACTGTGAAACCTCGGGCCACTGGAAGCGGAGTACATGAACTTAACCACTCAGCCACAGGGCCGGCCCCTGGGCTTTTCTTTATACAACTAACCAAGAAGGTCAATTTAAAGCTTCTGTTAATAGTTTTATTTTTAATTCAGTGACATGTTGAAAGGTAAACTACTAGGTCTCTCTGGTCAGCAAGTTTTATCATATGCTAAATCTAATCCATTGGTAGTGACCACCTGGGGCATAATAGTAAGGATTTTCTACACCAAATTGAAAGGAGTGCTGTGATTGATTAGTGATGTCTGCCATGGACATGGTTAGGGTAGTGACTTCCCTAAATGTGCTGACTCTGCATAAACCCTGAGGTTGTGGGTCATCAACACAGGTCATAGGCCAAGGAGTGTTACACAACTTCCAGAATTGCCAATGCTCATGGAGAAGTTACCTGCTAATTTGAAGAGATTAGAGAAGCAGCTATCATTAAAACCACGGTCATGGAACAGTGGATAGCTATAATGAGAAAGAAACATTGCATTTTGCAGTCTTGTACTTGGAGAATGACAGTGCAGTATGCATATGTAAATCTGGAGCCTCTAGAATTGACAGGTTTAAGACTGTGTCTGTGTCTGCACGATCTCAGGGAAACTGCAAAGTAAAAAAAAAAACCTGCCAATCAACTTGTTGCTGATGTCAGGACTTGCCTGATTTCCTGCTTCTCCTCTCCTCCTCCTCGCAACTGGATCTACATGAGTCCCACCTGCAGCTCAGCTGGTGCCACCTGACACCTTGAGCCTAATCCATCCTGCTGTCAAGAGAGAGTTTAGGACTCTAGTGGGCTTCAAGGTAACCCAGTACTACCCACCCTGGTATCTAAGCCAGCTCTGCTTTGGGTCTGGCCTCATCTCAGCTCTACTTGAGCCCTGGAAGGCTGGGATCCACCTTTCAGATGTCCCTGAATGGAGCCTGTTGTCCCCCTGTTTGTCCAGACCTCTGAAATGATTTTTCCCTGAGTTCTACATAGTCATCTGCCAGGATTTCCCGTAACCTCTTCCTTTCGCATGTCAAATCCTCTCTCAGATTATAGCCTACATCTTATTAATGAGGCTTTTCACTTCCACAGTGTCAGTATAGGCAATGGAGTTAATGCGAGATTTGAAATTAGCCAGACTTAGGTTTCAAAATCAGCTCGGATTTTTCTTAACTATGTTGCATTGGACATATGGGCCAATTTTCTCATCTATAAAATGGGGATGTTAATAATAACATGGCAGGGTGTTATATCCTGGAAGAAAATAGACAAACGTGTTGGAAGACCTAGCACATAGTGGCTGCTACCACATCAACAACAACAACAACAAAAGGACACTAACAACAGCTATATATTTATTGAGCACTTATCACACATGAGGCATTGAGTCAAGTGCCTTAGTGACCTCCTCCCCATGACAAAATTAATTCTGTGATCCACAGCTCATAGGAGAAGAATCAGGGGTTCATCAAGATAAGTAACTCACCCAACATTACCCAGAAAATAAAGGGCAGAACTGGATTTGAGCCAAGATCTGTTTGTCCAACTCTAAATCTTGGCCCCCTTTAATCAGACTGTACTGTCAACAAATCGTATGAGCATCTTCCACCCATTTGGATGAATTTTCTCCTGTTCTCTGAAGCTGGGTTTGTCCCAGGCATTTACTATGCCCCCCGGACATAAGAAATTGCAATTTTCCTCTTCCCACTCCCCTTGGTATGCCCCATTCTGTTCCCATGGTACATTTTATCACTGGCCATGTCACAAGATATGACATCCTCAAGTCTATTATGCCAAACAAATTTGAATTTTAAATATTGAATTGGTTTTAGATACAACCATGGGAGTAATTTTTAAATCTGGGCTCCCAACCAACAAAGTAATTTCCCTTCATTAATGGGAAAATAAACATCTCCTGTAAAGAACGGTTTCTTCCTTCCATGGCTCTTGTCTTCAGAAATACAAGGGTGGGTGGGCATCATTTGCGCCTGAGGCTAATGCGTGAGACTAGGGGAGCAAGTTGTTGACCCAGAGCAGACCTTCTATATTTGTCTGCTTGGCCCTGACCTCTGTGTGCTTCCTGCTCTCTCAGTTCCTGTTGAATGTTGTCTCTGTCTTCTCCTTAAATGTTAGGCTGAGTCATGGAGGTACCCCTCTTGTAGGGATGTCTGTAGCTAGCCAATGAACAGTGAGGAAGTTTTTAAGATTTGGCCACTCAAGTGGTACCAAGTGACCATTAGGGGGATCTGGCAACAGAGAATAGGAAAAACAGTAATTTGTTGACCCAAATATTGTCCTCAACCCTTTGTATGCATTATCTTATATAATTATCCAATAAGCATATGAGACAGTCATTAATATTTCCATTTTTACAACACCGTGGCTCAGAGAAATTAAATAACCTGTTTCAGACTAATCAGTTTCTAAACAATGATACAAAGTAACACATTTTATTATAAAGACACATCTTTCGAACTCAAGGTTCAAATACTAAATAATGAGTGTTAACTTTCGAAACTGGTGTTAGAATTTCTCATTGATTCAATACCTATTATATCAAATGCATAATTAGAATCCACCCAAAGCTGATGTGAGTTTACAGCCTGAGCCTGAAATTGAGAGACGCTGTTCAGCTCTTTGCATACAAATAGACTACAATTATTATGAAGTATAATCCATTATGGAATTCAGTTTAGCTTGCATTTTAGCTGAAACCATAAAGTCAGCTAGGAAAGAGTCAGCTTTATCAATTTTATTTTTGTGAACTCAGTTTTGTTTTTTAAGCTTTCTGAATTGATGTGCACAAGGGAAAAAAATACCCATGGGCTAAAATTGTGTAACCAACATTGTGGGAAACGAGAGGGAAGGTTTTTGAAAGTTTGAGTCTCTTTCTAAGGAATGTACCAGAAATCTCAACTAGTGCTTTGATTTGGGCTCTGAGCTCCACTTTGAATCGGTGCTTGATTCTCAACCCATGGGACAAACTTTAGGCGGTATGATCTCCCTAAAGCACCAGATGATTCCTGGATTCCAGATTCGTGGATTCTAGTTCTTTCTCTTTTTCTTTCTGGACAATCATGAAGACCATTCTGCTCACGAGGTACCATAAGGGATAATGTATGGGATTTAGAGTTAGATGGACATGGTTCTGAGAACTATTTCATTACTTAGCTGTGTATCCGTGAACAATGTCTTTTACCTGTCTATGTTGTACAGCCTCATCATCTAAAAAAACGAGGATTGTAATAGCATGTACCTCAAAGGAGTGCTGTAAGACTTAAATGAGATAGTAAATGTGAAGTCCTTAGCGTAGTTCATGGTACACAATAAAATCACTCTGAATACACATCTCTATGATTGTTACAGGATTAATTTTTAATGTGCCTAACCTTATAAATTCAGTGACCCATGTGGGCCAGTCACAGAGTGGTGTATCACATTCAAGGAAACATAGTTTAACAACTAAAGGCAGTTAAAAGCAGTAGAAATCTCTTTGCATTACTTGGAGAACGTCAAAGAGAATCTCGTTACCAAACTACCTTGACAATTTGTAGCATCACTTTTCCTTTTTATCTCCAGTTCCCTTAAGCTCTAGTGTGTCTCTTATAAACCTCAGCTCCAAAAAACTCTTCCTTGATAACCAGACTACAAAATGTTTTGATCTCTCTTCTTCTTACCCCTCTGTCTATCACTTTGTTAAGTAGGTCAACTTTGCTTCTCTCTCAAAGCAAGCAAGAATCCTTCCTTGGTGGGATTGGGAAGGAGTGGGAACTGAGCAGGATTATTTTTAATGATTAGGAGGTAGAATGGGGGTGTCTGTGAGCACTCATAGACTAATAAGGTTAGGTACATCACAAAGGATAATCTCCAGAGCAAAGGAAGTTTTGGCTTCTAAGCTGCTCATCCTACACCTGAAGCCATACTTCAAGAGGAATGTTGATACATTTAACTATGTGGAGAGGGAAAGATCAGCGAGAAAAATCCTGTGTGTCAATGAAAGATCATTCCATACAAAAACGAAGTGAAGAAACAGGCAAAAGGAAAACTCGAGGATGACATGATAGCTGCCTTTAGATATCCAAAAATGGCAAAACTAGTATAAGTAGAATTTAGAGGAGTGGACTTCTAACTGAGTGTAAAGAAGAATGTTCTGTTATAGTCAAAGCTGCTGGAAGACAGACTGAGCTTCCTTGGGAGGCAATGAGTTTTCCGACGCTGGAGATGTTTAAAATAAGACTGATGACTTCTCGGCAGACGTATGTAAATGGTATAAAACATCTGAGGAGGGTTGGATGAACCACGGAGATCTCTTTCTATGCTGAGATTCTATGATGCTATTAATCAGAACTGAGTTCAATACACAGTTCCAACGTCAACAATTTGTAGCTCCCAATCTGAGGTCCCATTGACTAATGGAAGCTGAGGGGTGTACTTTTTTGGTGATATTCTCTGGTCTAATGCTTTCTCTGGCCCTATCCCTTCTTTCCTTGGTTTTAGCAGCATAGTTTTCATCCTTACTCCAGTCTCTGTCTAACGCCTGTGAAATGGTTGCCGCGATTTCAAACGTCATTGCTTTCTCCTTGCTAATCTAGAGGGTCAGAGGAGGCATGGGTCCAGCAAAGCAATGTTATGGAAGGGGTCATATAGTGACCACTTCTCTAGAACTTAGGAGCTCTGGGCTCCTGTCCAGACTCTGACATTAAATAATTCTGTAAGCCTCTTCACTTCCCTGGTTCTCCATTTTCTTATCTTTAAATGAGGTACATTAATAGCTTCTTTCTAAGGTTCCCAAGGTTCTTTGAACTCATGATACTAAGGACCTAAATGCCCCTCTAGTAGGAAGTGAAATGACTTGGGAAAATTGTTAATAAACTGAAGTAGCATTTGGAATCTTGGTATTATACTATTCAACAAATATTCACTATGCACCTACTCTATGCCACATGCTCCTATAAGGCATAGAGGATGTAGCAGCTGACAGGGCAGGTGAGGTGCCTGCCCTCACAGAGCTTACATTCTGAGAACTATAGAACCTATAGAAAGGTAGATAAGTGGACAACTTCATTTCATATTATAAAGAAGATGAAATAGGATGTTACATTTGAAACTGACCACAGAAGTAAAGAATAGCCCATCTAAGGAAGTCCATCTGAGTTGACTTTTGAATAATAACAAGGAGCCAGCTATGCAAAGACATAGGATAAAGAATAATAAAAGTTTTTGCTTTGTCCAAGGAGCAGAAAGAAGCCCATTGTGTCTAGAGGATGATGGTATGGAGGGACCAAGATGCTAGAAAAGGTAGGCAGCACCCAGAACATCAACATGAGAAACATGAGAATAATTTAGATTTAATTTCATGCATGTTAGATTGCCACTTGATAGTTTTCAGCAAATAAAATCAATGATTTTTATGGTATAAAAATCAACAACCACTCTGTGGAGAATCGACTGTAAAGAGGATAGATGGCCACGGTGGTCATAAGAAGTTCAGATGAAGGGCAAAGATTGTATGACAGTGGCCTGGGCCGGGTGGTAGTAGGAGAAGCAGAGAGAAGAGGATGCATTCTGAAAATATGGCGGCGGAGCCAACGGGACGGTGGAGTGGACATGAGGTGAGGGGCATGTGGCAGAATAGGTGTCTAGGATCATTTGTTGGTTTTTTCCCTGAGCACTTGAGAATGGATCTGGTGTGGGGGAGGAACAGGTACAATTAAAAATAACAACGGTAGCGGCTGGCCCTGTGGCCGAGTGGTTAAGTTTGTGCGCTCCGCTGCTGGCGGCTGAATGTTTCGTTGGTTTGAATCCTGGGCAAGGACATGGCACTGCTCGTCAAACCACACTGAGGCAGCGTCCCACATGCCACAACTAGAAGGACCCACAACGAAGAATATACAACTATGTGCTGGGGGGCTTTGGGGAGAAAAAGGAAAAAAATAAAATCTTAAAAAAAAATAACAACGGTATTATTTATTGGGCATTTATTGTATGACCTCTGTGAAAGTACTTTTGTCCGCTTTATGTCTCCTTCTCAGTAAGTTTGTTGAAAGGCAATGAATGTAAGGCACTATTTTAAGAACCATGCCTACATTATCTCATTTAACTCTCAATAGATAATATTTTACACAGTGACTCAGGAAGATTAAGTAACTTGCCCAAGGTAACACAGCTGCTAAGCTACAGACCCCACAGGACTTGAATGCAGGTCAGTCTGATTCTAAAACCTGGGTTCTTAATATCTATACATTTATTTCCTAGCAAACCAGACACTGTACAGAGAGCTGCTAACCAATTCTGGGGACATAAGTGGGCTGCTGAGAGGCCTCCTCAGAACATACCATTGTAGAAACATTACTAAAGGAATGACTTTGTAAAAACTGGAGAAAGCTGGAAGTTAATTTGAGAATCTGACCCCAACCAGACAAGGCTTCCATACTATTGCTCCTCCTAAACCTCAACCATAGCAAAACTTTCAGGTTGTTCCCAAAATCTTGTTTGGAGTTCTCCAATGTTAAAGGCACACCATGAAGCCCAAACCATATGTAACATAAATAATTACAAGTCTGGTCAAGGGGTCTCTGTCTTTTTTAACCGACAGAGAACATTTCTTTCTGAGAAAGATGGCTGAAAGTGTAGTTTCAACCATCCAATGATATCAAAGAGAGGAAAATAATGTTTTCTTACATGCACATAATTACCAAGATCTATGCACACTGGGTAATGTGTTCTGATTTTCCATAACTCTGCAACCAGTCACATCTTCAGAGATTGAAAATAGCCTTTAAAAGGAAAACTTCCACGCTGATTCCAAGAATAGGCATCAAGCTGAAGGAACATGTTTAGTACTTCAGCTCTTAATTCTAGAAAGGTGCACTTCTTTCTCCCTTTTAAGATGTCTGGAAGAATGACAAAGATTGATGAAGACATGAGAATTAAGCCAAGTTCTATAGTGATAGGTTGGGAGTATTACCAATTTTTTACGGTTTTACCATCATTCATTGACTGCTCTTCAAGGACTAATTGAAGTTGGTGAAACTACCTCTCTTATATCTTTGCCAACACCTTATTGTGATCTACTTTTATTTCTGGAACATTCTTGTATTGTTCTTCACTAATAAGTTGCAATGCTATATTATTCCATGTTTGTCTACCCTAGGCTGTGAGCTCCTTGAGAGTCAGTCATATTTCATTTATCTTCGTATGTTCTATGGGTTAGAATGTGTAAGATTGCAAGTAACAGAAAAAAACTCAAGCTAATGTAAACATTAAGGAAATGTACTAGATTACATAACTGGGAACCCAGATATAGAGCAGTGTTAAAAGCCAAGTTAGTCTGATGGTACTGACTCTGTTTCCCTATAGTTCTTTTGGCCCTGGTTTCTGTATCTTCAAGCTGGTGGCAAGATGTGAAGAGCAGTTATGAACTTCACATCCGTACACGGCCACAACCTGAGGAAAAGGGATGTGTCTCCCTGTGATGGTTCCTCAGACTAAGGAAGAGCTTTCCCAGAAGTCTTCAACCAACTCTTCTTAATCTCAATGGCCATTTGGGAATAAATCACCGGCAAAACGAATGAGTTTACCATGACTGGCTTAAATGTTTCAGTTTCCCTAGCCATATGGCTGTTATCCCATGGAGGACTGCAGGGAAGAAAGGCCACAAAGTCCTCCACCTATGTCCAGTTCCTAGCAGGGGACATGGCACTTAGATAATGTTCAATAAGTGTTTGTTGAGTGAATAAGTGAATTACTTTGACCTACTACCTGATAAGCCCTTTCAGTCTACTGTGTTTATAATCGGCACCATTTACTTGACTAGACACTTAAGTACTTTCTATTGTTCTTTGATAACGTCATATTTGTTAGTCTTGTCCTAACAATCAGATATTGACTATCTAAAGGCAGGGGCCACGGCAGATAAACGTTAGTTGATTGAATCAATAATGCTTTCTTGGTGTTGTCTCAAATGTGGAGACCAGGGGGCTGGCCCCGTGGCCTAGTGGTTAAGTTCACGCACTCCGTTTGGGTGGCCCAGGGTTTCGCCGGTTCAGATCCTGGGCGTGGACATGGCACCACTTATCAGGCCACAGTGAAGTGGTGTCCCACATTCCACAACTGGAAGGACCCACAACTAAAATATATACAACTATATACTGGGGGGATCTGGAGAGTGAAAAAAAAGAAAAAAAAAACCAGATTGGCAACAGTTGTTAGCTCAGGTGCCAATCTTTTTTTTTAAAAAAAAGAGGTGGTGTTAAAAAAAAAACAACTGTGGAGACCAGGAATGGATATATAAGACATGTAGTGGTTTATTTGTGAGTTTTACTCTCTAGTGAAGAGCAAAGCATATGTTTCTTTGATAGGAAACCAGTTACAAAAGGGAAAAATACCTTTTGTGTTTAATTTCACCAAGACCGTGGAGCTCAGTTTAAATAAGCTGGAGCCAACACGGCATTAGTCACTGGATAAGGAAATCTTAGCACTGACTATGATGCCGTGCTCCGCATTGGGCACCGTGTGTCTGCATAACAGAAATAAATGCTGTCTTCTCTGTCTGCTAGAGTGAACCTAGCATGGGTTTTCAGGTGTAAAGTACCTGGCAGAGTAGCAACACTGAGAGGGTGGGCAGCACCAGGTTGACTAAAGTGTCCACGTGGCCACAGAGGTGACAGAACAATGCCTTGCAACTGCTAAAGTTTATTGAGCAATTCTACTGTTCTAGGCATTGTTCTGATTGTTCGCATCTAAACCATTTTATCTTCTCAAAAATTCCAGATGGTAGGTGCTATTGTAAGCACTATTTTACAGTTGAGAAAATTAAGGTTTACAGAGTTAAATAGCTTGCCCGGGGTCATACTGTTAATGAATGGCGGTGTCAGGATTTGAATTCAGGTAGGCTGGCTTCAGAGTCTGTGCTTTGACACACTGCTGAAGAAGGTCCCAAGTTCAAGGCTAAATAGAAGGAGTAGGGAGAGGTCGTCTGCAAGAAGAGAGATGAGAAGGTTAAAAACCAGGAAAAACAGTTCAGGAAGCAAAAAATGAGGTGAGTTAGAGCACATAGTTTAGGATTCAGTTGTGAATGATGCAAAACATTAAATGAAGGCCTTCTTTTATTTGAGGCCAAGTGTATGGTATATTGGGGGAGGCTGTCCTAATGGCTTAAGTTGTTATCTAAAGCTAGATGGTCTCTGCCCTCATACAACTTATGATCTAGCTGAGAAGGTAAAGATTGTATATGGAAAATATCAGTAAATTATATAAGAAAGTGGATGCCCAAGGGCAACTGAATGGGCTCTGTAGATTATATAGAGATTTTATGAGAGGGCTTTTTCTCTGTTGTCATCATTCTGGGTTTTACACAGATTGGATTCACAGGCAAAAACTGGGCATTGTCTTCCCTGGAGTCAGAAGTTCTAAGAGCCAGGGGATGTCTTTCCCTGGAGTCTATGGAATGATCTTTCTGAGCAGCACATTGAGAAGGCAGGAACAGACAGCTCTGGCTCCCCTGGCTGAAGCACGTCCAATGGTGCTGCATCGTGGAAGCCTTCTCAGCCTGTTTGCAGTGTTACCCGAGCCTGGTTGTTGAATGCCGTTCATGTGCACCTTGTGTGAGAAGGCTTGTTTCCTTTACTGTATTTGGCTAAGACAGCAGTACTGTGGGTGGCTTCAGTATTAAGTTTGGAACAGAGGAAGTATTGCAACACATGCCAAGAATTGAATTTTATTTTTAAAAGCTGCTTTTTACAGAATTGAATATCTGTGACCCTCTCTGGTTACAGCAGACCCACACATGGAAATTGGTGTGGAGTGGGTGACTTGGGCATCCTTTAGTGATAGGTATGTATTCTTTATAGGACTGTTCTCAAGTGGTACCACTTCCTTTTGGGAGCCCTTACAAGTCCAACTTTTCCTTGTGGTTCTTCTCCCTGTCCTTGTTTCTACCACTATGTTTTAGCATCATGATAAGCTTTGTGACTGAGATTGCTTAGCTTTATTAAAAAGATGTATTTTGTTATTTCATACTCAAGTGTCCCGTTCCTCTATGAGACCATAAGGATGGAACAGTTCAAGCATGAATCTTGGAGATGGGCTTGATGGAGCAAACTGAGACCACCAACAGCTTGCCCCGTGGCCTCAGGAAACGTATTCGCTATCCTCTGCTTCAGGTGGTCCTTGATAATCAAAGATAAGAGCATCCTTGGAAGATCTGGTGAGAGAAATGATGCAGCATATAAAACACTGGATGTCTTCATGAAAGGAGGCCTAGAAGCATCAATGGCACCATTACCCTCCCATCTCACAGATCCCCAGTCTTCACTCTTTAATTCTCAGTTGCAATAATGCCCTGATCTTTTAGGCGATGAGTGCACCAGTGACTTAGAGGTCAATGGGTGGGAAGTCCAGATCTTGGGAATGTAAAGGCACAGCTGACCTACTTAGTGTGACAGGAAAAGGCATATCTGTTTCTTCAACTGTAGCCTGGGGATCCTGATCTAGCTCTGTGAAGGTTATAGGAGGATCAGTGTGCTGGGGTTGGTGCGGCATTATGGAAGTGTGACTTAGTGTTTTGCTTTGGTGGTCTACCTTCCCCTTCCTCAGCTCTGGCTCCCGGAACTGGAAGCATCTCTCTCCAACAAGACTGTGGACTGCCATGCTGCCTGCTTAGAAGGACTTCAGAAGCATTACAGAGCAGTGTCTTTGCCAGACACCTGCCAGGGCAAGCTTTGCTCAGGATTGCTATCCAGTTGGCTGTATCCCACTCTGAAATGTGCTTTTAGTTAAGTGATTGATGTATTTGATTTTTGACTTTGCTTATCATTGGGTATTAACTCAATGTTCAGTTTGTCAGCTGTTAGTCAATGCTCTGGAGACAGAATTGACATGGATTTGGAGGGAGGTCCTCACAGTAAAGACTGCATCCCAATGCTTTAAACATTGGTTTTAGATGTCTATCCTTACCCAAGTACTTGAAATGGCGAGGGATGTGAGGTGGAAGGAAAGGCACCTCTTCTTCTTCCCCTGAAGGCTTAAAGCTTTCAAAACTTTCAAGTGATTTCAAGAATACTTTAAATTGATATAAAAAAATCTGCAAAAAAATACAGCCTCAGAGAGCAATGTACTCGAAGTCCAAAAATCATACTTATCAACTGAAGGCAAAAGGATATGTATAACTTTGATTATTGTTTATGTATGTATTTATTTATTGATATCCACCCTCCAGCAAGGAAAACATGAGGAGAAAGTGAGGTGAATATATGAAGAGCCTAGAATTCACTGAAGGAAAAATTCTGTTCTCTTTTCCAAAGACTGGATACACAGAGGACATTCTGTGTGAGAGGTGGGGCACACACACCAAGAGTCAAGATCAAGAAGATTGGACCAAAGATGTGGTAGAAAACCTGAAACTGTAGTGCATAAGTGCTACAGATCAAAATAGGGTAGCTGGTCTCAGGATCATATAGCTTCAGAGATATTCTGGCCTCTAGGAGAAGCTCATAGCTCCTCTACTACTCCCTACCCCAAATTTGACCCTGAAAGAAAACTGTTGATAAAGGATTAAGGTCAAGGCCATTTATTGTGCCACAATGCCAGAAGCTGGAACATCTTTTCCATCAAAAGGTCTCATGTAGCAGGAGTTTCCCTGGAGTCTTCTGGCATCTCTTGGAATTTTCTTTCCTCTCTTCCTTCCTCAAGATAGATGAAGAAAGAAGGCCTGAAGCCGCACCTGTTTGGCAATTGCCCTGCTCTAAGAAAGCCCTGGAGTTGACCACTAGGCCAGCTAACAAGGGCAAATGCTAGCTATCTGGCATATCTTGACCTTGATGTGATTTTCCGTGGACTGACTTTACCTCTTCATAGCTGTGGGTCCAGGGGGAGAAGAAGAGAGGACTGCTTAGGGCTGCCTTAAGCCTTCACAGCGCTCCACATTGTCCAGTTTCATTCATTGGGAACTGGAGATGGAGACATGTTGGAGCTAAATGCTCATGAAATAAAACGTGTGTGTTTTCCTGTTCTTCTCTACATATCTTTTCTTGGGTTCCTTGAGGAGTGAGTTTGTAGGAGGGCAGGATTCAAGGATTTGAGATTCTGTATCTTGGCCAAATGTAATTTTCTCCATGTCTTCCTGTCTTATCATGATTTATGGCCCACAGAAGCTGAAGAGGCAGGACAAGGAGTCTGGACACAGGGCCAGGATGCCAGTAACTAGGAGAACCATAGAGATTAAGAAAAATTGTTCATTCATTCTCAATCATTCGAAAAAGGTATATGTTGGCGCTGTATAAAATGGAGTTGTAAGTTTACCTAAGATGAGATTCCTTTTGTCAAAGAGCTCACTATATAGCAGGGCAAATGGATTTACCAATGAATAATTGTTATCAGTGGGAGGAGTGCTGTATTGAAGAGAAGTGTTAGTAGCAAGTTGCAGCGATTAGGCAGAACTCCAAACTCTTTCTCCTTCCTAAAACCCCACCCTCAAACTCCTCTTCTTCATGTGTTTCCCTCTTTATATCTTTGTAGTTTTTATTTTTAATATTTGTAAATATATAACACATTGCAATGGACATAGAGATTCTGCTGCTCAAAGCTTTTCTGCCTTGAAAAGCCAATGTGGGGGTGGTGGACTGAGAAGACCAATCTCTTCCTGGGCTCCATTTTCCTTTGGTCTCTCTTTTTTTTTTTTCCTTCAGAGGCACTGGTAAGACACACAGCCAAGTGGTGGGTGTGGGCCCAAGAGGAAAAGAGAAAAGGACACAACAAGGGTCTTTAATGCCAACAAACGGCACATTCTCGATGTATCACGTGGTCTAGCCCACCTCACCAAGAGCAAGAGCAAGTACTGGCATCTGGGACCCAAGCCTCCAGCAGTACTAACAGTGCCTTTTCCTGGCCCCGTCCCTTGTGAACATCAAGGAGAATGGCTGTGACAGGAGAGGGGTGGGTGTTTCTCCATTAGTGACTCCAGCTCTCTAATGGAGCGGAGGTGACTAGAGGTAAGCCAGGGATGAGAGTTCCTGTGAGGTGTAGTGTGTGGAAAAGAATGGGTTTCTTTTCCTTTCCCCTCCAGAAAAGAAGTTGCCTGGTGTTTGGCATTTATGTCTTAAAAAAAAAAAAATTATGCTTGGGAAGTTGGGAGGATAATGACTAAAGACTGTGCAAAGATCACTAGAATCCCTTTATCCCTGCAGGTAAAAAAATGCAGGGTTTGGAGGCAGCCTAATGGTGCAGTGGTTAAGTTCACACACTCTGCTTTGGCAGCCTGGGGTTCGCAGGTTCAGATCCTGGGTGCAGAGCTATACACCACTCATCAACCCTTGCTCAGGCAGCATCCCACATGCAAAAAGAGAAGAAGATTGGCATGGATGTTAGCTCAGGGACAATCTTCCTCAAGCAACAAGAATCTTCCTCATCAAAAAAAAAGAAAAAAAAAACAAGGCTCAATTTATAGGCATAAAGTTTCAATTAAGCAAGATGAATAAGCTCTAGATATCTGCAGTACAACATTGTACCGATAGTCAACAGTAATGTTTGTACACTTACAATTTTAAGTGGGTAGATTGCATGCTAAGTGTTCTTACCACGATAAAATAAAATTAAAAATAAATAAATACATAAAGACAAAGAGGAAAAAAAAAAGGAAATGCAAGGTCCAGAGGTGAGTCAGCAATGCCTTCTTGGTATAGAGGCAGCGTGTCCTGGGTGAAAGCAACTTTAGCAGTAGAGAACTGTTTGAATCCTAATTCTACCACTTATTGGCTGGAACAACTTGGGCAAGTGACTTAACTTCTCTAAGTCTCAGTTTCTCATCTGTTAGACAGAGTTATTTCTTTTCTAACAGAGCTATTACATGGACAAAGTGATATGCTATATATCTATACATATATAGCCCTTGTCACAGTTCCTGGCACTTAGAAAGATCTGAATAAATGATGCTTTTGCATTGTGGTTGAAGAATAGTCTTCTTGGGAATAGTAGGACATCAGCCAGTCTTCTGAAACTCTTAGCGTAGGTCAGAGGCAGGCTCTCTTCCTCTTGATGGTTCAGAACAGTGGATATTGGACTGGAAAAACAGAGTTCACTTCACATGCTTGCTTGGTGCTATTCTCAAGCCACTATTTTGGTTATTTAAAGCTGTATAACAGACTACTCCAAAATAGTGGCTTAAATGACATTTACTTATTTATTCATTATTCTGCAGTTTGACAGGACTTATCAGGATCAGCTCATCTCTGCTCCATGTAGCATTGGCTGGCATGTCTCATCTGGAGAGGATTTTCTTCTGAGATGGTTCACTCAGCCAAGATGGCTGGAGAGTTTATGCTAGCTATTGGTGGAGAGTTCACCTGGGACTCTGAGGGAGGGCCTCAATCCTCCTCCACATGGTTAATTTGGGCTTCTCACAGCATAGTGGCTGTGTTTTGAGAAGGTATGTCCCAAAAACAAGCTTTCCAAGAGGACAAGCCTCTCTTTACATCACATTTGCCAATGTCCCATCGGCCAAAGCCAGTCCCACGGCCAGGCTCCGATCAATGGGGCTTGGGGAGAATACGGCATGACAAAAGTTGTGGATGCTGGCATGCATGGTTCATTAGTGGCCACCAAAGTGAGGTTCACTAAAAAACTGAGAAGTAAGAATTTACAACCCAAATCCTGTGAGTTCAGAGCAGATTCTCTATGCACCAGCTTCTGTTCTTCATTGTAATAGATTCTTATGAATTATTCTTTGAATCAATGCACAGATGATCTTCAAATAGCCCTGGAAGGTGCCAAACAGACTTTGCTAATATGCTGCTTCCCTCACGCTCCATTTTCCAAAATATAAACATTTTAGATTAATGTGCAAGGAGTCCAGGGCTGGGTGGATCAATGATTCAGGTCTATATATGCAATTTTCTTGAGCCTGAGGTCAACCATCTAAAAATGTCCTCAGATCGGCTCACCTGCCCCTGTTCCTCCTGCATGAGTGAATTTTTTAAAAAAATTTTATTGACAAGGAATCAATTTTCTGAAACCAGCAGCAGAACCATTGTATTTTACTGATAGGTACATATTAGTTGAACAAATGAATAAAAGGCTTTATTTGCATGAGGAAAAAAAAATCCCTTTAGTGATTGAAACAACTTGCTCTTTTATAGCTTGTAATATTAATTAGCCTCTCCCTTTCTCTCTCTTTTTAAAAAGAGCAGGTTTTAATTGTTGTCTTTTCCTTATCCCTTGTTTTATGTCTGCAGTTTCCAAATTGATACAGGGCCTGCTAGTAAGATCTTAAAAATAGGCTTGCATTACTTTTCAGAAAGACAATTTTCAATTAATTATAAATGATTTCATTTCAAAACTCAGAAGCCTACTGTGAATCCCGAACCTAATACTTATCTTCTCTAATTGCATGAAGGGGTATGCAGAAATAAATTTGGTTGAATATGTAGTTGGCATGCTTGTATTAAGGTTACTGTTTTAGCCTATTTAGGCTTCCCAGGGAATGTACCAAAGTCTCCACGCCCAGCAACAGCTTTTGGATTCTTTGGCATCAAATGATTTAGGGGTAGAACTGTGCAGATGACAAGTGGGGCACCCACAGGCAGACTGAAGGAAGGGAAGGATGGAGTAACTCTCCCTTGGGGTCCTCTCCAGATGTCTTTGTGTAGATCAAGTTGTTCCTGCAAATGTTCTGTGTTGGTAATTTCCGCTAGAGCCAGAGGCATGAAAACAGCCACAACATTCCCACACAATCAACATTTTGATGTTTTCTCCTTTTCCCCCTTCTTCCTCCAGCTGAACCTTCTTCTTTGCCTCAGACCTGCCTCAACACATATTACCCCATGGAATGAATGGGATTACTGATTAAGCCCCTAAGAAGTGCCTTGGGACTGGGCAAGGCTATGTATGTGCAGTATCTCCCAACACTAAGAAGTAGATGTCATTCTTGCTCTTTTACAAATGTGGAAATCAAGATGTAGAAAGGTTACGTGATTTGTCTAAAGTCAAACAACTTGATCTTAATCCTGAGCTTAATTCTAAAGTCCACTTTTTCAATCATTAATTTATTGCCTTTCATGGAAGTAAGAAGAACATTACTGGGATACATGAGGCTAATTTCCCGGTGCTAGGTAACCTCTCTAGGGAAAGACAGGCTTTGGAGGCAGTAAAGCAGGGTCTTGAGAACATGTTTTGGAAGCAGCAGTTGCCGCATCTGTCTTTGGCTGTCTGTGTGACCTTGGGTAATTTATTTTGTTTCTCTAAGCTTCAGTTTTCTCATGTATAAAATGAGAATAATAATACCAGCCTCAACGAGGTGCACAGTATAATGGTTAAGATTGTGACCTATTTGGCAATAAAAAGAAATAAAGTGCTAATACACGTTACAACATGAGTGAACCTTAAAAACACGATACTAAGTGAAAGAAGCCAGTCATAAAAGACCATATTTGATCCCATATAGATTAAGTGTCCAGAAGAGGCAAATCGATAGAGACAGAAAGTAGATTGGTGGTTGCCTAGAGCTGAAGGGAATGAGGGTTGGGAGATGACGGCTAAAGCATACGGGGTTTCTTTTCGGGGTGATTAAAATGTTCTAAAATTGATTGTGGTGATGGTTGCACAACTCTACAAGTATACTAAAAACCATCGAATTGTACACTTCAAATGGGCAAATTGTATGGTATATGAATTATATCCCAATAAAGCTGTTGTAAAAAAAGTATGGCCTGGGAGACAGAACCCTTGTCTAGGTTCACGTCAGACTTCTCCCAGTCAATACTCTTGTGATGGTGACCCCATTCAATAACTGTAGGCCTTGACTTCCTTGTTAGTAAGACTGGGATCATAGTAATTACTCCATGGCGTTGTTGAGAGGACTTAATGCATTAAAGTACATAAAGAGTGTGGAATAGTGCCTGGCACCCGTAAGCTCTTAATAGATGTCATTACTCCTGTTATCATTGTCTTATTCTATCTTGTAATTTACTTTTTACTGAGGTATAATTGACATACAACATTATATTGTCTTGTTCTTACTATCGTTCTTGAATGAGTACAGCATCTGACCTATGAGAAATGCTTAATAAATGGCACCTACTGACAATAGAAACTGGGGTTGTTAGGACTTCACTATTTATGGGAATTATTTGAGTTATTCGATAGTGCTTTTGATAAGTCAGGCTTAATGGACCTAAAGAGCATACTGCTCATCCTGCCTGAGAGGCCTTGAGCTTTGGGTTCTAGTCCTTCTCTCTGGGCTCCATGCCCTCAATCATTCGCCAGTATTTTGCTGTCATCATCAGGAAAGTCCCAGTGGTGATCTCCTGCTCTCACCCGTGGGGGCTTTGTGCAGGGTGGGACTTCCCACTCCCAGGCTGGGCAGGAGGGTGCTCTCGCTGCTCATGAAGCTCTCTCAGGAAAGAGATGCTGCAACCTGCCTCCCACCATCTCAGTATTTGAATTCCTCATTGCTGACTTGCACACACTTGCAATCTGTTCCTTTCTCTGGCTTGACTTCAGGAAAACTTTAAGCCAACATTTTGCCGAAGAATGATAATCGACTCAGTTCAGGCTACGATAGCGCTTATCCGTCTGTTTCCTTCAGATGAACTGTGCTCTGTTTTATTCTTAAACGGCTAGCATTGTTTCTCAAATCCTATCAGGAGCAGACGGTGATAGAAACCTTAACTTAATGAAAACATAAACAAACTTAGGAATCTCAACTATATAATACTTGGAAGTCAAAATGATGTAAGTGGGGCTGTTTTTAAATTCCCAACATGAAGTTTGTCCAAACCTACATAGACCAAAGATAGTTTAAAGAGGATGGAAAAAGGTGAGGATTAGATTAACGAACCCAGTTTTTCTACTGTGCTCATGCAACTTTTGGGAGACTTGAATATCAAAGCCAAGAGAGGAAATGCATGTCCTCAGCTACTTGAGAGCAGAAAGATGGAGAACCACTGGAAACGTATATCATTGGCAATGCTGATCACTTACCCCGTTATTTGCCAGGGAGAGAAGTTGAGTGCTGCACACAGGATTGACACAGCTGGGCCTTTACTGGACTGCATCTTTTATTTTTTTTAAAGGGGCGAGTCCGTGTGAAAGGCTCCGTTCCTCACATGGCAGCTCTGAATCATCTCTGGAGCCAGATCCATCAGGGAACGCCAAGAGCCTGATACAGGCTGATGTATTGCCTTGGCCAAGAAATCTGGGAAAGCAGCATTGTGATAAAGTTGCTTCTTATTTGACTGCCTTTCTTTTAAAATAGAAACTTCTGTTACTCACAGGAAGGTGCCAGAGGCTGTTTGCATCTCCTTGTTCTGTGCAAAAGTGCTGGATTTTTAAGCAGCCTATTTTTATCATCCTTTTCCACCATTACCAGGACTTCAGATTGTTGGTTTGAGGACATTGGAGTAACGTCCTCTGACTATGAACTTTTGCAGTGGTCTGGGAGACTGAGGGCAAAGGGATGAACCATGTGGTTTGCTTGGCTTCTATCCTATTTGGACACTGGAGGAGAAAGTCACATTTACAGTGAAAATTAGAGTAGCTGAAGGTACAGCAACTGCTGGAACCAGATTACTCCCTGAAAATGCCTCTATTTCAGACACTTGTACTGAGTTCTTACTAAGGGCCAGGTACTGTGCTTGGGACTTGGGAAACTAAAAATAATCAGACATGGTCTCTGAGTTCCAATGAGGATCAAGTGAGGAGGCTGTAAAGGAGAGAGTCTTGTAACCAATAATGGCAGTGAAAGTATTATAGTTCTTACGCTAGCATTATGTAAAGGTTATGGTTTGGCTGCTAAGGAAAGGATGCTCACTTCTTCCTAGGGGTTGTCAGGAAGTCTGTATATTGAAAGTGACACTTCAGAGCTTTAAAGAGGGATAGATGTTTACCAGTGGATAGGCATGGAGGACATTTTGCTCCATTGATTCATCCCAATAAGACATCAGGGAATATTTGTAATGCAGCAAGGATTCTCCACAATAAACAACAGCAAGGATAGTGGTTGACATATTGGATCCCTGACATATTGGATAGAAATTGAAGAGAGACACTAGGGTTTGTACATGGCAACAAGATAGGACCATGGCACTACTGACATTTTGGACTAGATCATTTCTTTATGGAGGAGCTGTCCTGTGCATTGTAGGATGTTTAGCAGTAACACTGGCTTCTACACACTATATACCAGTAGTACCCCACCTCTACCAGTTTTGAGAATCCAAAATGTCTCCAGACATTGCCAAATGTCCCCAAGGGGAAAAATCACCCTCAATTGAGAAGCACCAAGCTAGAATGACAAGTGGAACGATTCTGGAGCTGAAGAATGGTAAGGGTGGTTATCAGAACTTTAAACTATCAGACTCTTGAGCCAGCCCTGATGGCTCCATGGTTAAAGATCAGCACCCTCACCACTTCGGCAGCCTGGTTTCATTTGCTGGGCACAGAACAACACCACCCATCTGTCAGTTGCCGTGCTATGCCAGTGTCTCACTTAGAAGAACTAAAAGGACTTACAACTAGGAAATACAACCATGCACTGGGGCTTTGGGGGGGGGGGGGGGGAAGAGGAAGATTGGCAGCAGATGTTAGCTCATGGTGAATCTTTCCCTGCAGAAAAAAGAAAGAAAATAGAAATATCAAACTCTTACAGGCCAACATGAGGTTGCTTGGGAGAATTTTTGATTATTATTATATAAATAACTCCCAGAAGCTACTCACCTGGAGACTTGCTGCTCACCTGGAGAGCAACGTAGGTGCTATATGAGAAACAGCTTGATGATACATTAACTCCTGTAATTCAGAACATCTGTCCAAATGACTCTCCAGTTGGAACTCAGTTGAAACCACTGTTGGTTTCTTCAGTCTACAGAGTCCTCATACCTAGAGTAGGTCTCTCCCAACTAGCAACCAAACCAGCTTTGCATTGCATTCCACATCAACCTCTGAAAGACACCAGGCCTTCTTTGTGAAATGACCCCAGAGTCTCACCAAAAGAATTTCATTTTTAAGTCAGACCATACAAATATACTCACCAAATGTGTCTAGATTCATCTGGCCATTTATGCATGATTTGATAACATACAAAAAGCAGCTCCATTTCATTATACAAATGTGTTAAGGTCTATTTGAAGCATTGAAATAAAGGCACATTTTTAGAGCCAAACCATTACAAGGCACACAAATATGAGGACACACAGTCCCTGTTATGCAAGAGCTCATGGAATAACAATTAGAATTCATGATGATCTTGACAAGTGAATTAACCTCTCTGTGTCTCAATTTTTTCTTTGTAAAATGAAGTAACATACACACATATCTCCTTACAGTGTTGGTGATGCTTGAAAGCAGATCAGCCAAGTAAACCATCAGCACAGTACCTGGCATTCAGTAAGTATACATGACTTTATGCACATTAAGTGCAATTTATTTTCACCAATATTTTAAATGCCATCATAATATGCCTGGATGCTATGAGAGCATTGAGATGGGATCCTTAATTGAGAATGGGCAGTGGGAGTCAAGAAAGGCTCCTGGTAGTGGGAGAGACTCTATAGGAGTCCTGGAGGATGAGTTTAGAAGCTGGGGGAATCAAACGGGACAAGGAGGGGTTTCAAGCTTGCTGTACCCTCCACTGGGACGGCCTACCACAGATCTCTGAAAGACTCACCGCCTCCCTCCAGCAAGACTTTGCTTAAATTTGCCTTCTTTCTCTTTGAGGCCTTTCATCCATATCCTACTTAAGATTGAACTTCTCATTCCTTCACACTCTATCTCCTTTCTTGCTTTAGTTTTCTCCTTGGCACTGATATTTTACTTAGAGATTTGGTCTATCATTTGCTAGAAGGTAGGCTCCGTGAGGATAGAATTTCTCTTACTTTTGCTCACAGCTATATAACCACTATCTAGATTCTAGAACAATGTCTGGCACAGAGCTGGAGTTCAATAAATATTTGTTAAATAAATGAATTCCGGGCATGTGGGCCAAAGCATAGATGTGAAAGAGAACATCTGCTTAGGGAAATGAAAGTAATTTGATATGACTTAAGTGCAGAGTGTATGCTTTGAGGAAATAAGAAATTAGGCTGGAGAAGTAAGCAGGGACTTGATCATAGAAGGCCTTCTTTGATCTCGGCCTTTATCTTGAGGAACTCTTAGAAGTTTTCGAGGGACTGGTCATACTTTCTTTCTATGAAGCTCACTCTAGCAACCACATGAGAAATCCAAAGGAGAGGAAGCAGATTAAGGATGAAGAGGGAAGTCACTTGACTTTTGTCTGTTAAGGTGAAAAGGATGAGGGCCTGAACTGACATGGATGATATGAGTGAAGAGAGATCTTTGCAATGAGGCGGTCAAAGTGGCAAGATGCGATGATCAATTGGATAAGGAGGGTAAATGGAAAGCGAACAATTCAAGATTATTTCAAGATTTTGGACTTGGGCATTCTGGCAGCCAAAAAGTGGATATGTGCCCAAGGCTTGTGCAAATACAATGCACCTCCAGAATGTTCCAGGACCCCTGAGCCAGCAGCAGTGCTCACAGAGTAGCAGAGATGGCCGTGATGATGAGATGTTTCTGACTGTTTTTCTTTGAGCTTTCTTGCTCTCTGGCTCTGCCTTTGTCTTGGTTTGAGTTAGTCCAAGAAGCAGACGCTGAGCCTAGGGTTTGAGTGTAGGTAGTCTGTTAGGGAGATGATCCCTGAAAATTCTGGTAGAGGAAGGGGAACATCGAACAGGGAAGAGAAAGAAGTCAAGAAAAAATGTGTTACTGAGCAGATTGCCACTGTGAGCAACTGGGGCTCAGTTCAATGGTACCCTCTGGGAGATCTGGTAGCAAGTGATTCTCAAAATCTGGTCCTGGTGGCAGCAGCAGCAGCAGCATTGCCTGTGGACATGTTAAAAATGCAGGTTCACAGGCTCCACTCTGACCTACTGAATTAGGTTTCTGGGGATGGCATCTGTTAAACTAGTTTAACAAATTCTCCAGGTGATTCTTACACATATAAAACTTTTAGAACCATGCATATAGAGTATGCCTTAGAGTTAGCCCAAAATGGACAACAAAAATTTGGGCATATTTTTCTACTGACTCTTATTTCTTTGGGCCATGAAATATAAAAGGAAAGAGTAAGTGGGAAAGGGATGGCTATACTGTAGCCTTGAGTGAATTGGCTTGGCATTTTTAGGTACATCATAATTCTGTGTGACGCAGTACTTTCCACGATTACACCCAATTTGACCTTCAAGGTAATGTTTTCAAAGCACTGTGGGAAAATTTGAAATTGGTCTTATTCTATTTTTTCCCTTGCTGGAGTCCTACTTTACCCGTTGTCACATATATCTTCTCACACTGAGACCTTTTTTCCTTGTGCTTGACCTGTGGTGAGTTGGGCTTCATTTATAAGGAATCATGGAAAAAAGGAAGGAAAAAAGAGAACAGGAACAAGTGCATATTAAATTTGGCATACTTGAACCTAGCTGAATGACAAAGACCTGCTGTCTCTTGATGTGACGTTTTAAGTTAACTTGGTTATATTTCTAAAAAATTTCAGAAAACTTTGTAGACTCAGAGGTCTTTGAAATGAAGACACAGGCTGTTGCCTAAATTCTAACCTAGGCACTGGTTTGGGAAGAGCGGTGTTTAGTCTTTGGCTCTTCCTTTTCTGATCTACTCACTGAATTTCCATAAAGAATCTGAACTGTAGGATTTGATACGTGTCTTCTGGCTCCTTGCATAGAGATTCCACTTGGTTAAGAGGGTGAGCGAGAACCTTAACACTACAGGTTGGCAAATGGCACTCGTGGGAGAAAAACTTAATACTCAGAAGTAAATAACACACATCCAAGAAAGTACTTCTCTACTCTCTCTTAGTAAGGTTTCTTACATCCCAAAGTGCTGTATGCTTTTGCAGATGAATTTTGGAATTGGGAGAGGGAAGGAAATGCCAACTACTGGGGTGGCCTGGAAAAGTCATAGGCATTCTTCCTCCACATCCTAATCCCATCATTTTAATTGAAAGGAAATCTTACATTATTCTTTGAGGACTCAAAGCCAGGCTTTCCTTGGTGACAGTTAACAGTAGTTAATTCTAGTGGTAACCGGATCTCACTTTTTCAGTCTCTTCTTTTCTCAATTTTTGCTCTCCCTAGGGGATCTCCTCACTCATGGGGCTTTAAATACTATCTATACATTGATAAATTCCAAATTTACATCTAGGTCTCAGACATCGTCTTTTCTGCTGCAGACTCAGACAGCCACCTGACTGCTGACAGCTCCTGGGGATAGCTCCTAAAACTCACCTTGTCTGGAAGAGTGTTTGTGATCCTCCTCTAGAGTCCTGAATGTGCTTTCTGCAGGTTTTCCATTTCAGAAAAGCACACCTCCATCCACACAGTTGCTCAAGGCAGAAATTTGCAAATCATCTTTCTCAGTTTCCTTTCCCTCATCTTCTGCATCTCTTCAATCACTTAGGGTTGTTGATTCTTCCTCCCAAAGGTATCTTGAAGCCATCCACTTTTCTCCGTCTGTTGCTGCCACAATAGGCTAAGCAGTGGCCTCTGAACTGGTCTCTCAGCAGCCCCTCTGTAATCCATTCGTTACATGGTAGCCAGGGTGAACTTTAAAAACACAGATCTGATCATGTACCTTGCCTGCTTAAATTTCTTCAACGATTTTTCCTTTCAATTCTCCACTGCTTTTAGGATAAAATTCTAAAGATCTGGAAGGTTCTCTATGATACAGCTCTCCAGCCTTATTTTCTGCTTCTCTCTCACTCAAATTCTTTCCTGATTCAAGGTCTTTATTTCCTCTGCTCCCAATCTGGGTAATTCATATCTTACTCTAAGTGCAACTTTTCCAAAGGTGGCCTTCCTTAATTCTACTGACCAGGTTAAAATTGTCCTGCTCATCACCTACTGCTTACTCAACTTTTCTTTCACAGCATGTATCAAAAGTGCAGTCATAAATTATCCATACGATTATTTATTTACTATCTATTGCCCACACTAGGCTAAGTTCCCCAAAATAGAGACCATATCTGTTTTGTTTACCGCTGAATCCATAGGATATTTTACAGAGTTAGATATTAAGTGAGTGCTCAAATATCTGTTGGATGAATATGTGAATGAAAGGATGAATTATATTGGCGATAATTAAATCCCAGCATGTTAAAGGTGGCAAGAGAATTGGAATGTCCAGGAAGACTCAGGGGAGAGGAATGGTGTGATGAGCCAGTACAAGAGATGTGGAATGTGGAGGTAGCGAGACTGAGACTCTTCCGTCATCTACTCTGGGTACTAAATTATAGAGAAGACACCTAAGGATCACCAGCCAAATAGTCTACTTACTGATGATGAGTAAGAGTCAGTCATCTCCTGTAATTCAGAGCTCCTGGTAACCTTGTTAGAGAAGCTTACCTACCTAGAACCTTGGGCTTGATTCACATACCCAGTGACTGGTACAACATGGAGGTGGAGGTGGAGAAGGATACAAATATAGAGATGGAGATGGAGATGAAGATAGAGAGGGAGAGAAAGAGATAAGGAGAGATGGAGAGATCCTAAATGGTAGGAAAGGTCTTTTCATACTGAGACAAGAAGGAGAGAAGAAAAGAAAATCCTTTCGGCCTGAAAGCCCAAATGTCTAAGGGAGCAAGAGGCCACCTTGAAGGAGCTCAATGAATGGCAACTGACTGATTAGCCTGGCTACTCCCTCTGTCCTGGGGATAGAGTAAACCAGTAGTTGATAGAATAAGGAGACTAGGTGCTCGTTCTTATATGCCATACTTATTGAAAGGAAACAAAAGCCCCTCTTTTTTTTTTTTCACTTTTTAAAATTATTTATTTATTTATTTATTGTGGTAACATTGGTTTATAACATTATATAAATTTCGGGTTTACATGAGTTTATTTTGATTACTGTGTAGATTACATCATGTTCACCACCCAGAGACTAATTACAATCCATCACCACACACATGTGACTAATCACCCTTTTCACCCTCCTCCCTCTCCCTTCCTCTCTGGTAACCACCAATCCAATCTCTGTCTCTATGTGTTTGTTTGTTGTAGTTTTTATCTTCTACTTATGAGTGAGATCATACGGTATTTGACTTTCTCCCTCTGACTTATTTCGCTTAGCATAATACCCTCAAGTTCTATCCATGTTGTCACAAATGACTGGATTTCATCATTCCTTGTGGCTGAGTAGTATTCCATTGTGTATATATACCACATCTTCTTTATCCATTCGTCCCTTGATGGGCAGCTAGGATGCTTGTAAGTCTTGGCTATTGTGAATAATGCTGTGATGAACATAGAGGTGCATGTATCTTTATGCATTCTTGTTTTCATGTTCTTTGGATAAATACCCAGCAGTGGAATAGCTGGATCATATGGTAGATCTATGCTTAATTTTTTCAGGAATTTCCATACTGCTTTCCATAGTGGCTGCACCAGTTTGCACTCCCACCAACAGTGTATGAGGGTTGCCTTCTCTCCTCATCCTCTCCAGCACTTATTGTTTGCTGTCTTGTTAATTATGGCCATTCTGACAGGAATGAGGTGCTATCTCATTGTAGTTTTGACTTGCATTTCTCTGATAGTTATTGATATTGAACATGTTTTCACATGCCTGTTGGCCATCTGTATGTCGTCTTTGGAGAAAGGTCTGTTCAGATCTTTTGCCCCTTTTTAATTGGGTTGTTAGTTTTTTGTTGTTGAGGTGTATGAGTTCTTTGTGTATTTTGGATATTAACCCCATATCTGATACATGTTTGTAAATATCTTCTCCAAATTGTTAGGTTGTCTTTTTGTTTTCTTGATGATTTCCTTTGCTGAGAAGAATTTTTAGTTTGATGTAGTCCCATTTGTTTATTTTTTCTATTGTTTCCCTTGCTTAGTCAGACATGCTACTTGAAAATAAGCTATTAAGACCGATGTCAAAGAGCATACTGCCTATGTACTGCCTATGTTTCCTTCTAGAAGGTTAGTGGTTCCAGGTCTTACATTCAAGACTTTAATCCATTTTGAGTTATTTTGTGTATGGTGAAGGATAATGGTCTGCTTTCATTCTTTTGCACGTGGCTGTCCAGTTTTCCCAGCACCATTTATTGAGGAGACTTTCCTTTCTCTATTGTATGTTCTTGGCTCCATTGTCAAAAGTTAGCTGTCCATAGTTGTGTGGGATTATTTCTGGGCTCTCAGTTCTGTTCCATTGATCTGTGTATCTGTTTTTGTGCCAGTACTATGCTATTTTTGTTACTATAGCTCAGTAGTATATCTTGAAATCAGAGAGTGTGATACCTCCAGCTATGTTCTTTTTTCTCAGGATTCCTTTGGTTATTTGGGGTCTTTTGTTGTTCCATATAAATTTTAGAGTTCTTTGTTCTATTTCTGTGAAAAATATTATTGAAACTTTGATAGGGATTGCTTTGAATCTGTAGATTGCTTTAGGAAGTATTGATGTTTTAACCATGTTAAGTCTTCCAATCAAAGAGCATGGAATATCTTTCCGTTTCTTTGTGTCTTCTTCAATTTCTTTCAACATTTTGTAGTTTTCAGTGTATAGATCTTTCAGCTCTTTGGTTAATTTTATTCCTACATATTTTATTCTTTTTGTTGCAATTGTAAATGGGATTATATTCTTAATTTCTCTTTCTGCTACTTCATTGTTAGTGTACAGAAATACAACTGATTTTTGTACATTGATTTTGTGTCCTGCAACTTGACTGTATTCATTTGTTATTTCTAAAAGTTTTTAGTGGATTCTTTAGGGTATTCTATATGTAAAATCATGTCATCTGCAAATAGTGACAGTTTCACTTCTCCTTTTCTAATTGAGATCCCGTTTATTTCTCATAAAAGATGTCTCCTGAAGCCCAGCAATGTGCTTCCCTCTCATCACCGGTTGCAAATGATCTAGGGTTAAGCCCTGTTTGGGCAACATATGTCCTTCTGTTGTGGCAAGGTTGCCGTTGCTGCAGGTGCCAAGGGAGGCTAGGCTGTCCCCCTGGTCAGCTGGTTGCAATGCTCAGCTGTGTGGCTGCTATGGACCCTTCGGTCACTCTATTGGGTTTGGGGAGCCCCAGCGCAGTTGGCTTCAAGGACTAATAGAACATTCCTGTTGCAGTTTTTTTGTTCAGTTGGTAGGCCTCCAGCGTGGCTGGTCACTAGGCTCAGGGACTTGCAATTGCTGTAGGCTTTGGGCCTGTTATGTTGTTGTCAGCACTCTCTGGATTGCAGCTGAGTGGTGCTGGGCCCAGGAATAGGAGCACCCAATTGTTCAGGCTTTGGAAGGTGGGGCTGATCTCCTATGTTGCTGTTTGGGAAGGACAGATCTTCTGCTGCCAATAAGCTCCACTACCCACAGGGACACACACAACATCAACACAGTCCTGCCCTGTGTGTGTGCCCTGATCCACTGAAGCATATCCAGTAACCCCACTGCAGAGGTCTCCACACACTCCACCAATTCCCCACCCACTCCACCTGCCTCTCACACACACCCTGCCCCACAGAGGTGGACCCACTCACCTGCCTGCAGAGGATCCAGGCACCCAGTCTATGCAAGCTGAGAAGTTTGCTGTTGGGTGGGGCCAGTCCCTAGGACCAGCTGCCTGCCCTGGATGAGCTTGATTAAATTGGTACTCTAGTGGGTGGGGCAGACCCTGGGCTAACAGGCCAGGAGAAGAACTCCAATGGCGTCTGCCAGTGTCTGTGTCAGCACACCTGTACCAGGTCACTACAATGGCTGCTGCCAATGTCTCAGTCCCTGGAGAGGTGTCACCTCTCACCAAGTTGCACCCAGAGCCTATCAGGTGAATCTCTTTTCACCAAAGGACTGTGCATCTTTCTTTCTGGTGATTTTAGGTTGCTTTCCAAAGTGGGTGAATCTGTGAATTCATGGGCTTTTTAAGAGCTGGCTTTTTTCTGCTTATGTCTGATGCTTGTCTATGCTTGTCTAAGGGTATTCCCCATTGTAACTAATAGGCAGCAAAGTCAGCTATTACCAGACTTGTCTCAGTTTTGCTGAGTCTGAAGCATGCTTATAGTGGTAATGCTTCCCTGTTCAGGTCCCCTGCTCCTCCAAGGAAGGCTGCATACCTTAGGATTGCTCCCAGACCACCATGAAGCTCTGTGGCTCTTGAAGGATGGCTTTTTCCTCTCTAGAAAGGAATTTCTGCCTCTTCCACCTCAGTCAGGGCTGTCCCTTATTGTGGGGGTTCTTTTTATCCAGTTTTCAGTTCTCTCTCAGAGGTAATTTTTCCAAGACTAGTTGTAACTTGGTTATGTTCATGAGAGGAGGTGAGTTCAGAGTCCACCTACACCGCTGTCTTGGCACCAACCCTCAGTCCCCTCTTCTAGTGAGAAGAAGAAATAAGGTGTCTCCCCTTGTGGCCAGGAGGTTGAATATTATCACATGCCCTATTAGCACCTATGGGGAGGATCCTAAGAATTTTCTTTTGTCTATTAGTAGTGTGATTTCCTATTGTACCTTGTATCTACATTCTTTATATCCCTTATCTTGTTAGATAGTTATTATCTATTTATGCATCAATGTTTCCCAATAGTCTTTGAGCTTTTTGGAGGAAAAACCATACTTTTTCATTGTTGTAACTCCTAGGTCTGTGCAGATTTTGGTACATTTTAAATACTCATAATATTTGTTAAACAAGTGTGCATGTTGAGCTGGCGTAGTGGCATAGCAGTTAAATTCATGCACTCTGCTTTGGTGGCCCAGGATTCACCAGTTCAGATCCTGGATGCAGACTTATGCACTGCTTGACAAGCCATGCTGTGGTAGCCATCCCACATATAAAGTAGAGGAAGATGGGCATGGATCTTAGCTCAGGGCCAGTCTTTCTCAGAAAACAGAGGAGGATTGGTGGCAGATGTTAGCTCAGGTCTAATCTTCCTCAAAAAAAAAAAAAAAAGGAATGTGCATGTAAAAGAAAAACTTATCAGGATCTGAAGATGCTGAGATACTATTTGCTATGTTCCAGCTTTCAGGAGGCTCCCTGGCCCTACTGGTGCTTGTGTAGTTTCCATACTGCTTTGAATCACTAAAGTTAGTCCAAGATCATTACAATTCTATAATTCTCAAAATAATGCATGAGTATGTATTTTAATATCTTTCTTTCCTACATAATCCAAGGAGAGACAATAGGCAATTATGATTCTAGACATGCAGAGTATCCATAGATTTGCAGGACCATCCTAAGTTTACAAAAAAATCTGTGGGAGTTGTTGAATTATTTACACATAATGAACCAAAGTGACTAACCTCCTCATGTGTGTCTGAATGAGAGTATTCTTTTTATTTTTTAACCAAGGTTTTGTGTGTTTGAGTGTTGAGAGACACTTTGAAACAGAATAACTGGTACCCTGATTTTAATGAGGACCCAGATATAATGAGATCATAGAATTGACGTGAACTTGGTGCTCCACAGCTAATTTAGTCCAGGAATTTCTATGCTACATAACAAGACAAAGAGCTTAAGCTCCGCTGAGGTCTCTCTCTCTCTCTAATGATGAGTTTACCAAAACACAAAGATGTGTGACGCAACTGCTCATGTCTTAAAATAAGAACTATGTTTTTCTCTTTGCTATATGATCAGGGAAACGTGTCAGTTCCGAAGACATGACCAAATAGTGTGAAAGCAGGAGTGAAAATGTAAACATTTTATGCATAATACTTCTTGAAGTCACCAGCAGACTATTAAGAGATTTGAGACCAAACATTACAGTAAGATTCCTAATAGGGGAAGCTTAGTTGTTATGAAAGTCACATCTGTATGTTTGGAAATCGGAGAATTGTTGCATATAGAGCAAAGAGAGAAAAAAAGACACATTGAGGTACTTAAAAAATGGTTATAAGTCTTAGGAACTTTCTGAAGACTGTTGTTTTAATATAACTTTTGAAATAAAATGAAATAGAATTGCTAAGACACCACGACTCTGAGGTATATGAGCTTGGCATCCATACTTCTGTGTGTAGGGTGAGGGATGGAGGTCTTAGGGAGCTGGAAAGAAATTCAGAATGTCTGGGCATATCTATGAAGTAGTGGAGGCAATAGCTTTCAGCCATCTATCTATCTGAGGTGATTTATGTGAGATTAAGGAGTTTCTCTTAAAAAGAGATTGATGCCTTGGTCTATGAAAGGGAAGAGGGTTGGAGGACATAAGGAGATCACCAGAGTCTTTGAACCCGGACTCAAGGATTATATTGCTGCCCTTTGGTGGGATGGGGTGGGGGTTGGGGGTAGAGGAGCTACTGCTAGAATTTGGAGCATCCATTTCTACCAGTTAGGCTTGAGAAGACAGTAGTCTCATTTGGGGGAAATATGGGACAATATATGATGGAGTTTGTAAAGAAGGGATATCTCCCTCCTTCTGAGGGACACTGCTTTTGCATTATAAATATTTGCTTATGGATCACGATTAACTCTTGGCATGGATATCAGTGTTGACATGACCCTGGACCACTTGTTTAAGTTGGAGAAAGGAGGAATTGAGTAGAGACCTGATAGTCTTGAAACTCTATGATAAATGATTCGCCTTGAGTGAAAACTCAATCCCTGGACCAAAACTGTATGGACCTGTATCCACACTAAGCATGTCACCATGGCTCACAGTTTTCTTCATGGAAACTCTTAGTGTGTTTCATGAAACTCCAGCGTTCAGCTGGAAAACCACCACAATCAATGTAATTTAGCATGGCCATTGCTGGCGATGCTGGAAGGAAAGTATTAATCATCAAAGCTCCCCAAATGTTCTACACAGATCGACTGCTTCACACTATTGAGAAGGACCTCAGCATTCTTCAGCCCTGATCCTCCTTCAACATCCTCTCCAAATAGGAGGATGTTGATGTGAAGATTAAAGAAGAGGATAGTTAATGGGCAACAGTGCTGGGCACGCAGTCTCATTCTTCCATGGAATTCCTTTTCCTCCAACATGCGATGCTCGTCAAAGTCTAAATTATCTAGTCATTAATACTGAGGACATAGGATGATAAGAAAAAAATGGGATTTAGGGGAATGGGCATTTGATAAGGAAGAAATAATGCAGGAAGAGAAAGGATAGGAAGGATCACAAATTTCACTGACATTACAAGTTTGTACAGGGTAAGCCTTTCTCACAACCATCCTCTGTTTTCAGTGTGTTACATCCATTTTGTTGTTCGCACCTAAAAATGCAATTTTGTTTTCTCTAACTTGATGAATTCAGAGTAAAAGTATTCCCGAGAAACTTGAAACTTATATATTACAACACAGTGTGGATTTCATAACATGATCAATTCTGGGTGTGCGCTGGCCGTGACACAGGACCTTTCATCCAAGCATGACAAGGTGCTTTATACCCAGTCTGTATTCTTCTCCACCTTTTGCAATTAATGTAGAGATAGGTAGAGAGATGGCTGGCTGGCTAGAAAACAGAGGCAGAGCCAGAAATAGAACCTAGATGTCTAGCTTCTTTTTTTCACACTCTTTCTAAAATTATGGGACTGTTTCCTTCCTCCTCTTCCTTGTCCCATTGCTCTTCCCACCTGTGACTGTTGTTCACACCAGTGCTTCACGGAAATGACTTCCCTGAAAGTACAAAAGATAGAATTGTGAAAGGAAAGTCCTGAATTTTCAACAGTCTATCTTCTTGGAATGCCAGAGTAGGATATTTCTCATCATTTAGAGAGATGTTCAGAACTCATGAAAATTTTACCAAGAGGTTTATACTCATATCTAAACCAGATATCATTGGACTTTGTTTCCTTATGTTAAAACTTGGTGTCGTGACCTGTAAAAATAGGGGTAAAGTTACTTTCATGGTATGGTTTCATGAGGATTAAATGAGATAATTTACAAAATCGCTTAGCTACTTTTTATTTTACAGCTGTAGACTAAAGAAAAAAAGGTGGCATCTTGCAACCTTCAATTTAACACAATTCAAATAATTTCAGTTTCATAAATATTTGATGTGAAGAAGTGCCTTCTATTCATGGCAAGAGGAGGTGATAACTGACTTATATCAAACTTTGATTCTGTGTGGGTGATTATGGGAACTACTGTGAAGGAAGACAATATACCACCGACAGTGTTGGTATCATCTTTATTGGACATTTCCTTAACATGGTGACTCAGAATATGGATTCTAGAACTAAAACTGCCTTAGGTCAAATCCTGCCGCCAGCTCTTTCAGGCTGTGTGACTGGCAAGTTTCTTAATCCCTCTGTTACAATTTTTTCATCGTAGCACCCATTTCATACAGTTGTTGTAGGCATTTAAAAAGTTCAATTCATATAAGACATTCAGTCATGTCTGGCTTGGTGTTAAGTGTTCATTTGTTGTTAATTCATATCCTTATTTGTTACAGCTTGACCAGACAGGTTGTACTGTCACCTGCAGGATTTGGTTGGCTATCCATCACAGCCTCACAGGAGGAAGTACCTTGGTGGATCACTGTATTCTAGAATCTAGTCCTCCATTTACATATGCAGACTCACAGTTTTGTAAATGCACTGGAACTTTTCAATCTGAGGGCCAATTTATGAATTTGCCACAATCAATATAATCACTGTGTATTATAGTGGTTAAAAGTCTGGACTCCAGAGATGCATTGTATCCTTGCTTTGGCTCAGACATAGTGGCCTATTCTTGGGCAAGTTACTTACCCCATCTGTGCTTTAGTTTCTTCTCCTGTAAGATTAGGGCAGTATGAGTACCACCTTTTAAGGAATGTGATGATGATTACATGCTATAATTCATGGAAAGCACTTAGTACATGGGGAAGAAACTATTAGGACCTGTCAACTTCTAGGTTCTCCTTTCTGAGCTCTCAGACAGACATTTCTCAGCTTCCTTTGCAGTTAGATGTAACCATATGTCTGAGTTCTGGCCACTGGAATGTGAACACAAGTGACGTGCATCTATTCCAGGCAGGGTCAACAAACCTCCCATGTGCAATCCTTGCTCTCTTTATCTATCCATCAATTGAATTAATAAGTAACTGAGGACTTGGGGGACAATGATGCCAATGATATGAGAGGCCCAGGTTTCTGATTGAAAGAGTGGATTAAAAATTCTCTGTTCTTTCCTAGCAACAACCCACACAAGACAATAAATGAGGGAGAAATTTTTAAACTTTTATTGGGTTAATCCACTGAGATTTAGGGTTTTTGAAACTGTTTTTAGCCTATCTTGAATAATGTAACACTGTAGCTAGCTGGTCAAAATGATCAACAAATGTTAGCTAACAACCATTGTGAACAATCAGACCACGATGCTCATGGTCGCATTCTTTCTCCGGATGCAGCTCCACAGGGGAAATTAAATAAGGCCTCTGTACATTTCTCAAAACGTTTATGAGCAAAGGAATCAGAAAAAAGGGAGATGTTTAGACCCAAAAGCAATGTCGTCTAGGCAACATGATACAGACAAACTCCACTTGTCCCTAAAAAATGAACTCCTGTCTATTGACCATAATACTTCTGCTTTCTGATCCAAAGTCAAGACAGGGCTAGCTTAACGCTGTTACGTTTGTTCCCTTTGGGATAGCCTTTTATAGATACCATGCTCATCATCCTAATTGTGCTTGTACATCCCATTTTCAAACAAGACTCAATGAAGTTGATGAGGTATGAGCTCTGCCCGAGTTCCAGGAATCATTTTTTTTTTTTTACTAAGTTGGCTCACTCTGATGTGCCAAATTGGTACTATGTGTGTGCAGGTTGAGATACGCTAGTATAACTTGTACTTCCTTGAGACTATTCCCCAGTCATCTTGATTGGAATTTTGGGCATTTCCCCAAACTTTAAGAACTGATTGGTTGACATTGACAGATGGCTTGGGTTATACTTTGGGCATAGATTTCAGTAGTTTTATCTTCAGAGAGTAACCTCATTTTTAAGTTCTTAAAGTCACCTCACTTTTGCCCATACTATTGCCTCACTGTTTTGATTTCATTTATATTTTGTGCCCTTCAAGCCTTCACTGAGGCCACTTTCCATCACTGGGCATTCTTTGACATCTCAGCATTCCTAGGTATCTGCCAGCTCCCGGGCTCATTTGGGGTTGGTGCTTTCAGAAGCTTGACTATCTCCATGTGGTAGCTGGCATGATTTATTGGCCCAACACAGTGGAAACAATTGAATCCTAGAGATTTACCATCTGGATGCACATCAGATGAGTTAGAGAGAGCACTTTAAAAGGCAAAACATGATAAACTCATGCCCTCTCACTACTGTAATTCTGTATAACTCAACAATTCCATATTATACACTTACTAGGTACCAGGAAGTGAAAGGATGATTATGAATAAGTTGCAGTTTTATGGTGTGAGAGCCCATAGGCTTGTGGGGGAGAAATAGGCATATTATTATTATTATTATTATATGACTATTGTTTTAAATAGCTAACTATTGATACATGACTATTGTTTAATAGCTAACTATTATTACATGACTGTTGTTTTTATTTGTTTAGAGAATGCCAAACTTTTGTTTTGAACCTTTTAACAGAGGCATAATTCACATGCAGTGAAGTACACAAATCTTAGGTACAATGCTCAATAAAGTTTTACATGTATATACACCTTTGGAACTATCACCCAGATAAAGACACAGAACATTTCCAGCATTCTTGAAGTCTTGCTCATGCCTCTTATTAGCCAATACACACCATCCAAAAGGATCTCTCTGATATTATAGATTAGTTTTGTGGTTTTGGATTTCATAGAAATGAACTCATATCAATCTTCTTGTAGACGCTATTTGCCTAATATTGTCTGTAAGATTCATATCACTGAGAGTGGCCATAGATTCATTCATTCTGATCTTGGATATTTTTTTCTAGTTTGGGGATCTTATGATAGAGCTATAATGACTCTTCTTGTACATGCATTTGTTAGACATAAGCACTCATTTTGGAGGGCTATATGTACGGTTGGAATCGCTGGGTCATAGGGACACATCGGTTTGCTTTAGCGGATGCTGGTAAACAGTTTTGCAAAGTGTGTCAGTTTGTACTCCCTCCAGCAGTTTCTGAGAATTCTGGCTGTTCTCCCTCCACACCAAAACTTGGTTTTCTTAGTTAGTTCTTTCAATTGTAGTTATCCTTGTGTGGGTGTGATGGTATCTTATTGTGGCTTTAATTTTCATTCCCTTGATGACTAATCAATTTGTTTATTGACATTTGTATATTCTCTTATATGAACTGGCTTTTACAGATGTTGTTTTTTAAAAATTGGATTGTTTCTTTTTCTTATTGATTTGTAGGAATTCCTTACATATTCTATTTTGGAGGATATATGTATTGTATTATCCTTATAATTTCTGTAGGAATTGTAGTGACGGCTCTCATTTTTTCATAATGTTGTGTCTTCTCACTTTTTCTCCTTGATCAATGTTGTCTGGAGTTGATCAATTTTGTTAGTCTTTTAGAAAACACTTTTTTGCCTTTGTTGATTTCTCTCAATTGCTTGTTTTCTATTTCATTAATGCCTACTTTATTTTAATACTTCCTCTTTTCCTACTAACTTTGTGCTTAATTTTTCTTCATTTTTAAAAACTTATTTAAATGCAAACTGAGAGCATTGGTTGTAAACCTGTCCTCTTTTTCTAGCGTATGCACTGTTTTAGCTTTATATCACATATTTTAACATATTCTCACTGCCATTCAAAATAATTTCTAATTTTCTTTTTGACTTTTCTTTTACCGTTGGGTTGTGGTTGTAGATTTGCTTATTTCGTCTTTTAGTTCTGTCAATTTTGCTTTAATATTTGGAGTCTGTGTTAATTGCATATAAATTTCAGGGTGCTATATCTTCCTGTTGAGTTGTCCCTTTCATTATTACGAAATGCTCTTCATTTTCTTTTGCCTTGAAGTCTACTTTATCTGATATTAATGTAACAACATCAGCTTTATTTTGATTAGGCTTGCATTGTATAGCATTTTTTTATTCTTTGACTTTCACATTTTTTGGGGACTTATATTTAAGTTCTGTCTCTTATACAGAATGTAGACTTTTGCTTAATCTGATCTGACACTATATGCCTTTTAATTTGATTTTTTAATCCATTTATATTTTAATGTAATTGCTGATATAGGTTTTATGCTTACCATCCTACTTAATTTTTTATTACATCTGTGTTTTTTTAGTTGTTCCTTGTTTCTTTTTCTTCTCTTCTTTTGAATTTATCAAGAATGTGTTTTGTAAATACATTATATGTTATAGACAGCACAAGACATTAATATTGTTGTTACATTAAACAGTTAGTATTTATTTTTATATTAATAGTAATTACTAGAATTCTTCTGATAAAAGTTTGGGGTCTGAGTGGGACAAGATTTACTTTGCAGCTGTCAAAGGAGAGACTTCACTTAATGCTTGTTGAAGGGGAACGTAAAGAAGGAGGAGAGCGAGAGTGAAGGTGGAGCAGGAACTAGTGAGAAGGCAGAATGCAAAGAACTCTCTGATATGATCCCTACTTGAAACTCCTCATTGCCAAATCTTTTGTAAATACTACAGAAGTGATTGCTAAGTATGTATTTTTTTGTAGAATAATTTATTCATCTATTTAACCATTTTTCATTCATTTGTAAACATCAACTGAGCAGGTATCCAGGCATTGTGCTAGTTGCCTAGTGTGTAAATGATGAAAATTACATAGATATGGTTCCTGGCTTCAAGGAACTCATAGTCTAGTAGGGGAAACATATGTGTAAATAGATATGAAGTTCTCATTTTGTTCAAAAAAATGACTTGATAATTTGATTAGGTCACTCACGTCTCAAAAATCTCCAAGAGACTTCCATTAGACTTAGGAAAAAAAGGAAAACATTTATATGATCTGCCACTACCTGTCTCTTTCTTGATCTTTTCCGTCCACTGTCTCACTTACCTTTTTTCCAGGACACACAAAATTCATTGCTACTTCAGAGTTTTTGCCTTTATAGTTTTTTAAGTTTACAACACTCATCTCAAGCTTATCACAAGGCTGATTCCTTCACATCTTCAACTCTCAGCTCAAATATCACCTCCATAGGCAGTCTATGTATGACCACTCTACTCCAAGACATTGCTGTCCATCCCGCCAAGTAAATTTCACAACAACACAACCTGAAATCAACTCACTTATTAATTTGTTTCATGTCCCCTCTACTTGATGTAAACTTCCTAACAGTAGAGATTGTCTGCTTTTCTTCATCTCTGTATCCCAATTACCTTGCATATAGTGAGTACTCAATAAAAAATTGTTGAATACATGAGGGCTTGGAATAGGATGTTATCTCCATCCCCTGTACTCTACGCTCACTCTCTTGTTGTTCCTTAATTCCAAGACCTTGATAGTAATTGGTGACAGAATTCTGGGGAAAATTGCTTTGCGTAGACTGTGCAAAGAATTTGAGGAATTAATTTACTTATAAGAGAGAGAGGAAAAGTGGTAAAAGTGGAGTAAAGAACATAGCAGAAAGCAGGGTGCTACCCTACTTGACACCTTTTGATGCCCTTTCCCCAAGTTATGAGACTCATGAATACCTGGTATTGATTATAGAAATCAAAGAGGTGTTGAGTTTCATCTCAAAGTGGTAGAGTGATGGACAGAAGCAATAATAGAGGAAGCTGAAGTTTGGGAGATAGAATAGAGCAGGAGACTTAAAATCCTTGGGAATTAGCAGAAATATTGAGAGGGTACTTTCTGGGGCCATGGAAATGGGGAGCTCAAGGCAATTTTGTCTAGCTTTCATGGGGTGGGGAGATGATTAAAATATTTGAGACATAAAGAATTGTGCCATAATAGAATTATGTAAAAGCATGGAGGAAGTGATTTAGAAATGATTAAGACTGTCCACTGGATGTGGGAAGGGGAGTTTCTGTAAAGTCTTTTCATACTGTACATAATGACTAAGATAAATCTTGAAGAATCAGTAGGTATTTTCCAGGTAGACAAAGTATTTGTGAGTGAAGAGTGTTTCAAGACGAGAAAGCATATGTATAAATGCATAGTGGTGTGAATCAGTCTTCATTAAAAAAAAAAAATTCATTCAACTAACATTTACTGAGTGCTAAACGCCAGGCTCTAGACCAATCAGGGACTTCAGCTGCTCAGATTGGTTGGCACACAAACAGCAGAAGAGGGTAGAAGTTCAGAGCATAGGCTCTGGTGTCAGACAGACTTGAGTTCAAATCTTGGCTCTACTACTTCTGAGTTGTGCAAACTTAGGCAAGTTATTCAGTCTCTTTGTGCCTTGGTTTCCTCATCCATCAAGGCTTGCTATGAGTATACACAAGGAAATATATATGGAGCACTTTGCCCCATGCCCTGTGTGTGATCACATGTCAGCCGCCAGTACTTTTTTCATGTTGTCAATTTGGTATAAATGAGCACATATTACTTGTATGGGTGTAAAAGATGATAAACTTTTTGTAACCATTGACAGGTGTTTTTGTGAATCGTTATGGGGAAAGCAAGAAGCCTTTCCAAACTCTTCTCCTGGGAGCAGGGGTGGGGATTCTTGATCTCATTCCCTTGGTTATGAAGAGTGTTCACACAGAGGCAGTGTATATTTCCTCTCTCCTGGGGTAGAGGGAGAGCTGGGTGGATACATCTGCATCATAGCTTTTCTGGGTAAACTGGTCACTCCCTACTGATTTGTTATCATGCGCAATGTGTCTCCTCCCTTCCTTTCTGGAGCTTTTGCAGCTGTTCCTGGAAGGAGACCCAGTTGAAAGGGGTTGTTATGGACCTGGAACAGCTGAGATCTTTAACGATCTGTCAGCAGCTCACAGCAAAGTTCCAACACCGTGAAGTAATGTTGGGGATGGGGAAAGACTCAGAGGAGGAGCTGAATATGCAATAAGCTGAAAGCCCCTTGGAAACCCTGTGACACAGCTATTGAGAGGCTTGCAGGCTGGAGAAGGACACAGGGAAGGCTGATAAGAGGAGAGGTTCCTCTCTAGGGATGACCTGAAGGCAAACAAATGAGACCCTGTGGGATACTTCCAGGATGGGCAGTGGGGGAGAAATACCCTGGCCAGGAAATTACTGGCTCATAATTAGCTGGTCAGAGCAATCAATAGTCATGTCGATTGTCATTTGCTTGCAAATTGCACACCTGATGTCCCTCAGAAAATCTTGACTGCAAGACTTAGATTGCTGCTGCTGAAGGTTATGAACAATAATTACTCTCTCTCCTATTGCCCATCACAGTACTGGCCCCAGGATCCTTGGTGTCTGGATTCCAAAACAGGGCACAAAGGACCCAGCAAGTTAGTATAGAGAAGCTGGAGGCAGAATGGCGCTTCCTCTTGCATTATCTGGTGGCCCCATTTGTTTGATTTTCAGGAAGGCTAATAATGAGCTAAGAGATCCAAGGCCCTGGGGTTTATTTAGTCCCTGAGGGGAGCTGTTATTTTTAACCTTTTTCCCTAATCAGAGATTACCACCCTATATTTTTCAGTCCTTTTAATTTATTTTTTAGTTGCAAGTGACAAAAACCCAACTCAAATTAATAAATGAGAAAGTGTTTGTGTTAGTGGAAATTTAAGTCAAAAGGGATTTTGTTTATTGGTAAATTCAGAGGATGATAAGCTTTGGACATGGCTCAGTCCAGAGGCTCATGATGTCTTTGGGACTCTTTCTCTACTGTCATCTCTTAGCTTTATATTTTTCTGTATTGTTCATTGTGTGGGGGGTTTCCCCCAGAGGGTGCCAGAGAAAGCCACTAGTGGCTCCAAGCCTTTATTCTATTAGCTCCACAAGCTCAACATAAAGAGGAAAACTTTTTCCCAAAAGTTTCAGCGTAAAACATGTTACCACCCAAAGGAGTGGTCATGTGCCCACTGCAAAACGTGCCAATAGTCAAGAGGCAAGGTAGTAGGAGAGAAAGTTTTTTTTTTATTATTATTACAGCTTGCCAGCAAGGGGGAAGATGGCTGACTAATGTCGGAAAGAACCATCTTACAGAACAAAGACTACAGGCAAGTTATATAGAGGGCTGGTCTCTGGGTGGGGCCAGACATGTGGTCTTAGTTCCAGATAGTTTTTTGTTTTATTGGATATGCATCAGAGACTGAAACAATCCCTTATACCCTGATCTTTCAGTTGTCATTGATGATGGCTATCATCATAGATTCTCTGCCTGGGGGTCATCACGTGTCTAAGGAACTCAAAAGAACCAAGTTATCAATTTATAGCAGCCGGGAGGGGCCATAAAATCCACAGAGCATATCTGGGTTGGTTAATCAGAGGTCATTCAAAGTAACGGTATGGATTCTTTTCCACAATGTGGCTTCTCTTATGCCAACCTTGTGTTGAGCTGGTATCAGAAAGATTCACTGGATGCTGAGGACTCTCATCAGCTGAATTGCATTGTGTCCATCTCAGAATCAATCACAGTGTCTCTTATTAGCAAAGCCTGAGTCACAGATGAGTCCATCCTTGACATGGGTAATAGGGTCATTCCCATATGAACCGTGTGAATGAAAGTGGGAATGTGGTGATTCCCAAATGACAATTAGGGTGCAGTAAGAATAAGGTGAATGAATGTGTGCTGGGGAGGTAAATATTACAGATGTTCTGCTTCATACCTAAACTAGGTTTCAAATCTGTGCTGCTCTTCCAATCACAAGTCCTCACAACGGAGGATAGAAAGTCTAGTTCAGTTTAATTCAACAAACATTTACCAAGCACCTACTTTGTGCCAAGATCCGTGGGAGGCCCTGGGAAAGCAAAAGTGAATGAAACATAAACTCTGCTGTCAGAGATCTCACAGTTTGGTGACTAAGACTATAATAGTATGGATGAGGTTCTGTAGTGGTGGGATGAACAAAGTCCCATAAAAACGCAGAGAAGGGAGTATTTAACATTGATTGATGGGTGCCTGGGTGCTGAGAAGAACCCCTCAGAGGGTCTTCAAGACTTTGAGTCTTGGACTTTGAGAAGGACTTTTTTGGGAGAACTAGAAGCAGGGGAAGCATTCCAAGCAGAGGGACTGGCATTTACAGAGGTATAGAGATGTGTCATATGGTTAAACATGGATGAGCTAGAACAGGGAAAAAACACTTGTTAGGTTGTGGCAAAAGGCCATTTAAAGTAATAAATTCCTGAATTTGGGCAGGGGGTATGGTAGGCAGATTCTAAAATGACACCAAATGATCAATGTCCTTGTATAATCTCCTCCTCTTTGAGTGTGACTGGAACTTGTGAATATGATGACATATTACTTTATGATTAGGTTGTGTTATATGGCACAGTTGACTATAGAAAGAAGCCTGGTGGGTCTGGCCTAATCACATAAACTCTTTAAGAGCAGGAAGTTTTCTCCAGCTGGTAGCAAAAGAAGAAGCCAGAGATTTGAAGATGGTTGTGGTCACATGCAAAAGACCTGAGGAGGGTGGCCTCTAACAGCTGAGCACAACCCCCAGCTGACAGCCAGCAAGAAAACAGGGACCTCAATCCTACAACCACAAGGAACTGGATCCTGTCTATAAGCAGAAATGAGCTCCAAGTGAGACTCTTCCTCAGAGCCCTCAGATAATAGCTCAGCCTCTCTGACACCTTGATTTTGGCCTTGAAAGACCTTCAGCAGAGAACCGAGTTCAGTTCGCCCAGTTTTCTGAAATACAGAACTGTGAGTTAATGAGTGGGCATTGTTTTAAGATGCTAAGTTTGTGGTAATTTGTTCACAGTAGTTTTCAATAGAAAACTAATACAGGTGAGAACACTGAAGAGTTCATCATTAGATTGTACCTATTTGGTTTTAAGACTCTCACAGAGGTGTAAGCTCCTCAGGGCTAGGATTGTGTGTTTTGTTTACCAATGTATAGCCAACACCTATTGCTCTGCCTAGTACATAGAAGACAGAAAACAAGAATTAACCGAATGAATGGATACGTGAATGATCAGTTCTAACCACTATTAGATGAAGGCTTTACTTTGCACATTCTTCAGCTGCTAGTTGCGTATAGCCTGACTGTGTGTGCACCAACCTGCCTGCAAGGCTGAATTACCAAGATGACCCAGCTCACAGCAGCCAAGTGCCCATTTATTCAGCCAACAAATTGTTTTGGAATATCAGTCCTACGTACAGTGCTGTGCTGAGCTTTCTGCAGGTAGAACCCAGAAGCAAAAAGACCCACCTTATTGGGGAGTCAAGATTATTAAACAGGATATATTTAGAAGAAGTTTGTTGTGAGAAGAAAAACAAGGAATTTTTGATGAAAGGACCTGCATTTGAGACCTTGTTCTGCCACTTGCTAGTCATGTAACTGTAAGCTATTACGTAATCCTCTTTGAACCTCAGTTTCCTCATCTCTCAGGGCACAATGGTGATATCGATCTCACACTGCTGTTCTGACACTCACACACAATAATGCTTGGGAAAAGAAACTTGCAAATCATAGAGTTATAAGTCCATGTTAGTGACAAAATGAGATCACAGGACTTTTAAGGATACCTTAGAAAGTGCTAGAGAGAAAAACAGAGGAAGACACTGACCCCAGGGAGCACTCAGGCAAGCCAAAGGATTTCAGGCAGTCTCGTGCAAAGTCTGGCTTGGGTGGAGATTTCAGAGACTTCATGGGTGTTGTTTGGTAGAAGGAGGCAAGGGTCTGGGAAAGGGTGGGCTGAATTACATCCAGAATTCATTTTTTGAACCACTCAATGCACAACCTTGAAAGGCTTTTCTCCTGGCAGGAACAAACCGTGTTCAACAAGTGCTAGAAAATTTGGCGAACTAGGAACACAGAGACCTTGAGATGCTTGTATTATTCAAGAATTACATCTTTACACAGTGGCTGAAACAATCCAGTCCCTTCTGAAGATTTTGGAGAAAAACTCTGATCTTAATAAAAAAGCAAATTGCTTGATTAGAGTAATTACCAAGTGCTGTCTTGACAGGCTGAGGTCAGTCAATAAGGTCAAACTGAATTTCTTTCCTGCCAGAAGGGAATGTCTATAAGCAGAGTCCCATTGTGTGGCATCACCAGGGACTTGTTCTAATGACCCCAGACTCTAGCTTTGAGGTAGTCATGAAGCAGAGCATCTTCCCAGGCCCTGGGATGACCACTCACTTTCTGTCTAGTAAACTTCCAACTCTACTGTGGCAGTGCAGGAGGGGCTATGGTAAGGGGAGACACTGAAGTAAAGCTTTAAGGTGACTGCAGGATAATAACAGTGGCAGGAAGATGGTAAGAAGAAATCCAGAATGGTATGGATCCCAGGCAAATGCTTTGGGGAAACTGACTCTAGGAGGAGGTATTATCTTTAGGATGGTGATGGACAACTGTTGATTTGTCTGTTTTATATCCTTTCCCCTGTCTTCTGGTAATATAACCCTTTTCTTTTCTGGGCTTGGGTGGGGTTAACCAAACTGGCCATCTCCTCTAGCCACAGGGATGGGCATGTGGTCTAGATATGTCCAGTAAAATATCCAAACCTTTTGGCCATAGTGATTCAAGAATGGACACATGTCCCAGACTGGACCAATCCATGAAAACATTCCCTGATCCCCTTTTGACATAGATATTTGGGAATGCGTTTTTTATTAGGCCTCTGAGGTTGCCTGGCTAGGTCTTGGGCTCCTGGAAACCATCATGGAGAGACACCATAGAGAAACATGTCTAAGACATGGAGAGAGAGACAGAGCCCTGATGACTTATTTTGAACCTCTGGGTGCTGCAATATCTGAAGTCATTCTTTTGATTTCCCTGTTATATGAGATTAAAGCTCCTTTTTTGCATGTCAGTTTGTCAAGCCTCTATTGCTTACAATTGAAAATGTTTTAACGCATATAAGTACCAAACCCAAAGATCAAAAAGTTTTCTTACCTTGGCAGTACCCACATTAGCTCATTAGTTGAAAGCCTTCTAGGCATTGAGTACAAGGCATTATTCTAGATGTTCATGGGCTACCAAGACTCATTTATCCAACCATCAATAAGCATTACTGAGGTACATGCATAGATCAGGTGCTGTGGATGCAGAAGTTATTATGACACATTTGTTGCCTTTGAGGGTGTCACAGTTTAAGGAGATATATAAACAAATCACTAAAGTCAAGTCCACAAGTATTTCAAAAGCTCAGAGCATGATGCTTCATGGTTAAAGATCACTTCCAAAATTGGATAAAGACACAAAAATCTGATTAAAATGTCTAAAACATGGTTCTTGCTATTACTGAATTTGCTATTAAGATAGGGAGAAGGACATCCAACAAAATGAAATAAAAACCCATGGGCTAGAAAACAGTGTGGGGCTGGGACCCAATGACAGGTGGTATAGTCAGCTGCTATGAAACTCAGACAAGGGAAAGATCCTGGAGAACTGCCATTTACCAGGGTGGGCTTCACAGACAAGGTTAGCCTTGGAAGGGGCTTCCAAGACTAGGACAGATTCTGATTGGTTACCCATGATACAGCTGGGGATTTCAAATCTGTGGGTAGGCAGCACCAGCAAAACAGAACAACCTTGCCTAGTGACTGGGAGACCTTTGCGGGAGGCTGAGAAAGTGCCTGAGTTGAGGATGTGTCATTAATGAGGCCTAGATATTTACAGATATCTTGATACCTCTATATTAGATTAGATTTACTTTCACCTGTGACAACAAAGCCCTAAAATATCAGTGGTTTTAACGAGAGAGACATTTCTTTCTCTCTCATATGGCTGAATATAAGCATTCGGGGGCTGACATGGTTTTCTAGGGCTCAGGAACTTAGGCTACTATTATCTTGTTGTCTGCTTTCCAGAAGGTCATGACCTTATCCACATTGTCCAAGATGGCTCACTACTATGTCTGAGTCTCATACAGAGAGCGGGAAAGAGAAAAGGGAGGGCACACACCCCTCTCCTGTAAAGATAGGATCTAGAAGTACATCCCTCACTTCTCTTGATACCAGCCCTGATATCAGTTCTCCTACATTAAACCCAGCAGATATGGGGTTAAAACCAAAGCACTCATCCCATTTCCCTTCTTACTCCTCAGCTTCCTGGCACCAGAATCCACCATCCACCATGGAGGTAGACAACAAAGGACATCCGCCTGCAGATCCCCTTGTCTCACCATCATCCTTCCTTCAAACAGCCTCACAGAGCCAAACACAGGCTGGTGGGAAAGGACCAACCAGCAAGGTCAAAGGCTTCCCCTCCCTACAAGCAGCTGCATTCCTCACAACCTTTAAAACCCTTTTCCTCCTATCTTTCAGGGAGATGAGACAAATTTGAGGGCTCACTCTTGTCTCCCAGCTAACATCACCTGAAATGAAAACCTTTTCCTTTCCATAAGCCTGGTGTTCCAGTTTTGATTTGGCCCTTCTGTGTGGTAGGCAAAGAACCTATGTTTGTATCTGGTAACAATTTGGCAAGCTAGCCAGCAGGCTCCACAGCCCCAGGTGAGTTGGGATTTCCTGGGAAGCAGTCCAACAGCTGCCTAGGTGATTTGCCCTAGGGACTGCCCCCAGTACCTTCTGTCTGACCTGGCACTGCTGATCCTAGGCATACTTTCTTCTGGTAAGGAAATAAGCTCTAGATTTGTTTGTTTGTTTGTTTTTGCTTCTGGTGAGCCAACAGACTCAATCTGGAATAGGGTAAGTCACCTCAGGGACACCTGTGAGCTCCCTTCCTCTCCATCTTGGGTCCTACCATTTATGATAGGGCCATCTGGGGTCCCTTCCATTCACAGAGGGGCCATCTTTGGTCTTTCTGTTCAGAGAGGGGCCATCTGGGTGCACATTTGGAGTAGGAACAGTTGTAGGACTTTCTACTCTAAATCTGGGAACTGATTCACTGGTGTCTGGTTTTTCTGTGTCTGGATCTATGTGTCTGTCCATCTCTGTGTATCAGAATGGGAAACATGCTGTCTGTCCCCAAGTGGAGCCCCTTGGGGCTAATTCTGAGTAGATGATCTAATTATTGTAATAAGCCAATGTCTAAAAAGGGATGATTTTCTTTTATAACACTGAAGGGCCACAATATTCTTTAGATTCTGGAGAAAAAATAGCAAAACAATGGATGCTTAAGTTGAAAAAATTTTTAGAGAGCTCTCATCATAAACAGCAGTTTTATTGGTACTTGTGAAAAGACCACATTAAAAGGAAAATACAATGACAAGTCTTAAAAACAGTCAAACTTGGGGTCTCAGCTTCTTCTTATGGTCTTACAGATGCTAATGAAAACACTAAGTTAACAAGAGAATTTTAAAAAGCTGAGGAAAAGCAAAGGGACTCTTTTCAACAAGGTGGCAATTTTTAAAGGAGTTTTTAAAAATGGTGATAAGAAAAAAAGGTATAAGACAGTGGATTAAATAGGACAAGTACTAAAGGGGGGGAAAAGAGAAATCAGAAAGGGAAGTCACAAAACTCAGCACAACAGGATGGAAATCTTTAACTAGTTATGAAGAGGAAAATGGGATAAATAGAACAGACATGAATAAAGTTAAAACAAAGGTTTTAATATAACACTGCCTAAAGTTGAACGGGATAAAGAGAGCCCCTAATGGCCCCCCAACATTAAAGGACCTCAGACAGGCCTGTTCTATTGACCCCAGTTTGAAATAATTAAAAAGCCAAAAGGCAAAAGTCACAGTGAGAAACCTAACCAACAATTGTTTGGGGTAACAGGCTGCTCAGGTTGATAAGACTGTAAAGATTAAAGTGTTTAAACTAATATCATATAAAGAGGTTATGTCAACTTTGCCTGGATTTTTTTTGGAAATGAATGTTACCCTCTGGCTGAAGATACTTCCCCTACACAATATTGTAATACCGAAGCTTGCTAATGGAATTCTAATATAAGTTATAATTAAAGGTATAAGTCAATAAAATTACGATAAAGTTTTGTAAAGTGTAGTATATTTAAGTGGACTTTATGTAAAATGATTGCATCTCTTTTGTCTGATTGTGTTATGGGGATAAACATTATGCCTCACTGGGGACCGTTTCCCCTGCCTGATATTGTAAGAGCATATAAATCCACTCTTTAGGCAATATTAATTAAACATGCTAAAGGAGATCTCACTTTAAAACGGCCAAAATGGGGCAATTTCAGTTTACCCAAACTGGTGTATTTACATACGCAATTGGAAAAAGCCAGCTACAAAGTAAAACAACCAACTGGAAGCCTATTTTAATCTTTGGAGCCTTCTAAATAAAATCAGGAATACTTTATTGCCTCTTTAAAAGAACATAATTAAATAATTAAACATGCCAGCAGCTGAAGCCAAATCTGCTGCTCCTCTCCCCTCTCTTGCTGAGCTTCCCCACCTTAACTCCCCTGAAGTTCCTCATCTAAAATTAAGCAAATGAAGATAAGTAAACTTTTAAAATAATTTGGAATTAATGGCCATTCTGGCAAACCCCTGTTTCAGCTGAGTCCACCTAACGGTTGCCCTTAAAAGAGAAGATTCAAAACCTCTCATAATGGAATGCAGTTTTGGTCAATATGCAGAAACTTCTAAATGACAAAGTTATTTAACATGATATAAAATAATCTTTGGTAAATGAAAGCCGGTTTAAGCTTGCTGGCTTGATTAAAATAAATATGTTTTCAGAGTTATCAACATTGGATATGATAAACTCATGTTATCTCTTACAAAATTTGTCAACAAAAGTATTAAAATAATAACTGATTTTGTGTGATGTCTCATGAGGTTTTTGTAGAACATCTAAATATAATTGTCGAGGACAGGTAAACTAAATAGATGTAAAAAAAGAGTAAAAATTTTTGGAGAAACTTTTAACAATAATAATGCATTATGGTCTATGTACTTAAGATGATGGCTAACTACTTTAATGTCACACAAAGTTTTTAAGAGTAATCTAAACATAATTGCTGGAAACAAATAATTTAGATAGGTAAAAATGAGTAAGAGCTTTTGGGCGCAATAACTATGTTTTATGCTATATATACTTGATAAACAGCTTCCAAATCTTTTTCGGTAACTTAAAACTTTAGAGTTTTACTAAATTAAGTTAAATGATAAAAATTTATTGAGCTTTTAAATCATTTTCCAAACAAGACAAAATATTAAAAATGGATTACTAAACATGAATTTGCCTGTCTTTGGTTTCTATCTCAAAAAAAACTAAAAGATGTTTAAGTTTATTGATGAACGTTTTGTGCATGCTGAAAATCTTCTATGAAAAGACATATTTCTAAAAAGTTTGTATACAAGTAAAATAAAACGTTTTCAATAAAAAAGATAAAAATAGAGATTTTTATTTATTTTATTAAAAAAGATAAATTTTTCCAAAAGTACGAGAAAAAAATAAAACATGGGACAAATTCTAAATGTAAAAATAAGTTACAGGAGGTTTATAGAAGTTTGTACATAGTCAAGTTGGCTAAAATTAAAGTAAATCTAATTAAGTAAGTAAGTTTAAATGTCAAAGGTAAACTGGTACAAAATTAAAATTTGGCCTCCTCTCTCTTAAAAGGATAATTTTCTTAAACTTTTTGTCTGTTCTTGATAAAAAGATTATGAGAGTTTTTTGGCTCTTTTGACTCTGTCTTTGACTGTTCCTGTTGTCACTTTAATTGGATGGATAACTAAACATTATTTCATAGGAACCTATGATATTATATGAGTAAATGTTATTGATATAAATGTTTTAAAAATTATATAACATTCCGAAAATTCTAATCTGTTCTGATTGTCAGCCACAATTCTGGTTATTATTTCAAAGTGTTATATGTCACAGAAATAGCCAAATGTCTTTGTCAATTTCCATTTTGAATATTTTGTCCTTTACAGACAGTTGTTGTTTTACTCTGATGGTTTTGCAAATATGTTTCATCTTCATAGAGATTCATGGAAAGAACTCTGACACTTGCTCTAAAATACAGGTTTCTGATAAACTTTCAGATTATAAAACTGAGCTAAATAAAAAATTACAGAACTATAACTGAAAAACTGATGGCCTCATGAAACTGCTAACAAAAGATAAATATTTCGTTATGTGAAGCTAAATGAACTGATATGGATGGTTACAATTTTTATTACTTTTTGTTTGGAATATTGCTGATTTTTTGATGTTTTGTTTTTTCAGATTTAAGAAAATCTTTTTCTCTTAAGGAAATATGACTGACAGCAATTTGTAAGCAAAATTGAAGTATTTATCTTTTTCTCCCTACCTGATCCCTCCAGAAATTGGAAACTCTTGGTAAATAAGTGTAATTATCATGGCTATATAGTTATTTGCAGAAGTTCAATAAAAATCTGTTCTTCTTATAAGAGGACACAATTGGAAACACTGGTTGTATTACCAAGGCTTTGACTGAAATGTCGTATTTGAGAAAAACATACAGACTCAATATGACTAGACAACTTTTGAGAAATGAAGATTAATTTTATAAAATAAAGCCACTTGGAAATATTGGCCTGGCACCTTGCCTACAGGGTTCCCACAACCATAAATGAAAAAGGTCACTTATCTGGCAGGTGCGAAAATCCTCAATATTTTGGGGGACTTCAAAAGAGAGAAATTCACCCAAATCTGTAGGTATTGCAGGTGAAGTCTGATGAAGTCTGATGGTCTGGCTTTCCTGGCCTCAAGAGATCTTAAAGTTCAATCTGAGATTCTTTATAAAAAGTTCCAGCAAAGCATATTTAAAAGAGACTATATAACCAATTACTATTCATGCTGTACTTATGTAAATAATTGTGCCAAGTTTATTGAAACTAGACTTATTTTGTAAACCATTGGGTCCTAATTTGGCTATCTTTAGTAAAAATTAGGATGACTTTAGAGAAAAAAATTATGTTTCAATACCAACTATAATACACATTTGTGGATGTTGGATTTTGGTTCTGTCAATTGTCTTTGAGGTTTTGTTTTCTACCTGTAAACTGAACTAGATCCTAAATTCTTCTAGTCTCCTGAAATATCTAAAATAACAGATCTCCAAATTAATGTTTTCCATCATTTTCATTTGGAATCATTGAAACTGCCTTTTTCCCCAAAGCCCTGCAAACTAAAGATAGACATCTTGATATAAACTTAAGAAAAATTCATGCCTGCTGCTATGTAAGCCTCTCAGAAAGATACCTGAATGCCCAATGACATCATCAGGGACATTTCAAACTGCAAAAGATGCTTTGACCCTGACGTCTAAAAATCTTCTTAACTGGCTGTCTCCTGGGCTCAGGAATTTATAATTTATAATTTACTCCAACCATTAACCTTGTTTTTTCTTTTTGTTTCTCTAGAAATACTTCTTATTAAATACCTGGTTACTTATTTACACAATATAGGTCTAACTTTGACAGCCCACCTGCATCACCGCCTTACTAAAAGACTGGTTCGATGAAATGAAACAACCTATGCTTGATTCAGCAGAAAGTAGCTAGATTGGTTGTTGCTTCAAATCCCTCAAGACTGAGGAATGAAGATAAAATAGGGGGGAATAGATACCAGTCCTAATGTTACTTCCCCTACATTAAACCCAGCATATATGGGATTAAAACCGAAGTATTCATTCCCTTTCCCTGTTTACTCCTCAGCTTCCTGGCACGAGAATCCAGCATCCACTATGGAGCCAAACAACCACAGACATCCACCTGCAAATTCCCTTATTTCACCATCCTCCTCCTAGCAAGCAGCCTCAAAGGGACAAATGCAGACTGGTGGGGAAGCACCAATTAGCAAGGCCACAGGCTTCCCCTCCCTACAAGCAGCTGCATTCCTCACAACCTTTAAAACCCCTTGCCTCCCATCTTTCAGGGAGATGAGACAAATTTGAGGGCTCACTCTTGTCTCCCAGCTGACATCAGCCAAAATAAAAACCCTTTCTTTGCCATAAACCTGGTGTTCCAGTTTTTATTTGGCCCCTCTTGTGTGGCAGATAAAGACCCTATGTTACTATGATAACATTCTCATATTCCGTTGGCTAGAATTCAGTCACATGGCCACAGCCAGCTGAAAGAGCAGCTCGGAAATGTAGTTTTCTTCTGACCATCCATGTGTTAAAACCCAGGGATTCTAGACTTGAGGAAAAGCAAAGCATAAATTTTAGGGCCAACCGGTCTTTGTTTCAGTTTCCTTTTCCAGGAGGCTGTTTAATGGTTAATGACTAAGGATCACTTGTGCTGAGATTCTTAACAAGGGCTAATCCACTTCTTTCTTTCTTCCAACCCCATCCATTATCCTCCTAATGAAATTGTGGGAAATGTAAGAAGAGAGAATATTTGTTGAGCACTGTTTCAGGAAATTTCTGCAGCAATTTAATCTTCACACCACCATTATGAAATAGGTATTATTATCCCCATTTTAAAAATAATGAACTTAGAATCAGAAATAGGAGCTAGAGGTAGGGAACTAGCATTTTCGACCCTTTAAAAAGAACCAGGCACTTGATAGTCATTAAACATGATGAGTGTTTAGTGTTTCTTTGCTCATTAAATTCTCACAATTCAGTCAGATACATATTATTATTTCCTTTTACATATGGGGAAACCAAAATTGGGAAGATACGTGTGGAATTTGAATTCAGGTCTAACTCCAAAAGCCAAAATATTTCCATTGTACAAACATACCACTTCCTATCACTGTCAGCTACAACTTTTTGGTGTGAGTTGACTACTTTATTCACTCATTCATTAATTAATTAATCTATCACTTCAAAAAAAGTGTTTTAAGCACCCAGGATATGTCAGGTTCAAGTCCATGACTACTTAGTGCTTGCATTCTAGTTGGGAAAACAACCATTAAAACAAACAAACAAGCAAACACTCATTGTATGCTTATTATGACTAAGACTGGTGTTACAAAGACAAATAAGTACAATGCTTGGTATATAGTATTACTCAATAAATACTGAATTAATTAAAGACATAACCCTCAGGGACTTTATGATCTATTAGTTCAGATTCAGAACAATGTGAATTTGGAAAAGGATGTTCTGAACATCACTATCTTGGCTACAGCTGCAAACCAAAGGACTGTCTTTGGATATGCTTGGTGTGAAGAACTGTTGGAGCCAGGTCTGTCTTTTCACTGTGTCACATGTACATTCTCCTTTTCTGAGCTCCCTGTGAGTAGTATCTGCTCTGAAAAGCAAGGATATGCAGAAGTCATGCAGGAAACAGGACCTGAACTTGGAGCCATTGATGAACAGATGAGTTCATTCCTTGGCCTGTAGGAGTTTCCTTTTTGTACTAAAAAAGCTGGTCATGATTTCAGGGTGACTAAGGGCAACTTGAGAAAGAGGAAAAAAGACAGAACTCCTTAAATACATCTGTCTCAAATCATCCCTGGGTTTGGTAATGATCATGAGGCATTCCTGAATCAGATGGACCCAACATGGGGAAAACCTTGCTGAATATATTCTGTTTATTACACTTTCAGCTTTCCCTCCACCTCCCAGCTCCCTCTGGGGTACTTCTGAACCACATATCTGAGACTTATCTATGCTGGAGCCAAGGGTAATGATAGCTTCGTGATGGAGATTTCTTCAAGGAAGATATGAATTTTAATGTCTGGATGGGTGCCCAGATGGAAAATAAGTATGAAAAGGAGGAGAGCGCATTGAAATAGAATGTTTCTAGAATGGAAAATGAAGTGGGAGGGTGCATGGGAGTCTCATTATTCCAGGCACTTCCAGGAGCTGCTGACTTCTTTGTGGGATGATCACCATCTCTATTCCTGTTTGATGGTTGGGCTGTGGACTGTTGGCAAGAGAATCTGATTCTGAAGGAATAAAAATGGAGGGTAGTAGCAATTCTTGTTCAACTTGGGGCCACCTCTTAACCCATCTCCTAATGGAATTGTGTTTTTGAGTCAGGGGAATGGCTAAGTATTATTTCTTTAAGGATAGAGACCTTTAGTTACAATGTGGGTGCACACCTCCATAGTGGAATCAAGTTTAGAAGATCTGTAGGGGGAGAGAAAAAGAATAAAATCAAGCAAGCAAAACAATCCAACTAAATGCTTATATCTAAGATCAATGTTACCATTAACTTAGTCACCTTGGGAAGTTACATACGGATTCCTGTGAAGCTACCACTTAAAAAGCATTTTTGGAATTTCTTTGTCATTTTCTTTTTTCAAAATGCTTTTACAGCCATGATCTGTGCCCTTCAGTAAAGCAATTCTCATTGCTTTCTAGTTATTCTTTGTTTTAAAAATATATTTGCATATTAGGAACAGTGGTGAGGGAATTAGAAAAAAAATATAGTTAATATCTTAGCATGGGAAATATAAATTGCATTCTTTTAAATTATAAAATGATCTGTATTAATTATAGAAGGTGATAATAAATACAAAGAAAAAATAAGAATTTTCCTCTAACCCCTGTCTTACTGAAACCAAGGTGGATTTGCCTCCTGGTAAATTAAACCAGACTCTCCACCAGAAGTAGTTGTCTCATAAAATAGAGTATGTTTGCAGCAAATAGGAGACCATGAGGAATCATTTCCAGAGTCATGGCATCCTTGAACAAAGGGAAGCAGGGAACTTTTATTTCCCATGGGGAATGAATATTTAAAAGGGAGAGGTAGGTATTCACTTGCGCAGGCTCAGTTGGAAACATGCTTCCACATATACTGCAGATTATGGTAATAAGGCCTAAGCTACTTCTGGAGGGGTCTTAGCATTAAAAATGAGGCAAAGGTCATAGGTGGAGCTCTTTGGTGAGGCTTGGTCTGGCTCAGGGTGGTTGGTGATTGCACCTCCTTAATGTAACAAAAGGAAAAAAGAAATTTGGAAAAACAGTTAAATGCTTCCACACCCACCCGTGAGCTCCTCAGGGCAGTTAGTCCGTGACACCATCACTCAATGAAAAACACTTGTAACATCTTTCAAGCTCTTTAATGCACACATGTGTTTAATGCATACATAGGTTTTATGACTTGGTCTCTATCTCTCTGTTATTAGAGAGAGAAACTCAAGAGCTTAAATATAAAGAGTAGAGGGGCCCTAGAAGAGAGCTCAAGTCTCCAAGAGAGGTTGAGAGGAGAGAATGGTGGCATGTTCTCTAAAGGTCAGAGACCTGTGCCTCTCCCACCCAGCACCCTCAGAGCAGCAAAACCTCTGGTGGTGTATCATTGGGGACAGGACACCGAACATAACTGTTTTGAGAACAGTGGTAGAAACCTTCTGTAGCCAAGCCTATGTAGTCCAGTGCTGAGGGGCACCTCTCTTCCCACCTCCAGGACTGCAGCCCTTGTCAATATCAAGGTGTACTTTGAGGGTTTGTGGCAACAGAGGCACCGACCATGGTCTAAAGATAGGTGCCTTGTCCATTTCTTGGACCACATTAGCCCTGGGATAGTAGGAAGAGCTAAAGTAAGGTGTGTGTGTGTGTGTGTGTGTGTGAAGTGGGCAACAGTCCCTGACTTGGCTCTTCCTTTCAGCCAGGCAGGACAGGATTCTAAGCCAGATTGCACCCAATTTAGAAAAATAAAGAAATGTGATAGTTCTTGCACCTATATGGAAGGAGCAAATTCATGCCTGATATAGATGTGTTTTTAAAACACAGTAAGAATGGAATCACACTGTATAATGTATCATGATCATTCCATGCTGTTAAATCTTCTTTTGCAACACAATTTAAAATAGCTGCGTAGTAACTCATTGTGTAGCCAAAGTACAATCTGTCCACTTTCCTAGAGCTGGATATTTAGGTAGTTTCTACCAGTCTTATAAAGATTTCTGAGGTAAACAGTACTATTGTCTATCTTTACTCACATCTCTCATTTCATTAAGATAATTTCCAAAAGAATTTGTGGGTTGAGGATTTTGCAGAATTTTAAAGTTCTTGAACTCTTGATAAATATTGATGAATTGTCCCAGAGAAAGGGAGCATCAACTTACTTTTTACCAGTAGGACAAGAAATCGCCCATTTCCTGGCACTCTGTTTAATTCTGGGAAGTGATCTTTGTCAAATGTTGGCAGTCGCAATGGGGAGGAATCATGTTGCCATCTTTTAACACCATTTTTTAAAGTAAAAGGGCAATTACTTCTGTTAATCATCTACCTTAGTTTCAGACTTTTGGGTCATTTATAGACGTGATCTTCCTCAATAGATCAGCGTTCCTCTACTGAGAACAGATCACAGGCTGTGCTGTATGCCTTCTAGTAAGATGACTCCGCTTGGGTGCAAAGGAGTAGGGGGTCCAGGGAATGTCCCTGGCCTAGCAACTGCTTCCTAAACATGATTCTCCACATTTAGAAGAGGAGGCACACATCTTAGAAGGGCAGCTAGCCATCTTTATGACACCTACTTGCTAACCGTGGGCACTTAGATGGGTTACTTCACCTCTCTAGGTCTCCGTGTTCTTGTCTATTACATTAAAGAAGATAATCTTATTTACCTCACTGGGCTGTTGGAGGACTAAGTGGGACAGTTTCTGTAATGCGCTGAACATGGTGGTGGCACGTAGTAAGATTTCAGGGACGGTCAGCTGTTGTTGTTAACATCTAAGTCTTTATTTTGGGATTCCTATGTTGGGATTTACCTTTTTAAAATTGCAGGCATTGTCTGTACTTCATTTATCTATATACAAATGAATGTCTCATTTTCCTCAATAAAATTCTAGTTTTTTAAGAAGTATATGATACAAAAATTTTGATAGTTGGAAATAGAGAAAAAGGAAGAGGAAAATATATGCTAAAACTGTGATTTTTTTTCTGTATTCTTTCTAGTCTTTCTTTATTTGCATGTGTTCACATAGCTATAATTATTATGCGTATATAATTTTATATCCTAATTTACACATTTGTGTTCATTTTATACTGATATTTGGTTTCTATATTTGCCATTTTGAGTGTCTCCATATTATTCCCTTGAGTGAATATCCTGCAATTTATGTGACAATTTTTTTATTATTGGACATTTGGGGTATTTCTAGTTTTTCGCTGTCATAAATACCATGATTGTGAACATTGCCTTTCACTTGGTGTTTTCCATATTTTGACTTGTTCCTTAGGGTTTATGACCAGAAATGCATCGCCAAGTTGTATTTACCAACTGACAATGCCACTGACAAATTGAAAATACATTTTAGTATACTTCAAGTAGCAAGGCTTTCTTGCTTTTGGTTATACATATTATGCAAACCTGCAAAAAGTAACCTCGTTGCCTTTCAATTTGCATTTCTTTCATGACTTGTGATGAACAGTTTTCTTTTTTATTTACTAGAGCCAGTTGTTCTTCCTCTTCTGCTGTGTCTCAGAACCATTATGAAAACGTCCTGAATTGAATTATCTTAAAACTAGTTTTCTCTCCACCTCAGAACACTATTACATTGTCACCAATGGTTACTTAGTACCTACCTTGTGCACAGCACTGTCCGGGTGCTTGATTTAGGGATAATAATAGGGGAGAGCTGGATTGGAAATAACATGCAGAAGAGTGGTAGAGAGACAGTGCTTGGTCAGTAGAGCAGATGCAGCCCCAAAGGGGGATATAATGAGGCTGATCACCTTCTGGGTTATATATTGGCATTTGATTTATTCTTCTGTGAATGACCCATTTAAATCATTTTTCCATTTTTCTTTTTTTGCTCAAATTCTTATGGATGCTCTTTGCATATTTTGCTTGAGTTTTGAAATATTTCGTCATGTATATGAGAGAGAGACAAAGATATCTGTATGTAGACTGGATTAATTTGCTAGGGCTGCCTTAACAAAATAACACAGACTGTGTGGCTTAAACAACAGAACTTAATTTTCTCACAGTTCTGGAGGGTCAAAGTCCAAGATCAAGGTGTTGGCAAGTTTGGTTTCCTGAGGGTCTCTCCTTGGCTGGTAGATGGCTGCTGTGAAGTAGTAGAAACTATATATATTGGTCTATATATAACTGCTCCCTGGTAACTGGCACAGAGCTCCTAAAATTCTTGTCATTCCTAAGTGGTAAGAACACTAGGAACATCTTTCCTTCTAATATTTGGTCTTTGATCCTGGTTCCTGACTCAGAGCTCCTAACTGTCTTGGAATTTCCTGGGTAACAGAAATGTCTTCTGTTCTAATGAGGCAACTCTTGGTGGGCTCCTGCATAGTTTCAGCATGAGTGATGGTCACCAGCACAACCAAGCCATGATTAGAAGCTTGGCAATTTTAGCGTCACCCACTCATCCTCCAGCAAGTGGAGAGGGGCTGGAGAGTAAGTTTATGACCTATTATGACTATGTGATGAAGACTCCAAAAAAGTACAGAGTTCAGACAGCATTCAGATTGGAGAACACATCTATGTGTGGAGAGATGAAGCTTCCCGATTCCAGAAGCTCCGGCACTGAGAACTCTTCCAGACCTTGCCCCATGTCTCTCTTCATCTGGCTGTTCATTTGCATCCCTTATCATATCCTTTAATGTATAATAAACTGGTAGGTATAAGTGATTCATGAGTTCTGTGAGCCACTGTAGCAAGTGATTGAATCTAAAGAGGGGTTTGTGGGAACCTCCAATTTGTAGCCAAGTAGGACACAATTTCTAGGTACTCTGGGGACCTACTACTTGCAATCTGAAGTGGGGAGCAGTCTAATGGGATTGTGCCCTTAATCTGTAAGATCTGCTGTAGCTCTGGTTAATGTCAGAATGAAATTAAATCGCAGTACACCCAGCTGGTGTCAGAGAATTTGTTGGTGTCAGAAAAAACCCAACATATCTGGTGTCAAAAGTATGATGAGTGAGTAAAGGAGAAACACAGGGAGTTTTCCCTAGACAGCTGCCTTTCACTGTGTCTTCACATGGTCATCCCCCTGTGCAAGTGCACCCTTGGGGCCTCTCTGCGTGTCCAATTTCCTCTTCTTATGAGAACACAAGTCAGGTTGGATTAGGGCCCACCCTAATGGCCTCACATTAACCTAATCATCTCTTTTAAGGCCTTATCTCAAAATAGAGTCATATTCTTAGATACTAGGGGGTTAGGACTTCTACATACAAATTTTGGGGAGACATGATTCCACTCACAACATAGTATATACCTATACACACATATGCATAGAGACATACATAAAAAATATCTTTTAAAATTTATTCATGGTATCTTTCCACATAATACTTATTTACATTTTTATTTAGTTAAATCAGGTGTCTTGGTCAAGTTTCCTAGAAATAGAGGCCAAAATGGAAATTGGTATACAAGTGATTTATTAGAGAAATACTCTCAGGAGAAAGCTATAATTGCAATGAGGGGATTAGGATGGGGAAGGGGAAGAAGTGAGGATGTAGTTATGAGTTAGGTCTAGCCTGAGATTCAAGAGGGTGAGGAGAGGAGCTCACATCAACTTGGGCTTAAATTGACAATGGGCAATTCTCCAGAGAACCTTTTGTAGCAGTACCTGCAGATGCTGGGCCATGGCAAGAAAGCAAATATCCCAAGGGACCTGGACCAGGTACTAACAGCATCTACAATATCACCTTTGCTTTGTTCTTCTTATGATTTCGTCCATAGGTAGAAAAATGGTCTTCAACATTTGCTCATATTTTCTTCTAATATTTTCATAGTTTAAAGAAGTCTACTTAGAATTTATTTTCCTATCTGATGTGAAATATCAAAAGACCATTGGGGCCTAACAGGGCCAGAGTAAACAGGAAGTTTCTGTTTCGTGCCAACCTGAGTATAGAAGTTGAGAGCACGGGCTTTTGGCAAAGTTCTTATTCCAAATTCCCTGATTAGTTACCTTTGGTCTAAGACCAATTGTTCATCCCAGATCTTCTCATAGAATAGGCAGGAAATAGAAGTGATGAAACTTGGCAGTAAGGGAGGGGGTTTATACCCAGCCTTGATGTTCAGCTCAAGCAGGAAGGTCCTAGAAGGTTTGTTGTTAGGGGGGAAGAAAAGGCTGGTCCCTGACCTCTCAGAATTGAGACTCAGAGAAGATGGAAGATTAAGCCTCTCCCATTGGCCCTTGTGCTCATAACTACTTCTCTTCCTCCTTGGGAGCACCAGGGATTCCTGACTTGAGTATTTCCAAATGGACTTCCAGACTCCCTTCTTCCTAGACATGTTCTTGCCCCAGTGGTTGTCACTATCGTGTTTTCCTGCTTAAGGAAAGCACTTCTGCCTTGGCTCATAGTATCTTCTCTGCTCTGGTGAATGCACATTCATCCCTCTTTTCTGCAATGTCCAGCTCCTCTGGCAAGTGACCTTCCTTCTCATCTTGGCAAAACCCTGCTGAGCTTTAGTTGACCTCTTATTCCTTTTATGGTAGAAAAGTAGTTGTTCTATTGTTTATCTTAACTTCTCATAAAGTCTTCATTTCATTCTCTACTTCATTTTTCTTATCATTTTGGTGTACTCTCTTCACCTCCATAAACTTCCCCTTCCTACTTGGGAAGGGTAACTGATGTGCTTATTTTTATAATTCCTGTGCATTTTCTTATCTCTGATTACTTCATGTTAAATTAGCCCATCTGGCTGGGGGCATTCACACACATGATACCTTTAGTAGTACAGTGACCTTACTGGAAAGGTCTCTTAGTATTGGTGATGAACTATCTCACAAAATGCTCACTTTAGCTCAGTGTGACCATGTCAGGGATGAGTGTGGGACTTATCCCTGACTTCAGACCTGTAATTTGCTTGCTCAGTTGAGTCTCTCAGAAGTTAACGTGATAGGGAATAAGCCTTCCCAGTTATAGTAAAGAAGGAAGTAGGGTTCCTTTCCATGGTAAATTATGGCATGAAATCATTAAGCAAGAATGATCAGAGAGGATGATGAATTTCCAAGTTGAGGCTATGGTTCCTCTGAATCAGCCTGCAAATAACTTTGTCAAGGTCATAGTCAATGGACAAGATAAAGTCAATGATCCTTGGGTCCAGCCTTGGGCCCTGAATATCACTGGAGCATATACTGGGCAGCAAGCATTCCTGAAGCTGCTTGTCAGGCAGCTCCAGTAGGTTAGAAATGTTTGGAAGATGAGATAAATACAACCTTTTGATCCAGTCTTTATTTAGTTCTGTTTTATTTTCTTCCTTCCTTTCTTTTTCCCTCCCTACGTCTCTCTCTCTCTCTCTTTCTGTCTTTCATCCATCTTTATATAACAAGTCCAGTCTAACCCTGGGCCAAAATTGTGAAGTAGATAGTTAATTTTTCTTGTGTCCATCAACCCCTCTTCAGTTGAGGCACTCAGCCTCTTCCCTGCATCCTCGGGTGCTGAAGGCCATCATATTTGCTCTCTTCCTTCCTAAGCTAGGCCCTCTCCTTCCCTCTAACATTGTGTTGCTTCTCTTGACTCTCGGTACTTCTTCAAAACACACCCTTCCTTGGTTCTATTTGCACAGAGCCCTGATGAGTGACTGGCTAGACTATCTGGTTAACCATTCACCTAAGGTGTTACAACACTGCAGACTCAACTCAGCTGTGAATTACCAACATGGGAATTTCCAACATCAGGGGAACTATTAAGAGAAGTTTTTTAGAGGATGCCAGCATCAGAGACAAGTTAAGGGAGTCAGTGGAGAGTACGCAAGTGACTGACTACTTTGAAAATATAATTATCAAAAAGTTAAAAAAAAGGATTCTAATGCAAAATACCATGAATTCATGTCAAAAATGTATTCAGTTCATTAATAAGGAAACCCACAATATGACAAAGCTAATTCAAGGAAAAATAGAAGAACTGGGTATTTATAGACAACGAGAAAAGATTGTCCGCAAAGATTGCTAGGTTAGAAATAGATTGTTAGATAAGATGCAAAACTGCATAATATCCTAGAGAGTGATATTACTACTAGACAGAAATTGTTTGCATGTGTACTGGATGAAAATGTACAGGTCAGGGGCTAGCCCCATGGCCTAGTGGTTATGTTTGGCACACTCCTCTTCAGCAGCCTGGGTTTGGAATATTATGTGTGTAATACATATGCTTATTTACATATATATATATATATATATATATATATATATATACGCAACCTCCCTAACAACTTCTAGAGCAACAATACCACAGCAATACCACTACCGTGATCTGGTGCTGGTGCCTGGATACGCCCCCAGCAACTTTGCTTTAAGTGCTGTGAGGTGTAACCTGGGCATCAGAATTGTCCAAAGTTCTACCAGGATAATGACCTCTATCACTTCTCCTAGGGGAGACTTTCTGCAAAGGGATAGAGAGGTGTTTTTACCTCATGGGGAAGGAATCCTGCACGATCTTTCTGGGCTCCTCAGGTTTCATGCATCCAGATTCTCCTTGGTCTCATTATTCTTCATTATAAGGGCAGGACCTCCAAACAGTTCTTTGCCTGGATGGCTAAAATAGCAGAACTCAAAATCGGCATGGAATCAGCCTCTCCCATGAAGAATCTGGGAGCCTATTAAGATGGGGAGCCAGTTTGAAAAGGGCACATGGAAGTACAGGCCTCCTGAACCAGGGGAAAGATCTTGCACGTGCGGCAGGTGGCAGAAAGGGCAGCATGTAGGACATCAGGATTCTCAGGCATGCTCTTTGCATAGATAGCTCCACTGTGGGCCATGTTTGTGTCCTTTATGAAGAGCTGCTGCTTGCTCTCTTCTTGGGAAGCTTTTAAAGCCCTGTGGCTGCCTTGATGCGTTTATCTTGTAATTTCTCCGCTCAGGATGTTATTTTTACCTCCCCACTGCACTTTCCCCTTTTCCATCCTGTTCTTCAATCCCATTTTAGGTGTCAGGCTTTGTTTTCTTCAAGGTCTTTTCTCCTCTGTCCTGGCTTCCGGTGCTCCTGTGACTTTTCCTCTTCATCCACTCTGTGCAGGTGGAGTGGGAGGAGAGTATGAGATGAGAAAGATGAAAACGAGACATAATAGAAAGTATTGGAAGTACAGTCCAAGCAGGAGACTGTCACGGGTGAATTATGTCCCTTAAAATTCATGTCTTGAAGTCCTAATTCCTAGCACTTCAGAACGTGACCTTACTTGGAAATCGAGCCGGTGTAGATGTAATTAGTTAAGATGAGGTCATTAGTGTGGACTCTAATATAACTGTTATCCTTATTAAAAAGGGAAATTTGGACATAGAGACAGATACACACAAGAGAACTCCATGTGAAGATGAAGGCAGAGATTGGGACGATGCTTCTACAAGCCAAGGAACACTAAAGATAGCCAGCAAACCACCAGAAGCTGGGGGAGAGGCACAGAGCAGATTGCTCCTCATCTGTCAGAAGGAAACAACACTGCCCCCACCTTGATCTTGTGTTTCTAGCGTCCAGAACTGTGAGACAATACATTTCTATTGTTTAAGCCACTAAGTTTGTGTCCTTCCTTCAGCAGCCCTTGGAAACTAATACAGGGCCCTTGAGACGATGGGCCCCATGCTTCCTGTTCTGTTTGTCCCTCATGCATTAGAGCAGTTTTCTCCAGAGCAAGTTCCTTGGAGGTGGGAGCTTCCCTGGAGCTGTCTCAGGGGGCCAGAGGAGGCCAAGTCAATGGGCCTACCGGCTCCCCTTTCAACACAGCAGCCTTGCCTTTTGTGTTTTTATACCTTGTGCCTCCCTGTAAAACTTCATTTGCACAAACAATTCATCTGCCAAAAAAGTTAGAGATCTCTGCAGCTACCCTAACAATGGGGACTCCTTTTCAACGTTTTGTGAACCTTCCAAATGTTCTTGTTCTAAGTGTTTTCTTAGGCTGTGTTGGGCTATGATAAGTTCCCTCTCAAGATCGACTGTTTTCAGGGCTAAACAATGGGCCTGATCTGGAAATGTGGAGTTAGGAAAGGGGAAGTATCCAGTCACTGAAATAACTAACTGGTTTTCCCATGTTCCAGAAGACCAGGTTTCCGCCAAGCCCTTCCTGGAAAGCAGGGTCTGGGAGAGCATGGCGAGGTGGGGTGAGTCCACGTGGTAAGAGAGTGAGAACGGCGAGGAGCTTCACTACTGAGTTGGATCTTCCTGAGGCCATGTTGATTTCTTAGCCGGCCTGGGTCCTTGCCTAACCTTTGCTATCACCTAAGGTGTACTCCTCTTCCAGAAGCAAGGGCTCATTGCTCCATCACATGGTGGGTGCTTTGGGCCACCTCCACTATGGGCTGCTCCAGACTTTGGAGCATACCTGTAATCTCCCTGCTGGCCTCTCAGAAATCTTAACTTGTCTCATTGACCCCATGCTCCAACTATTCTGCATTACCCACTCATGGAACATCTTATGACATCTCCAAGCTCAAAAGCACTTTTGTTACTATACCCATGACTGTGGGAGCAGATAGTAAAAAGCTAAGAAGTAGAGCAGTCAGTAATAAGAGAGAAAAAATAGCACTTGTGTCATGTGTGGTTCTAAGTGCTCTTGTGACAACCCTACCAGGTAGGTACGATTAGCCTCATCCAACAGATGATGAAATTGAGGCTCAGAGAGGTTAAGCAAGTTACCTAATGTTGCATGGTCAATAAATGGCAGAGCAGGAATCCAACCCAGGCAGCCTGGCTCCAGGGCCCTGCTCTGAAGCACCGTGTCATACCACCCTTAATAAATATTCACAGTAGAAGGCCTAAATTACAGACCCCAGAGAACGGATGTTTGGGTGTGTTTCCAAGGTCTGAGAAAAAGCATTGAAAACAGTGTGGAAGGTGCAGGTTAATAGTAATTCACAAATTAACAGGGATGTTGACTGTTATACCAGGAGCATAATGAGGACTGTTGTAAGGAGTGAACTAAATTGCCGTTGTGAAATTTTTCACCAAACACAAACAAGTGGCAGATTATTACAGCTTCCCCTTGGGTCTTAGGCCAACCTAAAGGAAATGTTAACTATCAAAAGGGACCTCTGTCTCAGCCACGGTAAGGTGGCTCTACATCTCTAAAGAAGGTGATAAATATCCAAGACGTTTATTGTCATTTCCATGTCTAATTTCTCCAGGAAGGTAGGAGTCTTTGCCAAGAATTTCCTGGAGATGAATGCAAACAGGGAATAATTTCCTACATGTAGTGCATATTTTTAATACCATGCTGGTTAAGTGGTCCTTACCCTCCAGGTTATGGAGTTGAACCAACTTGCTGGAATGATAGTCCTTGCCACTTTGCAGGGTTAGCTGTCCCAACCCTCCTCTGGGGATGGGTTTGCAGTGTGATTTCCATGGCAGGGCCAGGCTCGACCCACATGCTGGGAGCCAGGACACACTTGATTGATGGCCACAGTTGCCTGGCTAATTGGCGCCTAGGTCCTTCCTGCTTCTTTGCCACACGGGGCGGTAGCTTAGGCCTTATTGAATGCCATTCTTTGCTTGCCCCTGTGCTGACAGAAAGTGCAATTTCCAGCTTTGACATGGGGTGCAGAAGCTCCAGTCCAAACAGGCTACAAGCCGATGAAGTAATTGGAGCCTGAGGCTCTGTTGGACCCCCCATCGCTGGACTGACCGGGAGGTTAAAAGACACAACTGCTAATAGGCACTGAGAGCAGTGGTGTCTCCCTGGAGCCACGAGGAGCTCACACAGGAAATCGATGCGGCAGAGATTCTCCTGCTTCTACATTGTCCCTTTTCACCAGGACTAGATAATGGGAGGGATGTCCCCAGAGTACACTAGTAATTTTGCAGTGAGAATTGGAGGTGAGACCAGGGGAGGCAATAGCCCCTCTTTCAGAGTGCCTTCTGCTGTGGACTTTTGATTATAGGACTATTGGCCAGCCAGTTCTTCTAAACAGGAGATCTTCTCTTAAAAAAAAATCCTACATGGAAATTCAATATGTGAAACAGCGAATGGAGCAGGAGACGTTGATGACTTCTCCATGTTGCCTCGGTCCAGCTTTGGTTCACCAGCCGAGATGGGCAGTTTGCATACGTGCTTCTCTGCCCAAGAGTTTTCCTTTGCGGGCTCTACAGAGGCTCACCCAGCTGGCCTGCAGGGTCGTGTGGAATTCAGGGGTTTGTGACATCCCAGGGGCCACCCTCAGCCAATGAGGTGCCAGACATGGTGGAAAAATATTCCAGTTTCCTGTCGTTCAGTGGGAAATATTTGAGGGGAGTTCTACACGACTCTTCAGAGCATCTCTAACAGATTGTGCCCCTGCTGTCCTCAGAGATAATCTACTCATTAATACACCCTTTGTGGCTCGCTCTTCCTTCCCTGTTTCACTATCTGAACCCGTGTGTCCTGGGCTCATCTTTCCACATATACTTATGCCTTAGTCCTTTCCTCAGAGTCTGTGTTTAGGGGCACCAAATGAGGACAACAGAGCTGCTCTGGTATAGAATGTGAGGGACCCAGAGCTAGACCACTCAGCTTTCTCCTTCCCACTGCCCCCGGTTCCACCCTCCTTATACAGTTGGTCCTGAAATTCCTCTGGAGCTCCAGGTATGTTATCCAAGAGCCATCTATCCCCTTTCCAAGTGGAAAATCCCAAAGGCTGGATTTCTATATTCCCCCAAGTCCTGCTCTTTCTCTTGCTTTCCGTACCTTTGAAAATGGCCCCCCCAATTCCTTCAGTCCCCCAGGGCCAGAACCCTGAGGATGGTCTTATTTTACTCATGGTCCTTCAACTAAATTCCCCTTGCTCCTCATATGCAGTTAGCTGTATGTCCTCCCGATTCTACCATCTTAATAGTTCCTGAATGAATCCTCTCCTAACTGCCTCCACCACCATGTTTTCTCCTGACCCCAAGTGTTCTGGATGGGATGACTACCTGAAGTTCTCTACGGTAGGTACTGTCAGTGCCACAGCCAAAGCCCCTTTACAGCTGCTACACCTATTCCCCCAGGTGTGGTGAGTGCTGCAGCTGACAGTTTACACCTGCGGACTTCTGCAGAGAACTACCCTTGGCTTACAATCCGTCTAACTCAGCAGTGCTGGGAGGTTATACCCCATACTCCCTGGGAGCATCCAATGACAGATGCAGGCGACAAATGATGCCCAGCCCCTTGCCTTGAGGCAGGACAATTTTGTGGTGTAGTTTAGATTCCAGCACATTCTGTGGATGAGGGCAAGGGCAGATTTTATCTGGGACCATATACTTGCTATATTTCTGTCTTTCCTGATCCTCTTTCTCCCAGTCTATCTATTTTTACTAGAGAGCAGTCCTTCGGGAAATCCTGTGCACCAGAATCTGTCTCAGGCTCTGCCTGTGGGTGGACCAACCTAAGATCTTCACAAACTAGGCTACAGGGACCCTTTGGAAAACAGTCTCTGCTAGGATCAAATGCTTGGGAAATTCTTACAGGCAGTGTTATATATCATTTGCTTCAAATCTTCTTCTTTGGAATGAGTTTCCTTTTTGCTGCCTCTTTCTTGAATTTTCTCCTTCTCCTCAGCCCCTTTGATCAATAGCCCTGTGGGACCATAAAATTTTGTTGGTAAGCTATGTTAAGAATCTTTGTATCTATTTTCAAGTATCGATATAGATCTGGAGTTTTCTTTTCTTGAAATGTTTTTGTCTGGTTTCAGTATCAGAATAATGCTGGCCTCATAGGATGAGTTGATAAGCAATGTAGAAATGGTTTAAATTCTTCCTTAAATATTTGGTAGAATTCACCAATAAAGCCATCTGGGCTTGGCAGTTCCTTTCTTTTCTTTTTTCTTCTTTGCTTTTTTTCCCCTCATAGGTCATGAGAAAGTCCTGCCCACTCTCCACTTGAACTAGCTTAGGCCTTAGGGCACAGAATTTTTTAGCCTTTGGGCTCCAGAGGATATTACTTGTCACCACCCCCCTCCCCCCCGCCGCCCCCCGACCCCCGACCCCATGCATTCCATCAAATAACTGTGCTATTGTCAGTGCTTCATAAAGCAAATTATGGTAAGCATATAGAACTTTCTGCTCTGGATTCCCATGCCCCCTCACTGTTGCTGCTCTGAGCCTTCCACAGCTAGGTGTGGAAGTGACAGTAGAGTACTCTGCCCATGGCTGAGCTGTACCCCTCAGCTCTGGGCATTCTGTGTGCAACCACACTGACATGGGTTTGAGATCTGGGCCCAGGAAACCCAGGGTTACCAGCACCCCTGATTGGTAGAGAAACTGAGCAAAGAACATAGCACCCCATCCCTCTCTGGGATTGGGAGGTACTAAATTCTCGTTCTCAGTTCATGTTTCATTCTCGGTCTTGGTGTAGAAGGCAATGAGGTGGTGAGGACTCTGTGTTAGCTATTTGAAGACCATCTGGGTTTTTTGGAAGAAGTGAGAAACATTTGGGTCCCTCTCTGTAAGAGACGGCTAAAAATGCCAACCACAACCTCTAGAGGAAGAAAGAATCAATGAACCCTGGAAAATTTCTTTATCTTCACTAAATATCAATGAATTCATCTAAAAATGAGGGAAATAATAACTGGGCCAAGAATTGTTGCAAGGATTTATTGAGAAAATACACACGTGATGCAGATATCCAGCATCCTTGTGTCCATAAATCTTTCAAATTGATAGATTCTCCCTGTCATTTAATGCTCAAATAAAAATGTCCCAACCTGTTGTTGCCTGTGGGGTGGGAAGTCTGGTATCTTCTCTGCCCCTCCACCTGCAGGAGTTCACATAGTACATATGCATCTCCAGGTTACCACTTGCTCTGGTTTCCTGCAGAGGCCAAATGTTCTGTTTCGCTCAGTTCTCAACTCATTTGGTTGGCCTTTTCTCTCAACTCTACTCAACTTCATAGTGGAGCTCCTTCCCTTTTACTTTGTTTCCCTAGGCTTCTGGAGCACAAGACACGTGTGTGTAGCAGTTTGTTAAATAACAAATGTTTCAGAATGACAGCAGGTGCTGTAAAGCTGAGTGTCTCCTGAGATGGCTATTCCACTCGGAAATGTGTCTTCTGCTCCCACAACTCTTGCGTTGGATGAAAAGACTTGCTCTGCCCACTCTTCTTCCTCCCAGGTAAGGGCATAAACTCCCTAACTCCCTCTAGCATAATATAAAAACAGGCATATGAAGGCCAAGGGGCTCTGGAACTAAAGTACTACACAGAAGTCAACCTAGACAGGGCACAAGCTTTTACTACTTTGGGGTCCCTAAAGGAGCCTTATTCTTTCCTGCACCCATGTGGCCACATGCAGTTTCCTAACATCACAGGGAGAGATTAGATATCTCCAATTCTTGGAATACAGACCAAATTTCCTCTTGATGCCAGAGTGGGGCAGGAAGAGTTTTCCTTTACCTTGGTCTAGAACCTATACCTGGAGTACCGGTATTTCCTGCCCAGGGCGAAACACTTCCTAGAATGGTCCACAGTGTCTAATATCCATTCCCTTCTGAAGAAATACCATATTTTCTCATATCTATATGGTATAGGCTTATGGTTAGAGAAGATGTCACATGATCCTCCAACACTGGTACAACTCTCAAAGCCTGAGTTTTCAGTCTTGCTCATGGCTATCTTTCTACATAAATGTAATGCACTCAGTTCAGTGCCAACTAAGATCATCATTGGTAAATTGTAGCCATTATTGCTGATCGGTTTTGTTATGATGATGATGATGATGATGATGATGATGATGATGATGGTTTCTAAACAGCATCCTGGTTCTAGCCACTACAGACCTGGCTTTGCCATTTTTATCTTGTTTTCCCTTCTCAGCATCCAGCCTACCTCTGAATTTCAGAATGCTGCAAAGCCTTCTATAGCCATGGTATAATGCTCTGTGACTTATTTTCCACATTTATAAACTGAGAGAGTTAAAATGGATAAATTTCAAAGTCCCTTGCAGTGCTAGCTTTCTATATTTCCAAGATTAATTTGCATGCCCCTTAAATTTTTACCTATTTAAAGAGGGGAATTTTCCATTCCCACTTGGTGACTGAGAGTGTTGCTATTTTCTTGATTGATAAAATAGACTCTGCAGACACGCAGCAAGTATATAAACAGCAAACAAATATATATTTCTAATGAATTATTTACATTGTGTATATGCATTAGTGGAGGCGGTTTTGTGAAATGGAAGTACAAGGCAAAAATCAGTGCTAGATGAAGGGAAGGAAATCTTTCTTCACTTCCAGTTAGCTGGAAGAAAAGACTGCTGGGAAGAGTGGAGGTTTTAATAAATTTCGTATGAAGGGAGGAGGGGGCCTGAAGGCATTTTGGCAAAAAGAACATCTTTGGCAAAGAGAAAATCTTCCAGTTGTAGGATGTGGAACAAGAGAAAAATTAAGATGAGGGGAAAATAAGTTGTGAATTTGGCTGGGTGGGCTCTGGTATGCCCTAAGCAAAGCAAAAGGCAGCCAGCTCCCCTATTGTAGGCCCGGTTGAGTTTGTATTGATGTCCGAGGGTATTATGTACATCATAAAGGAAGTGATCAGAAAATATTATGGAAGTAATAGTAACAATTAGCACAGGTGTAGCCAATATTTACCGAGTGCTTACCATATGCTAGGTCTTGGGCTAAGTGCTTTACATGTAAGACCTTGTGTCATATCCTAACACGCAGATGCAGAAGGTAACATCATGACTTCCCCTTGAGACATGAAGAGACCGAAATGTAACATTGCTAACAATTTTCCCAAGGTCACGCAACTGTTAAATGTTGGGTCTGGAATTCAAATTAAGTTTTGTTTAAATACAAAGTACTATACTGATTTTGACGCACTAACATAAAAGCTTAAATAAATAATATACATATCTAGAACAAACTTAACCCTGAGGATATTAACTGAGCTCTCTGGTTGGGGTGACTTTAGTTCATAACCTTGACATTTTCTCTCTTCTGAACGTGCACTATTTAAACCCTCAAGACTTTCTAGAGATTCATACCATTTTCTCAGAAATTGACTGTTTCCTTTCCTTGCTGAAAATTATAATTGGGATGACTTCATCACTGGTAGCTAAAGCTTTTAAATTACATGAGTATAAAGAAATGTTGGTGTGGTTTTCAGAAGAGGAAAGGTTGTCTATTTTTTAAGTATTTTTCCCCTCCCTTCCTTCCTTCCTTCTTTCTTTCTATGCCAATCTGAATAAAGTCTGCCATTTGCCTTTCAGGTTCCACAAAAAGTCTTGCTTTTCAGAAGAAACAATACTTGCAAAGTTTTACTCTGAAATGCTATTAGAAGTAGAATTTTAAAGAACTTTTGTATCATTTCCTGTGAAATCATTAGTAATAATTGAGCATTTTTAATGTGTTGGACATTGTGCTTAGCACATACATTATCTCACAACACTTTTTGGAAGTAAGAATCTTGATATTATTATCTCCAGTTTGAAAAAGAATAAACTGAGATTGTTAGAGGAAAAGTCACTTGCCCAAGGTCACACAGCTAGTAAGTGGTAGAGGTAAGATTGAACCTGAGCTGCCTGATTCCAAAAACTGTGCACTTAATCATAACACCACATAGCAGGTCACCAGAGGGAAAGCCAGTCCTGCAAAATCCAGAGGAGACATGGATGATGATTGACTGTTAGACAAGTATCCATCTCTTTGTGCATTCTTTCATCCATCCATCCACCCACCCGTCCATCCATCCAAAAGTATCTACCGTACAAACAATTTATTGGCTTTCTAAACAAGCAGAGAAACCAACTGCTGGCAGTTCTACATTCCCTTAATATTCTATGATGTTTCTAAAAAGGATAGAACTAGAGGGAGAATGTGCTGAAAGAGAAGAGCCGAGAGCTTTGTTTCACCAAATAATTAAGATAGTAAGGGCATACATAGGCAAAAGATTAAGGGGCTGGGCAGAGCACTAAAGGTAGGGTTGGAATGATACATCTCTTATTCTCTGATTCTTGGCACTTTTCTTTAAAGGGGAAAGAAAACATGGAGTGAGTAACTCAGATTGTCCCACTTTCTTCCTGCTATAGCAGGCTCAACAGATTTCCCCTTGTAAACTCTGGCTTCTATGGACTCATTCTACCTGGAATATGTTCAACAACATTCCGTATCTACCATGTGCCAGGCACTGAGTAATACAGAGTCCTTTCTCTTAAGGAGAGCTCAGTAAATGATAATTTTCTCATGTTTTACAGTACAGTGCTTTCCCAATGCTGGTCCGACAAGTGGATTCATCAGAATCACCCAGAGAGCTTTATAGCCATCATTTTCTTTCTTGAAAGTCAGTAGAGCAAAGTGATTAAAGGTAGACTCTGAAGGCTGACAGCCTGGGTTCAAATCCCAGCAGTACATGGCCTGAGTCAAGTCACTTAGTTTCTCTGGGTTTCAGTTCCTCATTGTAAAGGATCATAATAACAGTTCCTAATTTATATCTTTATGATGAGGATTTAGAGAGTTAATATCATGCGTAAAATACTTAGAAGTGTCTGTCACATAGTAAGTGCTATAGATTATCAGCATTATTATTATTAAAAATATAGACCATGAAACTCTGCTCAGATGCACTGGATGAGAATTTTTGGAGTTTGGGCCCAACATCCTTATTTTGTTTTTGTTTTCCAGGTGATTCTGCTTCTGGGTCTTGTTTTAGACCCACAGATGTAGAGTGTTCAGTGGAATATTCTTAAATGTGATCTCTTTCTCTCTTTCTCTCTTTAAACAATTGCTTTTACTCTTTTGTGTCCTTTTAGAAATCCTATTTCTTCCAAACACCTTTTTCTTGTCTGGATTCTATTGAGTCTCCCTCTTAAAATATGATGTTGATCAGGAACTAATACTCAGTAACTAGCAAATGATTCTTTCCCCTGCATGTGATCCTTACGCCCTGGTTGTTATTTGCACAGTTTGGTTGACCCTGTGAGATTATAAATGTCTTGGTATGACCCACACTATGGGGTTTCACACAGTCAGAGCTCAATAAATACCAAGTTCAGTAATAATCTAGACACATAGTTCAAGAAGATATTCTGATTATATCTGCCACAGTCATTTACAAGGGCTCCATTCAATGGATGGAAGTAATTTTCTTGATATCAGTCATGATAAATAAGTAACTATTCTATATTTATAAATCTTAAAAATATAAAACCAATGGAAAAAATCACACAGTAAATAAATAGCACGTATTTGGTTTACTTGTCTCATATATATGAGACTCACTGTCTATGTGATGTTGACCGCACAGCCAAAGTAAGACTAACAGAATCAGAAGAGAATTCTAAGAAAAGCAAGAAAAGTGATTGGACATGCTTTCAGATAAAAATATGCCCAATGATTCCAGGGTGAGGGACAACTTTAGAAGATACAAATTGGCTTCCTGGTGAGCAGTGATCTTCCTAAGTCTATGGGGAAGTTGTTCCTCTCCTGCCCCAAACATCATGTCTAGAGGAGGCTGCCATTCTGATTTGTTCAAGGTGTGGGCACAAGACCCATGGTGGGTATCTTAAATTGTTTGGGCTGCTATAACACAGTAGCATAGATTGGATGGATTATAAACAACAGAAATTTATTTCTCACCATTCTAGAGTCTGGAAATCTAAGATTAGGGTACCACGTGGCTGGGTTCTGATGAGAGCTCTCTGCCAGGTTGCAGATAGCTGACTTCTCATATCCTCTCATGGTGGAAAAAGGGGCAAGAGAGCTCTCTGGGGTACTTTTATAAGGGCATTTATCCAATTCATGAGGGCTCCACACTCATGATCTAATTTCCTCCCAAAGGCCCTACATCCTAATATCATCATGCCGAGGGCTAAGATTTTAACATATGAATTTTGGGGGTGGGGCACAAATGGCCTATTGCATTGAGTTGAGTAGAGACCTCCCCTGGGAGTTCCTGAATTGAAATTGCAGATGAGAATCATCCAGATCTGCTATAGCCATGGCCAACCAAATGCAGCTGATAGCTTTGAGGATAAATCCAGCAGACAGGGAGATGCAATGATGAGAGATAATGAAAGGGAGAGTGGGAGTCATGGAAGCATTTGGGGCCCTGGTTTTAGTTCTTTCAGCCTTACTCCAACTCTGTCATCTCTGCAGCACAGTATGTGAAGTGACTGCTTTCTCTTTTGTGCTTATGTTGATACGAATTAATTTCATGTGAATGCCATGGAGTTCTGACTTGGTAGAGTGGAATTAAGCTTAGAGTTGAGACTCTGTAAAACTTATTCTTCTATTAACATAGCTGTGTCAGTAAACAGTTTTGGAGTCTAAACTGTGTCATGCTGTTGGCTCACAGCAAAGCAAGGGTTAACTAACATCCCTAGACATTTTTCAAATAAACCGCTCTCTAGTTATATTGCTGCCTTTCTGCAACAGGCATTTAATTCCTTCAACTTAATGCAAGATTTTATCTTTCTTGAATTACATCTTGGTGGTTATGGCCAAGCATTCTAACTTATGTAAAGTTTGAACATTGATTTTTGTCATCTATCATATCATCTCTCTCTTCTGAATTTGTCGTCTGCAAGTTTGACATGTGTGCTTTATATCTTCATACATGTATACAAGATATACATGTTTAAAGTGTTACAAAAATTGAATTTTTTGACCTTTCAATTCCCCTTCTAGGCATATATCTTCTTACCTATGCATAAGGAGGCATGTTGAAGGATGTTCCTTGCAGAATTGTTACAGAAAAAAAATGAGAATAACCACAATATCTAGTAATTGATAAATAACATGTGGCATATTTATACAATGAACTGCATTACTACAATTAAAAGAAGTGAACTAGAATGCTAAGTCTGAACACTAATTGCTCTTCAGACATATTGATGACAAAGGCAATGTGTAGACTGACTAGTCTCCAGCATTGTGAGAAATAAATGTTTGCTGTTTAAGACACCCAGACTATGGAATTTTGTATATCAGTCTGAATGGACCAAAACAATTATACTATACCTATGATTTTCTATGTGTAAAAAATTTGTTAAATATAGTTTCTGGTTCTCCAACAGCAGCAACCATCAAGGTGATTGACCTACTTAATAAAGTTATCAAGAAAACAAATGAATTTGGTTGACATCACAAGTTCAGCAGAGACTGGCTAGGTACTTCCTGATCCCATTCTTCTTCTTGGGCATAGAAGAAGATTACATTTACCAACGTCACTTAGAGCTGGGTCTTGGCCACAGAAGAAGATTACATTTACCAACGTCACTCAGAGCCGGGTCTTGCCACGTGACTGGATTCTGGTCAGTGGAATGGAGATCTGGACATCAAACTCCCTGCATGATCCTCTATGCCCTCTCCTTCCTTCTCCCTCTCCTGCCAAGGGTGAAAGGAGTTGCCGCTCAGAAGACAGCCGTCCAGGGAGCTGCCCCACCTGCTTTGGACTGTCATGAAAACCACTGGTAAACCTCAGTTGTGTTAAGTCACTGAGAACCAGGAGATTATTTTTCAGCAGTTAGTGCTGCTTATCCTTTGGATGCACTAGCTCTTCCACATTCATTTATTGAGAGAGCATTAAAACGTTCAAAGAAAATAGAACAGAAAACGTCGTACTGTCCTAAATCAGCATTTAATGTTTTTACATTTTCACTTTCTGTTGTAATCTATAGACACATGTAAAGAGAGTTGTAATTAACTTGTTGCAAAATAATTTGAAATAATTAGTCCCTGGGGCCAAGAATTTTGAAGAAATCTTTCTTCCTTCTTTTGAGAGTTATTTTAGGAGACACTCTTGAGGTACAGACATATTTAATTTTTTCTGAAATAATTATATCAATTTGCAATACCATCAGCAGTTTTGCTGCAGTATTACAACCATTAGCTTTTAATAACTTTAGCTTTTTAAAATGAAAATAGTTGTACTTTCTGTATATAAAAATATTACAATCTCCTTTGGGAACGTCGGACAGTACAGAAAAGTTTGATGAAGAAAGTAAAAACCATCCATATTGCCGCCATCCAGCACCCATTGGTGACATTTTGGTGTGCAGTCCTCAGTTTTGTGTGTGTGAACACACACCCTCATGCACACACAACAAGGTTAGTTCTCTGTATAACTTACCTTAGCAACATATTATGGATATTTTTTATGCCAACAAATATAGATCTATGTTATCATTTTAAATATGAGCTGTCCTGTTTGGAAGCAACTACCCAGTGTGGCTATTTAGATTAAGTTAAAATTAATTAAAATTCCATAAAATTAAATAACATTAAAAATTCAGTTTCCTTAGTCACCCTAGCCACATGTCAATTCTCAATTGCCACATGTGATTAGTGACTACTATGTTGCACAACACAGAAACAGCACAGTTCCATTAGTGCTGAAAAATCTGATGTATAGCACTCTCACAAATTTATAAAGGTTTGCATAGGTGTATTGAACAAATCCTCTATCTTTGATGTTAGGTTACCCCCAGCTTATTCTCTTCTCTATTCTAAACAATATGGCAAGGAACATTTTCGTAGCAATCTTTGGGCATATCTGTGATCACTTTCTAAACTCTGGAGTGGGACCTAGCTCTAACATAATGGCACATGCCAGTTTCAGCTTGGACCCAGCTCTTGTTGCACTTATATCCTGATTTTCTTTCTTTGACTTTGCTGCCTCACTGTTAATCACATTTGGATTCTGTTGTAATTCTTTTGGACTGTTATAACCAAAATACTAAAGACTGGGTAGCTTAAACAATAAACATTTATTTCTCACAGTTCTGGAGACTAAGAAGTTCAAAATCAAGGTGCTAGCAGATTCTGCCTGGTGACAGCCTGCATCCTGATTCATAGAGGGCTGCCCTCTTGCTATAACCTCATGCAGCAGCAAAGGGCAATGGAGCTGTCTGGGGTATCTTTTATAAGGGCACTAATCCCATTCATGAGACTGCATCTTCTTGACTTAATCACCTCCCAAAGGTCCCACATCCAAATATCACCACATTGGGGGTTAGGATTTCAACATATAAATTTTATATGTTGAATCAGTCTATAGCAGATGCCTTGTCATCTCATGTTTTAACTGTTGTTTCATAGACGTATTTTACCTTTACTATCCCTAGGTATATAAAACAATTCTTGTTTCCTTCTATTCTTTTCTGGAGGTAAGTTTTCAAAAACATTCTCTTCACTTACCTTGTACTTCTGAATAAGTCAGTATAGGCTAAGTTGTGCTACAGTAACAAAAAACCTCAACCTCTTAGTGGCTGAGTACAACAAAGTTTTATTTTTCACTTGAGCATTAGTAGGTGTCTGGGATTCTGCCTAAAGATATCCTCACTCCAGGATACAAGCTGATGGAATAGCCACTATCTGGAAGGTTCCTGTGATAGAGGGAGAAAGTGCCTGGCAAATTCACACACTAAATCTTAAAGTGTCCTCCCAGAAGTGATACACTTGACTTCCACTCACATTTTTACCATCAAGACAAGTCATACCATTCCGCTTAATGCTAAAGGAGATGGGAAGTACATGTGCCTGGGAGAACAAGCAGAAATACTTGGTAAAAAGCATTAATGACGCATCCAGTATTTATTTCCCTTTTATTAGTTGCAAAATGTTTGCATAGGCATAATAAAATTGTCATATGATAATAATACCTAACAGTTACCATATGCCAAACATTTTGGTAAGTATTTTACATACTTGTCTCATTTAATCTTCACAATCTTCGTTTTCTTCACGATGATTACCCTCATTTTATAAATGAGGCATAGAAAGGTTAAGCATCTTGCCCAAGGTTGCGTGGCTAGTAAACAGTAGAGCTGGGATTCTGATTCTAGAAATTTCATCCCTAAATACTTCCTACATTACTTTGTGTTATCTTTTAGATTCATACTGGTGGTTTTCTCCTTACTCATCATTGAATGGGAGAAGTTCTGTCCAGACCTGCTGTCCCTAAATAATGCATAGGTAAGCTTCCTTCTATGGGTATTTTGGCACTTTTAGCTTCTTCTCATAGAAAGCAAGTGGAGGGCTGGATGAGGCAACATCATTTGAACAAGTAAATCTTTATCAATCTAAAAAATGTAGAAAGACCCATAAGCCATGGAGATCGAAAAGATGGGTATTTTGCATAACTTTTCTCTGTTAAAACTGCTGCAGAAGTGGTGGCTTCACTGAGCTCGGGGAGTGCCGGTCCTTTGGAAAGGATCTTTTCAGTTCTGTATCGAGTCTCAGGCTTAGGGCAGAGGAACATTGTTAGAAATAACTCAGTCAAGAGAAAAACCCTTTGGCCTGTGGGCTTTCTGCTTGATGTGGCTTCCAATACATTTTCTCAAACAGCTGCCTTCCCTTGTTATTCATATTTGATCAAGCCCCAACTCTCTCAGAGTATGTCTTTGCTTCTAGACTTTACCCCTCCAAATTAAGAGAATTTTCCCCCTCGAGCCCATGTTGACCTGAATAGTGCCACTATGACATTGCTAAATATGAGGAAAATGGCTAGGAGTGGCACAATGCTTTTTTTTCCCTGTCTTGTCAACAGAGCTGTGGACTGGCCCTAGCTATGGAGACATTGACTCCAAGTGTGGTCATCTTCCATCTGCTCTTGACTTGCTCATGGGCTTTGCCATAATTTCCCTCCCTTCCTTCCCGCAACTGTCTTTGAGCAAAGGTAGTTATTTCTTTTCACAGTTGGTACTGAGACTGCCAGGAATTCCTCACTTTGTGGTTCATCTGTGGTTGGTACCATTCCCTGGTTCACAGCAGGCAACTTTGTGTTCCTACCCTCCCCCATCTTCCTCCTCTTAGGTCGTTTCAGTGATTTTCCTGGGGTGATGGGGAGTGGAGATTGTGTTTATGTTGCCATCCTTCCTGTAAGTCTGGTTTTTATTTTTCCAAACTTTTTTTTAAACATAGCAGATGTTAAAAAGTTGCTTAAATTTGCATTTCTTGATTACAAGTTAGTTTGAACATTTTCCCAGACATTTGTTTCCTATTTGTATTTTCTCTTGTGTATATTTTGTTTGTCTGAGACTTGATCATTTAGTTGTTGGAGTCCTATGGGTAGTTTCTAAAAATATATGTATGCATTCTGAGATCATTAAGGAATGGCTCCTTTCTATGGTTTTTGATGCAAATATTTTCTTTTCAGTTATGTTTCTTTTTCATTTAATGTATGTTTTATAATGGCTTTTCTATCACGTTATCACTCTCCAGAATTGTTTTCTTTTCTAATCTGTTTACCTGTTTAGTGTCTTTTCTTAGTGTCTCTTCTTAGAATGTATTTTCCTTGAGGGTGTGGGTCCCTGCTGGCCCGTCTAACACTGACTTCCCAGTACCTAGGCCAGTGCCTGGTTTAGAGCAGTTGCTTAATAAATATTTATTTTATAAAACTATATTTTATCGCTTCAAAACTTCCAAAGGGACCATGTCTTCTTAATGGTATAAATGTTTAGTCTTTTTTTTCCAGATTATTTTATTAAATGAAAACATTTAGGTTTCTTCAATTCTACTAGAACATATCTATTTTTTTCCATTCATACTGTTATCTTAACCCCATATATTATATGATGTTTCCTCTACCTTTTTTTAATAGTATTTTTAAATCATATATTAAATTATTGTGTTCCATGGATGAACTTTCCTAATTTTAAAATATTACCATATGGATTCCCTTATTGTTGCTTAAAATAAGTTTTAGAACAGATCTCATAAACTTAATTTTTCCTTATAGTTCTTCTTTTAAGAACGTTCTTTGAGGGGTGGCCTGCTGGCTTAACTGTTAAGTTCGCATGCTCGGCTTCAGTGGCCCAGGATTCGCCGTCTCGGATCCCAGGTGCAGACCTACGCACTGCTCATCAAGCTATGCTGTGGCAGGCATCCCACATATTAAATAGAGGAAGATGGGCACAGATGTTAGCTCAGGACCAGTCGTCCTCAGCAAAAAGAGGAGGATTGCTGGCAGATGTTAGCTCAGGGCTAATCTTCCTTAAAAAAAAAAAAAAACAACAAAAAAGAATATTCTTTGAGCCAGCCCTGATGGCCTAGTGGTTAAAGTTCAGCGTGCTGTGCTTCAGTGGCTCAGGTGGGGTTCCCAGGCACAGAGCCACACCACGCATCTGTCAGTAGCCATGCTAAGATGGAGACTCACATAGAAGAACTAGAAGAACTTATAGCTAGAATATACAACTATAAATTGGGACTTTGGGGAGGGAAAAATATTCTTTAATAATGATACTCATATTCTTTTGAGTTAATTTTCAAGTCATTTGAAGGGTTACTGCTAATGGCTGGTCGTATTTATTACTATCTTTTCTAAATGCCTAGAAGCTAGATAATTGTTAATTTAATTATGGATTGGCATCAAACTTAGCTATTTGTCATTTCCAGCAGCCACCTTTCCCCACTTCTAAAACTGAATATTGTCCCATCTCTGAACTTCTGCAGCCTCTTCCATTTTTCATGATTACTTGAGTGATAATAACAATAGCTCTGAGATTGCACCTGTGTGTTTCCTTGGTGTCTTGGAATGCAATTCTCTTTGAATTGTCCATTCAAACTTATTAAATGAATGAATATGTTTTAAACCGTCTTCATTGATATCTTAAGTTGTAATTCCACCCCGTACACATTCCACCCTCCTACTTGAAAAATTTTGACCATAGTTAAATCAGAAAACTAACTCATTCCTCTTCTATATAATTTATGTAGCCATCCATTTACTTTCTGCATTCATTCAATCAAAAAAGTATTTATTTTCCAGGTTCTATTAAAAGTTCTCTGCAGTTATAGTGATGACCAATATGGACATTGTCCCTGCTCTTGTGTGGCTTAAACTTTGAGGTCTTTTCTTTCCCCAGTCTCAAAAATAACCGGAAGAAGGGATAAAAAGAGAAAACTGGAGTTTCTTAAATTTCAGATTTTTAACCAGAAAAGTAAAATTTTAGAGATACATTTCAGTTACTTTTCCTAATTTTGTCATTTATTCCACAGTTAATCATCAAAAGTAGGCAGCAATTTCTGGGCTTGATGAGCCTTGTCAGACTCTTTGCCGCATCTTAGATGTGTTTCAAGACCACAAACCTATGCAATTGTTTGGTCAGTTCTGAGCCCCATAGAAGGAACTTACCAACCACCCGGATGAATCTCTTCCCTTTGGAGGAACTAGCTGTGTTCTTCCCAAAAGTATGGACCTATAAGTTCTCCTTAGCAGTCAATACAGGATGGTCCTACTTCATCAGGAGGTTTGAAATTAATCTCCAAGAGGAAACTCTGTTGTGCCTTCCCCACTTATCTTTCCGTCAGTCTTACATTCTTCCACTCTCTTAATTCTCACATTCATTTCTCTATTCTCTGCCAGTGGGCACTGCTTTCCTGCTTTCTGTTTGCATCATTTCCACCATCCCATTTTAAGAAGCTATCATCCTTTCCTACAAGGGTAGTATACTGGGGTGTGTCTCAGCTTCTTCATTCATTTTCTTCTCTAACAGTTTACATAAAGGCAAACATTGTTAAGTCTTCAAAATGAATTTTGAAGGTCCCTAAAACAGTTTCTTTGGTATTCACAATTTTGATGCTCAGATTAACTGACTCTTCATCTTCTCCCCACCCCACCACCCACGCCCCAGGAACTCTTTCTGTAAAGTTTGCAAATAGCATTTAGATGAATTAAGTTGTTTATCACAAATATTATAAAGTTGAGAGATATAAACATGGACTGGGTTTCTGGTATATGTAGGAGTCGATAAAGGAAGTTAGAGGGAGGTTTAAGCTATATAAAAATGGCTCCATCTAAGGGAGAGTCCATTCGAATCACATCTGCTTAAAAGGCCAAGGAGAGTTTACTCTAGTCAGCGCCATGGGGATGACCAAGCCTAAGAAAACTAGTCCCAACTAAATCACTCTGGAATATGAGGCAGATTCCCAATCAAAATGATTAACATTGGCCTATTCAGCACATGTGTCTGTAGTCAAACTATATTAATCAATCCAACACTTTTTTATTCAGTATCTACAATGTGCCAGACATTGTGCTGGCTTCTGAGGCTATAGGAGATGAAAGAAACACCTGGCCCCTGATGTTAGGAATCTTAAGGAGATATTTACATACTGAGGAGCAGATAATAATGTATTGGATAAGAAGAGTTATGATAAAGGAAGTGCAAGATGTTGTAGAAACATACAGGAGAGTCACCAAGTCTAGACTAGGTGTGTTGGAGAAGACCTTCCAGGAGGAAAAGACTTCTCACCTAAAACCTGAATGTGAAAAAGCTACTCAAAAGTGAGATGAGGATGGGTTTGAGTGGTGGTCCTGCCTGAGGGAACAAGGAAATATATATGTCATATATTATCAAGCTATATTAAATTTGGGCCTCTATTTCATCATAGATAAATTGAAATCGAAATCTACTATTTCTATCTAGCTACATATTGGAGTTATATTGCCCTACTCACTAGAATACTCTAAGTCCAACAGCCAAGGCTCTATTGTTCCTGGACAGTGCTTGGCTAGGCACTGCCAGTATTGACATTGATGACTTCCTTTTTTGTTTGTTTTCATAATTGACCAACTTCCCCCTTTTCTCCATCTCCAATCCCAAAATTAACATAATATAAAAGCTATGATAATACACTCAAACAGGTTACTTCAACTTTCTGCTGGCATAAAAGCTATCCTGACTCCATCAAGGGTCTCTCTATATGTGTGTTCTGACTAGTACTTATTAGTTTGCAATCTGACTCTCAGAAGGCAATCTATTTTTCTGTTGCTAGGAGTTACCTTATTGTGGCTCTCCACATTCTCGTGCTCCTAACTTATTGTTTGCTTTCTTTTCAGTAGACAGAAAAGAGCACAAATTTAATTTGGAATCAAATGGATCTTCTACCCAAAGGACCACTGTCCAACCATGGATGCTGTTCACCAGTAAAAATATTCAACCATTGTTTTGTGCTTATCGCTAAGAAATGGTACAAATACAATTTCAGTAGTTGAGGGGAAATTAACTCTGTTTTCTAACAGTCCTTCAAACATTAGACTCTTGCTTAAAACTAACAGAGAAGATAAATATAAGAGTTTATATAGTCCAGTAGCACACAATCTCTGAAATGAAGATAAAAATGTCAAGAACAAAAGATCTTAGAGGCTATTATTCTCATTGTATGGAAGGGGAAAAATATCTTTATGTGACTCCTGGCTCAATAATACTGCAGAAAAATCAGGTCATGCTGCACTTTAGAAACTCTTAAATGACCTTTCTGGCCTGTCAAAATTAGTGGAGAAAATTTTAATGATACTCAGATCTATTGACGTTTTATGTGCTGAACTTTCTTGGAGAAATTAGGGGACAATATGCTATTATAAAGTTTCAGTTCTACTTCTTCTCTTTTACTGTCATAACTTTTGATCACACATCTTTTTTTCTGTTTTTTTTTTTTTTTTTTTAAGAATGCAAAGCTTTAGAAAATGACATCATTGAGAGTTTTGTTCAATGTTTTCAGGGTTTGTCATTTTTGCTGGTCATCAGATGGCTCTATGTCATTTATGTCAATACATGAGAGTAATTGACCAAGAAATTTCATTGACTAATAATGTTGGTCATTCATGCATAAGTGTCTAGACCTCTCTGCCATAATGTTCTTTTAGAAGAAAGCTCTCCCTAACTCCCCATTTTCAGCTCCCGGGAAGTAACTTGCTCTTTAAGGGTTATATGATCTTTGACCTCTACATGAGGGAAATAAAGAGTGACTTGTTTGTGGGTAACCATGAAATATCCTTTGGTTATGAAGGCCTCCTGAGTTGACTGGCCAATGTTTGTGTAACAATTGCACAGTTACAATACACCCTTGAACACTGTGGGTGTATTGAGAGGTATCTGGAAGATGTAATGTACTTTAAATTACAAGAAGTAATTTGATCTGAATAAGGCAACTCCAAAGAGAGCTCATTATGCTTCACCAAAATGCAATTGCAAACTGTAATTGGATTTCTTTTTAAGATGAACAGCAAACCCAGGGAAGTGATGCATTTATCATTTTTGTCAAGCTCTTTCCAGAACTTGAGCAATAGGGGCGATGGCACACAGTGTTACCCCCTTAGGAACAGAGAGTATTCTATAACTCAGATAGGGTAGGAAGATATTGCTGTTCCTCTTCTCCTGTACACAATAGCCATTAACGAGTTTTGAACAGGGGAGGTATTATTCAGTGGACATTTTTAGAAGGTTAATCTGAGAACAACGTTTAGAGAAGATTGGGGGTAAGAAAAGAAATTACAGAAAGATAGAATATAAGACTGTTGTACTAGTCCAAACCTATAATGTTGGGGGTTTGGACTTGGGTAGGGGTGATGGGATTGGAATGGAAGATGTAGGTATGGGTAACAATTCAACACAAACGCACCCACGGCACTTAATAACTAGTTCTATATTGGAGATACTATGTAATGGAAATAACCCTGGTCTAAAAAGCAGAAAAAAAGAGGTTTTCAGGGCAAGATGGAGGCTTAGTTTTCTATTTTATAAAATAAAGGACTGGCACTAGAATGATCTACAATTCCTTTCCAGGCCTAACATTTTAAGATAGGAAGATTGTTAAGGCATTATAAGTTTGCCCTTCATTCCCTGTAGCTAGACCTAAGATCAGTAAAGAGTAAAAAGTATAGTTGCTTTTTGGTGTCTCTCTGACTTCTCACTGGCACCTCAGCACCCCAAATAGATTCCCGGCTCACCGAGGCCCTCAGCTTTACAACCATAGCAACCTTTCTGATCCCTCTCCTGAGTGAAAGGCCGTATGTCTTAGATGTACTTATGTCGGTGGATTGAGTCTCCTAAACTAAAGCATTTTTTCTCAGAGATGATCATATTTTATCTTTGTATAGTCGGCCCAATTTTCAGAAATATTCACATTTCATTTAGACTTCTCAGGAACACTGTGAGGTATATAAACATTGGAGGTGTCAGTGTGCCTATTTTACAGATGAAGAAACTGAGACTGGAGACAATTAAATAGGTTCCAGAAGATCACAGGGCTAATAAGAAGCTAAGATAGAATGGAATGCAGGCTTTCTTACTCCAAGCCCATTGCACTTCCCACTCTATTAGCATATTCACGGAAATTTTAAGTCCCTGGGCATGAATAGAGAAGAAGTGTTTTTGGGCCAAAGATCACCTTTTGGCCCGTTTTTCTACTTCCAAATATAGTCCCTGTAACCATTTCATTTTGAATAGTTCTGACAATATTCCACCTAGTAATCCGGAGCAATAATGATCATAATCACACTTTCTCCCTGACCATCCCAAAGAACGTTTAGTGTATTAATGTTGTTAATTAATCTTCATGACATCCTAGCAAATGAAGCAGATTGCAAGTAGGATGTCCCACTTGGCTGACTGGGAAGCTGAGGTAGAAAGCAAGGTTACAGAGCTGCCTCAAGGTGAGAATAAATCAGCAGAGTTGGTGAGCCAAGAATAGCCTTTTCACAGCTGAAGCTTAAAAGTCTATTGGGAAGGGGCTCATGCTATTCTCCTCAGAAGATTACTGTTCAGGCACTAGAAAAAATTGCCACTTTAAAGCCAAGCTTTTCTTCGCTTAGTTATTTTTCAGTGCTTTTGAATCGCTATTTCTCTTCTTTTGCGGGTTCCTACACTTTTGCAACCAAGGTGACTCATCTTTCTCTCTTCTGGGAGAACATGCCTAATTGTCCTGCAGATGACAATCTCCTTTACCCCTGCAGTGTCACCTCCCCCTTACCTTCTCTGAGGTTGGAGCACTCCAATTTTTAATGGCTTCTCGGGAATCTGTCCCATTGGTCTTCTTGTCCCTTACTCAGGGACTTAAAATGGAGTCTTGTCTTCACAGCACACGTTTCTCCATTGGGAGAAAGAACGTTTATTTCCAAAGTTGTATTTCAATATTTTATTTTCATCCGAGAGAAGATTGAGTGACTTCATCTCTCTGTGTTAAAAATGATGATTGCGTCCGTAACCACGTGCTCAGTCCAAGCTCTGTGTGGTTTCTGTGGTTACTGCAGCATTGGAGGATCAGCCGTGTAGCAATGACTGATTGCTCTGTGGCGAAGCTAAGGAGAGTGCTGTTTCTCTGTGGCAGGGAGTCTGGTTACACTGGGGGAAAGGAATGGGATTCCTGTAGGCTGACAGGAAGACCATAGTTATCTGTGGGAAAAGGAATGATTATGTTGCTCTGTGTTGAGGAATGTGGTTGCCTTTAACCTTGAGCCTGACCAAAGAACCCCGTTATGATTTATTTTGACGCTGTATTTCAACCCCCCACAACAATCTTTCAAACATCACCAGGAAGAAGATTATCAAAATAATATTACTCTGATGGTAAAAGTATCTTTAAAAATCTAAGCCACTTAGCTCAGCAAAGATAAAAAGGCTAAACAAAGCCCACACCGAAAGATTACCAAAATATTTGCTGGCCCTCTTTTCAAAATCATTGTCTGTGACATTTTTTAAAAAGTTTCATGTGATGCAGACAGGTAGTACAGGCATGGGAAAGAGTTCAAGTAACCTTTTTATGAAGTATTTGCTCAATTCTTATCTTCTGTAACTTGAGAGAAATGAAATGGTAGAGGAGAAGATTAAAATGCTGGCAGAGTTCTAGCAGCTTCAAGGGCAGGGATGGCAAATAAATGCTACACGTGTTACCACCCGCTGTTCCCAAGTTCATGGCAGACATCACTAATGGATCACATCATTCTTCCTTGCTGAGACTGTTCTCTGTTCGCAGTCTTTCTCATCACGGCATAAGCAGCAACAGTCAGATTTTAGGACTTGGTTCTCTAGTTGACAACGTTTTACACTCCCTGTTTTAGAGCATGCTGACTTACCCTGCTTTCTTCCAAAAGAAAACTGAAGGTACAGAGAAACTGGGCTTGGGTGATGGGTGGGGTGTGTTGGTATTAATATAATTAAGGTATTTTCCAAGAGATCTAGGCTAATCCAAAGTTTGAGGCTATGATAGAATTATCTCCAAATTTAGGACACTTAAAAATACCCCATCATTAATGGAAGAAATGTAATATAAAACATCAAGTTTTACCTTTTGAATTAAGTTTGATGATACAAAGTCTGGGAAAGGATTGTGGAAACATGCAGTCTCATTCACCTTGGAACATATAACTTGGCACCATAATTTTGGAGGGCAATTTAGACAATTTAGGTATTAAAAAATTTAAATGCACATACCATTTGTCCCAGCATTTCCACCTCCATGGATATATTTCCATACGTATTTAAAGACATGTATTTTAAGGATATTCATTGCAGCACTGATTGCAAAAATAAAAATAAAAGATACAATCTATATATCTCTCAGTATAATACTATGCAGACATCCACAAGAATGGGATAGGTACAAATGTGATAAATGGTATTGTTTCTTTACAATTATTCAATTCTTTCTCATCCTAGGTATGCGTCATTGCTCCATTGACTTCATGCTTGGCCATATAACATGCCTTGTCCATGGGATGTGAATGGGTGTGATATTTGCCACATTCTAAAATGCGATTGCCTAGCTGGGATGGGGCCCTTTCGTTCTAAGTATCATATGAGCATAATGTCACTTAGTGACTATTTATCAGCTTGGATTCCAGAATGAGAAAATGAGTTGAACAGAGCCAGATGAACCCAGCTAGGTCAAGCCAAGCCCACAGAACCCCAGCTGATCTGCAACATTCATGAAACGTAAGCAGTAAATAAATATTTGTTGTAAGCCACTGAGATTCTGAGATTATTTGTTATAAAACATTACTGCAACAAAATGTGACTGATATATCTAATTTAGAAAAAATGCCAGGGATACGCTAATTGAAAAAAGCAAATTACATAACATAATATGACTGGCATTTAAAAATTAATCTATCTATCATCTATCTATCTATCTATGTATCCATCCCTCCATCATCTATCTTTGCTTCTATATGCATAGAGAATATCTGAAAAGATATAGAGACAACTGTCAACAGCAGGTACCTCTGGAGTGGTTAAGGGCCGGAGGGATACAGAGAAAAGGGACTTAGTATTTAATTCCTTATCTTAACTGAAATTTTCATCAAAATAGGTCACTTATTATAATAAAAATATTAACAAAGGTTTTTGTTTGTAGTATTTGCTATTTCAAGTATTTGTTCTAATTTTGCTTATTTATTTTATGAGATCATTATACCTTTAAAGTACTATGAGTTCTGGTGGGGAAAAAAATCCATAAGAAATGCCAGGGCTCTGATAAACAAACACAAACAAGCTGTGTATCTATTCGGTAGAGCCATAACTGGGATCTCACCTCAGAGACCAGTCCCAAATGCTGAGGAAATAGGTAGAGAAGAGAGGGGAGGTGGCAGTGGTGAGCTGCTGCCCGAGTTCACGTTCCTCAGTCACCAGGACAAAGACAAATACTGAAAGTTTGAGACCAGAGGGGCGAATGCTTTCTCTTGCTCTCTCTGTCTCTCTCTCTTTCTCTGGCTCTCTCTCTATTAAGGTCAGAATAGACTTTTTCCCTGTGAAAAGCAAGGAATCATATTTATAGCATGTCTAACATTTTTTTCTAACCTAAAAGATAATGAAAGTGGCCCTCCCAGTGGTATAGTGGTTAAGTTCCTAGCTCCACTTCACGCACTCGGGGTTCACAGTTTCGGATCCTGGGTGCAGACCCACACACTGCCCATCCCAGCCATGCTGTGCAGCGCCCCATATACAAAACAGAGGAAGACTGGTAGAGGTTAGCTCAGGGACAATCTTCCTTACATACGTACGCACACACATAAAATGATGAAAAAGGCTGACCCCACACAAAGCTTTGAAGTAGTTCCTTCGCTGTTCTAAACCAGTCTTTCCTTTGTCCTATTCCCTTGTGATTCGTTTGTTGGAAAAACAAAGATCTCTTTCCCCTTGAGGCATTGTTCCTGCTGTTTCCTCTGCACAGAATATCTGTCTCTCATCTCTCCCTTTCACTTTGTTAATTCCTGGTTACCTTCAGAACTCAGATGTCACTTCATCCAAACACCTGCTGTCCACCAAGGCCCGATAGTTGCCCTACTGTGTGTCCCACTATTGTGTATATAACAGAAGTGTGCAACCCTCAGGTTCTGCTGTCAATGCCCGTGTATTTGTCCTTCTCATCCAGTGAGCTCTTTGAGGTCAGGCACTGTGTCTTATTTATCATCATATCCCTAATAGCTCACCCTGTGCTTAAAGTGTAACAGGTGCTCAATAAATACTTGCTGAATCAGTGAATAAAGTGTGCTGATTTGACTATGTAATCTGTACTTAGATGTTACTGTCTTGCCTTTTAGGAATTTTTGTCTTTTAATGGAATAGAGCAGGAGTTTTAGATTCTTCTGTTAATAGGCTGGTAGGAAAGTCATTTTTTCCAGAGGAGACTTATGATTCTTGGGTGGCTAAGTGTCTTGATTTGGCTGGGACGGAGGGATTCCCTTGAATGTGGGACTTCCAGTGCTGAGAAGGGACAGTCTTAGGCAAATTGGGATGGCTGGTCGCTCTACTTTTAGATCAATCACATAGGAAACACCAGTTCTTCTTCTATACACATCAAGACAAACTGTGCCATCCTCCTCTCACTAGAGTTCAGAAAGAATACCCACAATTAATATGTTATTGCTGATATTTCTATTTCTCCTATCCCTCAGGGGATCATTGCATTTTCATTTATAGTTCACGTGGTTTTCAATGGACACATAAAAGATATTGATTACAATCTTCCGTCCCTTCCTGCTATGTCCGCAGAAGGTTGTCAGTCAATGTGAGGAACTTATTAAGAGTATAAAGTACTTGGAGGGCACGGACTATGGCTGTTTTTATAGTGACAGGAATAGTACTAAATGAATGCTGCTTTCTTATCAGAGCCTTTTCTTGCCAATATCGGTAATGAGAGAGAGAAGGGTTTCAAGACTGTTAGGCATACACTGAGTTACACCAAGTTATTCGTTCTGGCTAAGAGTCAAGGACCCTTATGCAAACATACCTCGAATAGTCCTCCAAGGAACCTTTATATGCTAGAGCTAGACAGACAGGCTCTTGTCTTTGTCAAGTCTTCAGGTTTCTACCAGAAGTCAAACTGCCTTCCCCCAAAGGGAAAAGGATTGGCAGAGGCAGCTAGTGGGCGCAGCTGTGAAATGCAGCATTTCCAAACCCAGATTCTGTCAGGAAATCAGCTCTAGGGCTGGCAGCTGTGCTCCAGCTGTGATGAAGTGCAAAGGGCTGTCCCAGAAGACAGCTGAGACCAAACTGAATCCCTGCTTCCAACTGCTCACTCTTCTTCGGAACACTGAAGTTTTCTCCAGAAGCATCAGATTACACCAAACAGGGATGTTCTCCAAAGTGTGACTTGGCAAAGCATTGACCTCTCTGCAGTCTTTTTCTCTTCTCTGTACTTTCCCTGGAACTTGTGTTCTGGGCCAATTAGAGGCCTTGGTGAGAAGGGGCAGAAGGAGAACATTAATTTGAAAAGAGCATGCCTTGACCATTCATTTGGTGAGCAAATATTATTTGAGCACCTGCTCTCAGTTGCATGTTCTCTGTGGCTGTGGGCACATCATAAGTAGTTTTATCTGTGACCTTCCTCATTTCTTCTATCCACTGGGTGAAGCTCTTAGAGCATCAGAACGCCGAAGTGGTATAGCGCTAGGTAGAGGCACATTGTACAAAAGGAGTGTATTCGGAATATTTTTTTAAGAAAACTTGTCGATGGGATAATTATTAAAACTGTGATAGTAAGATGTTAGAAGAAGCAGTATAAATGCAAGACAGTGAAACATAGAAAGAAACAGGCAAAGGGAAGGACATCAAGGATTGACTGTGAGCTCATCACTTCCTCCCACCTAACCCTCGGTGTAGGCTTGCTCTCCTGTTGTTATAACCTGGATAAGCCTCTTATTCCAGGGATGCTCACGATGCCTCCCTTTGTTGGCTTCGTGGCTCTGGGTAGAGATGACCCCTTAGAATGGGAGTGGTAACCATGAATGGTGACATGGCATGCAACATCTGTTCCCACAGACAGAGAGGAAGGAATATCTCCTGTCCTAGCTACTATTACTGAGTAACAAGCCACCTTAAAACTTAGAGGCATAAAACAATCATTTTATTTTGTTCACAGATTCTGTGGGTCTGCAATTAGGACAGGGCAAACAGGGATGGTTTGTCTCTGCTCCATTCTGTCTGGTACCTCAGTTGGGAAGATAAGAAGGCTGGGACTGATGTGATAGATGGAGTCTGGAATCATCTGGAAGCATCTTTACTTACATCTTTGGAGGTTGATGCCTGTTGTTGGTAAGACCTCAGCTGGGCCGTTGGCTGGAGCACCTACGTGTGGTCTCCTCTCCATGTGTTCTCTGCATGGACTGATTTGGGCCTCCTTACAATGTGGTGGCTTGTTTCCAAGAGCAAGTGTTTCAAGACAGCAGGCGTGCATGGCATTTTTTATATATCCTTTGAGGTCAGTTCTGTGCTACCCTGTTGGTTGAGGCAACAACAAAGTTCTATTCAGGTTCAAGGGGGAGGAGACAAAGACCTCATCACTTGATGTGGGAATGTTAAAGTCACATTGTAAAGATGAACATGTAGCATAGATATTGTTGTGGTCATCTTTGGAAAATACTGCCACATCTTCCTAAGTTAAAAGTTTGAGAAAAGAGGTTAGAATTTAGGCAAGGGTGGGGGACTAGAAGCCATGCCTTTTTTCTTTGGAAATTCTGACTTTCTGAATGTGCTTTGTTGATTAAGCCTCTATACCTTTGCCTGCAGTTTATTATGCCATGAACGCAATTTCCTGTCTTTTTTGTCAGACATACTTTGACTTAATGTTCCAGATGTAATTCTATTGACACCTCATTGGTAAAATCTTCTCTGGTGAACCAAGATAGAATTAATCACACATTTCACTGTGTTCCAAATAGTAACTAATATGTAATGGGCACTTCTCTATGTACCAGGCACAGCTCCAAGTAATTTACATGTTTTAAATAATTCATTCTTCCCAGAAAGCCTATAAGGTAAAAACCATTATTACTATTCTTATTTTCCAGATGAAGAAACTGAGGCACAGAAGGATTAAATAACTTGGCTAAGGGCATACAGCTTAAAAGTGGCGGAGCCAGGATTTAAGGCAGAGCGAGGCAATATGCCACAACCACTGAGAGGGACTATGGGAGTGAGATTTCAGAATGATGTTTATAGAAAATATTTACTAAATCATTTACCCCAAAAGGGTAGTTGGGAGGTTGAACCAAATTCCCAGAACCTTGGTCAACTCAGTCCTTTTGGTACCTTAGGTACCAATGCCCCCTCACAGTGTCCAATGCATCAATGACTCAACTAAGATCAGACATCAAAGCACTAACAGGAAAAATTTTCCAGCAACGCAAACCTACTGTTAAAAGAGGAGCATAAAAGCAGCCTGAGACCACACAATTTTAAAATCATTATTTCATAAATATTTCTGTGAAGTCTGGGAAGGGTTAAGGATGTGACAGTCTCTTTTCTTCCCGTGGAAGAAGCAGAATTTTAAATAGCTCCGCTTCCCCAGTTTGGCAGGGTTCTGACTTCGGAGGATGCCTCTAACTGCTCAGAAGCACACCTTCTCTTCTTGAGAATCCTGGCAAATGATTTAGGCATTTGACTTTTCCTTTGCAGCTTTTCCTGCCCTCCCCCCATCCTCCCAACCCACACATGTCTGTGCAGTCACTAAGCGTGAGTATGCGGTTGCCTGAGCTTGTTCTCCACGCACCCCTTTTTGAAGAGTTTCTCAAGTGAATGGGCAAGGGATGTGAAATGTCATTGGGCAATTCTTAATTTTTCTTGAAAGAAAATTATGTTAACTGTAGTCTGATGACATGGGTAGTTAGCATCAATATGCAAATGGCATATCTCACTTGGAGAAAGTTAGCACTCAAGATGCCAGGGATTGCAGATGCTTCAGGGACGGGAAAACTCAACCTTCTCAGATGCAGCGACTTCATCTAAAAGTAATCTTGGACTTTTATTTCTTGTAAGAGGCTTTCCAAAGCCTGTGTGGTCCCATTTTTCTGCTGCCAATACTACTACCATTGCCACAGACCTGAACTCCCCCTCCAAAACCTAAGTGAGGTTATAGAAAGCCACGAATCATTTCTAACTTTGGAAATCCAACGCTCACTCTCTGTCAGAGGTCTACAAAGTCATCCAGTATCCAAGAGGTAGGTTAAAATGCTTACCTCAGGGGCTGGCCCAGTGGCATTGTGGTTGGGTTCATGTGCTCTTCAGCGGCCTGGGGTTTGCCATGCTGTGTTGGCATCCCACATACAAAGCAGAGGAAGGTTGGCAACAGATGTTAGCTCAGGCCCAATCTTCCTCACCAAAAAAAAAAAAAAAAAGAGGAAAGAAAAAAATGATTACCTGACTCCATGTTGGAGGAGATCATTGACAAGATGTGACCACTGGTTCACCTGTGACTTGGACCTGGGCAATTGGAGGCTCCTCACCCCCTCCCCTGTCCTTGGAATGTATATTCGGCTTATTGTTCCCACAAGTGGGAGCTGTTCCAAGGATGTAGACTTGGGAGAGTGTTGTTTTATTGAGACGATCTGGACTGAATACGTGACGGAACTCAGTTAAGGCCTCTATATTAACTTTTAAGATTCTGACAAGTGGCTGTGGAGGTCTACTTGACTTGTGGTGGCCAAGACAAGTCTTATGTAAGTTCCCTCACTTATTAAACCTACTACCTACCAATCTGGAGTGATCTGCCTTTGTCTTCTGTCTCTCCTTGCCCTCCAATTAAGGGCCAGTTTATAAACCAGCACTTAATGTGACCAATTCCTTTTCCTTCCCCACAAGCCAAGGTTCCCAGCAGGGTGATTGTCTGAATACCACACTATTCCCTCCAAGTCATCATTTTTTTTCTTTTTTTGAGGAAGATTGGCCCTGAGCTAACATCTGTTGTCAATCTTCCTCTTTCTGATTGAGGAAGATTGTCGCTAAGCTAACATCTGTGCCAATCCTCCTCCACTTTACGTAAGATGCTGCCACAGCATGGCCTGATGAGTGGTGCTAGGTCTACACCCAGGATCCAAACCTGTGAACCCCGGGCTGCCAAAGCTGAGCATGCGAACTTAACCACTATGCCACCGGGCTGGCCCGCAATTCATTTTATATAGCCCCACTTTCTATTATTTGCCTGTGACTGAATGGTGGAAGTTTGTAGATAATGCTTGGAGACAACTGTGGGTTTTGAGACTGAATATACCAGAATTTAAGAGTTATAGAATTTTCAATGAGTTTTCCCTGAGAAGACTGCTAGCCTTCAAAAGTGATCTTTATAGACTAGCATTTTTTTCTTGATGAATTTCAGTCCAACATGGCTGTCTCAGCCATTTTTGTACCCTCCCTTCCTGATTCTTTGTGAAATGATTGATTGGAAATTTGTTCTCTGAGCTAAAAATCATTGACATGTTTTTGTTTTCTGTTTTAACTTTTTTCTATTCTCTTGAATCTCAAGTAGAATTTCAGATATGTCATTTTGGCTCTGCCTGTGGCTACTTCATGCTCAATTCAATGCAAAGATCCAGTTTTGGAGAAGGGACACATGGAAAAGAAATGTAAATTACTGTACTCCGCTCCTTAGTCATCAAACATCCTTTGTTAACATTCTCATTTTCCATTAAATGAGCTATTGTTACTACAAGTCAGTGGTTCCAGTCCAGAATTTGTAGCACAATAAACAAAGTGTAAAATGTATGTAATGAGGACTGCCTCTAATTTCCCTTAATTGCACATTGAATTACAGCCAGCATGACCCTGACACCAACATTACCTCCTCAGTACATAGCCTTGATGTACAGCAAATTTTTCTTCCGTGACGGGTTTATTTCTTTGTTGAAGAGCTGTTTAAGAGGTATTTCATTGTATGTTGCAAAGATGTAATTGGGCTCTGGCTGGTTTATTCTCTTAATAGGTGCGGTAATAATTGTATGTCACATTTTAGTATATGGGCTCCTCATTCCTTTCCAGGCGGATTGCTTTATCTAAGAGGCATCGAATGGAGTTGCTCCAAAATAATATCTGTGGGAAGACGAACTGCAGATTTCTTTCTCCCTTGTAAGCTCAGGGCTTTGGTGTGTTCAGAGAAAAATGGCAGCTTCATATCAAAGAAGGCTAAAAAAAGTGGAATTTGTGCATAGGATTATTTTTACTTAATATTTAAAGTATATTTTTCTTGAACAGCAGGGAAAATCTCTAGAGATATTAACTACTTACCAACCAACTACCAGACACAGAAGGGTTGATGTGCATTGGGATTAAGTTCCAAGAAAAACTCTCATGGTGCTGGGTTGGGTGATATCACCTACAAAGTACCATTTAATCCAAAGTTATTTTTAATTTTATTTTTTGCACCTCGACCTTAGTCTTATATGTGAATACATTTTGAGTATTGTTCTTCTTCTTATCCTATTTTCTGTGTCTCCATTTGCTTTCTTAACCCGAGCTCTTGAACCTGAGCTCTATTCATCATGAAATTCAGAAATATCAATGTGAGTATTGAGGATGAGTGGATCTGAGAGAAGGAAAGATGCAGAAGTTTGGAAGGGTGAGGTGATTCTAAGCATAGCACAGGAGGATTCAATGAATGAATCTCCAGCAGTGCTCTGATCTGAAAGATCATTCGCTTGGGTGATAGCAAAGTGCCAATGCTTGGAGAAGCAGCAGGTTTGGCATAGCCACAATAACATTGGTAGTGACAGGATCATGGCTGGCTGTGGTCATCCATGGGGGCTGCTTCCATGAACTTGTTGCTTCATATGTACCCTCAATGGTGGCAGCATCAGCAGTGGAACTTTCATCAGACAAAAGCTGTTGCCATTGGGTCTTCAGTGTGTACCAATGGCATGATTGACACATTTGGTGTCAGGAGTGACTAGAGATATCACCACAGCAGTTAGAGAAAGTAGAGAGGAAAAGAGCCGAAGCACTGTGGTTTTCAATTAAACTAGTGTTCCAAGGAAGATACCCACTGTGGGTTATCAGTGGCTGAGCTTTGGATATGGGGTGGGGAGGCTATTTTTCCAGTAGAACTGACTAAAGTCAGAGAGTACTAGCATATATTTTGTAAGATTGTTGTATTAAATGCAATAGCAGGTGTAAAGCACATAGAATGCCTGGCGCATATTACAAATTAGCTAATATTATTAATAAAATATGTAATAATATTATTATTAAAGTTTCTTATTTTTAAGTACTTATTAAGTCCAGGGGCTGGACTAAGGTCTTTTGTTGTATAACAGAGACAAAATTTTGTATGCCACTTTAGTTTATATGCTGTTATGTGCGCTGAATTGTGTCCCCGCAAAATTCATGTGTTGAAGCCCTAACCCCCAGTGGGACCATATTTGGAGATGGGGCCCTTATGAGGTGATTAAGGCTAAATGAGGTTATAAGGGTGGGGACCTGGTGTCCTTATAAAAAGAAAAAGAGACACCAGAGTTCCCTCTCTTTCTGTGTGCACAGAGGAAAGGCCATGTGAGGGTGCAGTGAGAAGGTACCATCTGCAAGCCAAGGGGAGAGGCCTCCCCAGAAACCAACCCTGCTGGTACCTTGATCTTGGACTTTAAGCCTCCAGACCTGTGAGCAAATAAATTTCTGTTGTTCAAGCCACGCAGCCTACGGTATTCTGTTATGGCAGACCGAGCAGACTATTACATAAACTAAAAATAAACATAAAAACCAACCCTTGCCGCTAAATCCTTTATTTTCTGTAATTCAATTTATTTTCTATGGTTTTACTTCTTGCTCTCTTACCCTACTGTTGGGGAAAACACTTGATCTTGCCCATTAAAGGTTTCTTGACTTTCTGGTTTAAAACGAACTATTAGGATAGTTACTTCTTCTCCTTTGTTTTTCCAAGATGGCATCTGGGAGCCGAGGAATACATTTCTTCTTGTGGTATTGGGACATGAGGTCTTTCTGGTCTTTTCCCAGGAAGGGATTTGTACTGTATCCACTGTTGCAATGTCTGCAGTGCAGCCACTTGTTTGCATGTCACATTTAGGGCCTGATGATTTCCCCTATGGTGGACTTGGGCCTCACCTTAGCTATCTCTGGTGCTGCTGTGCCTTTGGGGCTGACTGTGACTCCTGTTCCATCCCTAGGGCTCCTGGGAACTTCAAATCCCCTACAAACTTTGGGAATAGGATAGGGCAGGGTTGAAGGTAGAGGGTGGGAGAATGCTCTCTCAATTTCCACCTGAGCACTTTCCTAGGTCATTTCTACTCCAATATCTAGATACTATGTTGGCCTTACTGCCCTGTAGACTCAGGTCATCAGTGAAAGGCATGAGCTCTGGGGAGGCAAGGAATAAGCACCCTACTTTATAAACCCCTGACTCTAACTAGAGGTTTTTAGATTCCCCTCCAACACTGACCTAAGGTGACAGGGAAGTGGTTCACTTCTGTTTGCCCTCCAACTTTTTTTCTTCTCCCAGTCTCAGGCTCTATCTGCTCATTTTCCACTTCAATTCTGGTGAGAGAAACTGCTCTTCAGTCCAATCCTTTTCGTTCCCTACCTCAAGGCTTCTGATAAAACCCTATGCTCCAGTATTTCTAGTTTTGGCTCTTGATTTATAAAGCTCAGCTTTTGGAGTCCAAAGAAAACACCTCATCAAAATTCTGGATTCTGAAAATTAAAGGCACTTGTCTTTAGCTTATTGTCCTACAATGAACAACAACAAGAAATCTATATGCTAAAATTCAAAACCAAGCAATGATTTATTTGATCTAGGATGTTCTACCTTTCCCCTGAAGCATTGAATGCCCAGGAGTAAGGGAAATGAGCAATAATTAAGAGTTTAAAAGGAAAGATAATACATTGATTAAATATTTTCAAACATACTCTCCCTGCTATACTCTTTTCTTAGTAAATCTTTCCACACTCAACTCCTACCCCCATTGCACCTTTACGTTTATCTTGGTGTCCTCCTCCCTTCAAAGAAAGTGGGAGCTCACATCTGTCTAGATTCTTTTTCTTTGAAGATTGGTCCTAAGCTAACATCTGTTGCAAATCTTTCTGTTTTCTTTTCCTCCCCAGATCCCAGTACATAGCTGTATATCCTAGTTGTAGGTCATCCTAGCTCTTCTATGTGGGATGCTGCCACAGCATGGCTTGATGAGCAGTGTATAGGTCTGTGCCCAGGATCCGAACCTATGAACCCCAGGCCACTGAAGCGAAGCTTGAGAACTTAACCACTTGGCCACAGGGCCAGCTGCCCTGTCTAGATTCTGTTTTGATCCCCGCTCCTTCTCCTCCACAGAATTCAATCAATGACAGTGGGCAGAGAATTTTGGGGGAGCAAAGGTAAGGCTTGAAATGACCTTGAATTACTAGAGGGCATTGGGCAGCTTTTTTGGTTAAAACTTAGAGGAAGTAAAGGCTACCACTCTGACCCTAATCCCCATCACCTCCCAGCCTGAGAGACTGTTTTGTCTCTGTCTCAGGAAGCCAATGGAAAGCACTGGAGGAGCAGAGGCCACCAGAGAGTGAGAGCAGGCTCTGTGCCATGACCTCAAGCTTACTTGTGTATCTCAAGTTATAGGTTGGCTTTCCAGCCTGACTTTGGAATCTAGTTTCTTTATCTAAAACACAGCCTGTCCAAATCGCTGAACTGATGATGTGGCTTGTAGCTGCTAGAATCCTCTTTCAAAAGATTTAGACGTCAAGAAATGGACTTTAAAGTTGCTTCCCTTGATCATCCTTTTCTTCTTTCTCTCGGTTATCTCTGTACACTATTTCTCAATTGGTAAAGAGAGCAGCACTCCAACTCTACGGTTTGTGATTAGCTCAGAGTCCCTACTTCTCTGACAAAGAAGAAATTGGGAAGACTGGCATCCTCTCCAAGAAATCCCATTATTGGCTATATTCAGCGTCCAAAATGGTAGAGTAAGTGTGGAGTAGCAATGATTAAGGGATGGGCATGAGTGGTGAGCTGCAGGTCTCCTCCCAGGGTCTTATACTCTAGCACGGTGTGAATGAAGTACTTGAGAGTTCCCCAGACTCCCATGGGGGCTACAGACTTGAAGAAAGGACTGGTGTACAGGAAAAGGTCTGAAGTTAAGAGAGGGAAACTGAAGAAGGCAAGGATTTTTTTATCAGAGGCATTGACTGAAAGTGCCAGCAAGATATCACAGAGATCAGGCAGGACCAGCTTTACTTGAATGGATGCCAACTTAGGATGCCCAGGGCTCGGTGGGTCCAACTTTGCCAGGACAGACGAGAAAAGAAAGAGGCCAGTGGCCAAGGGCCAAGCAGAATTAAATGTCTCAACCGCACACAGCAAGGGTTAGAACTAGGACATTATATACTACTTCTCACCACAAACTTATTCACCCTCAGATAGAAGGTGAAGTGGGAAAACTTTAGAAAGAATGAATTCTTACCCAAAAAGGTCTAGGATTTGAATGGAATAAAGATTAAGAAAATTATACTTTAATTTGGCTTTATAAAAATCACTGAATAAGGATGGAGTGTCCTGAATGTGGTAAAATATTCTTCTGCTACAGGCAGACTAGTAGTTTATACATTTTGTTGAATTCACTTAAAAAGATGTTACTTGTTTTTTCAAGTCTGAGTTTTTATACCCATCCACCACGTTTGTTTAATATTTTAATCAAACCTGTAAGAAAATTAGGCTCAGAGGGATGAAATAATTTGCTCAAGGTCGTAGTTAGCAATTGGTAGAGTCAAGACTACTTAGTCTGCTATCATAGTTTGCGTTTCTGACCCCTATACCTAAACCTCACAGTTATACTGTTATTTTTATCCTCTGTATTTTTGTTGTTGTCGTTGTTGCTGAGGAAGATTCACCCTGAGCTAACATCTGTGTCAATCTTCTCCTATTTTGTATGTGAGTCGCTGCCGTAGCATGGCCGCCAATGAGTCGTGTATGTCCGTGCCTGGGAACTGAACCCAGCCCACCGAAGTGGAGTGTGCTGAACTTAACCACTAGGCCGTGGGGCCAGGCCCCTCTGTATTGTTTTTAATCCATAGGAGGATGTGACTTGAAAAATGAGAGATACAACTATATCCTGTTGTAAATGTTCTTTATTTGCCCTTGTCTTGGTTATTGTTTTTTTCCCTCCACTTCTTTAATCTCTCTTTGTTTCTTTTATTTTAGCAGTCCTTCAATTTTTCCTTCTCTTACCACCCCACTGAGCCCCCATGGTAGACAATTGGGTCCTCCCTTCTTTGCCAACACTGAGCAATGTGTTAGACGTAAACCATATCATATGGAGCCACCTAGCCTGGCATCGTCCCGTTCCTCGGAAAGCAGACGTGAAGACAGCACTGTCTTTGGATTTGGAAGCCTACAAATTAAGAGTTCATTGTATTTGAGAGGTCCAGGAGAATTGAGTTTAAGATGAGTGGAATAATCATCTTCCAGAGAAGTAAATTTACTTGGCAGGTTTCCACTAAAATGGTTTTTAAAAAATGTCAGATGGAACTAAAACATTTAAGACATATGGTGCATTAACTAAATGTTTAAACATTTGCCTTTAGCTGCGTGAACATATCATTGATGAGATGAGCTCAGTGAGCTATGTTGAACATCTTTGACTGAATCACTGTCCAGTAGAGAGCTCTATTTCTTGAATCTATTTAATATAAACCATCCCCAGATGCTTACAACAGATACCAAATATGTGTTATAATTTCACTGCTGAATGCAAATGGATATAAAAAGGAAAGATCCAAATGAGAAAATGTATCCGTAATCTCAGTCATTACCTTTTATTTGAAATAAGTTCTTCAGGAGAAGGGTGCAAAGAAGAGTATTATTAAAGTGTTACTGTGTGAAGCAGTGAAAGTCATTGGAATGCCACCACCCCATTCTCCTGTCTTCCAGAAAATCCCTTAATGCTTTAATGCACGGTCAGCAAATATGCAGCAAGTGTGGGAGTGCTCCCCCTCACCCCATGTTCATAGCAGGCATTGTTAATCAATCACAACGCTTAATGTTCCTGCTGAGCCTGCACTTGGCCTGAGAATTTTTCTCCACCTAGCACTTCAGGCAACCACTGCCAATTGATCCAAGATGGCACTTAAAAAGAAACCTATTTGCAATCTCCAGACACAGAACAATGATAGAGCAGCAGGGTGTTTCTATACCAGATATATCTAACAGATGTGATAATTGGGGGTATTAGGTCATTGGGTACCCTTGGGATTTATTTCTTAAATTAAAAAAATGGCTTTGGGGATCCTTGGGTTCTGGAAGAATCCACTAAGACTTGGTTAAGCCTCTATCTAGTTATATAAATGGCTAGTCTTCTGTCTTTCAGGAAGACTGATTCCACATATACCTAGATCCCTTCACACTCTGAGTTTCACAAACTCAGTGAAAATGCTGAGGATTCTAGACCCATCTGAAATAGAACGAGTCAGGAACTACCAGAGACCTTAAAGCTATGATAATCACTTAAATTATGGATCCTGTGGAGATATTTCTGGAGTAAAGGTGTGTGTGTGTTGGGGGGACTTGTATTTAAGGTCTGGTCTCATATGCATTCACATTTCCTACATAGACTGTAAACAATAATAACTACTATTATATACCTGACAAAGTGTTAAGCACTAAAGGACGTGCACTTTAATCTTCATAACACCCCTCTAGATTACAACATCCCCATTTTATAGATGATGAAACTGAGGCTTATAATGCTAGGGAACTTATCTAAGATCACACAGACAGTACACATCGGTGTCAGACAGAATCTTGATGGAAACAGATGGAAAATTCTAAAAGATAATTTAAGACAATTTAACGAAAGAACAATTTACAGAGATAAGGGTAGGATTATGGAAACCAATAAGGGATGGTTCCAAAGTCTCCAAAGATGAGCAATAATTGGAATCCTGTACCACCCTAGACACAGTGTTAACTCAAACAGCAAAAACACGCGTGTGAGAGAGATCCCCAGATGGAAGCTGTCTTCTTAAGGAGAGGAAGTTCTTTACTGCCCAAACCAACTATGTCCTGGCTGGCTAGGCGGGATGGCAGAGAGGGGAGAGCCTGTGCCTCCCAGTGGCCAGATCTAACTGGAAGCCAGAAGGTGAAGGAGCCCAGGGGTGCAGTCCATAGATGTCAGCACAGAGCAGGGAATACATCTGAGGGGACAATGAGAATAATGACCTAGATGGTGGAGTGGCAATTAAACCCAATATTGCTCTGAGCCCGTTCTCATCACTGCTATTTTATATTCCACCCTTTGCCTGGGGTTTAGGAGGTCTAGGTCAAGAAGTAACAGCCAGTGTTTGCTTTCACTCCAGAGGAGAGAGGAAGAGAACCTAAACTTCCTGAGTGCACCATGGTAGTACACACTGTCCTTGGCACATAACAAGTGCTCAGTGAATGCTATGTGTCATTATTATTTCTTCCTTTTCCTTTGTCCAATTCTCCCTTTTTATGCCTTAGTTTTTTGACTAAAGTGATGGCACTCACTACAAAGGAAGTTGATTTGCAATTTCCAAAGCTTTACTTACAGTTCCTTATTTATAATGAGATATGAATTAGGTGGGTCTTTATTCCTAATTTTGGAAGAGGAAAATGAACCTCACTAATTTGAAAGCCAGTATTCTTCTAACACTTGAAGTTTCCTCTAGAAAATCAGCAGCAGGAAACTCTTGCAGTATGAAAAAAATGATGACTATTAAAAAAAGATGATAGCTATTTTAATAATTGTTAAATTTATCCAAGATTTATCAAGGCATAGATTACCTGAGCTATGAATCATAGAAGGTTTGGGGACCATGGCTCACTCCACATGCCTCTCTCTGTCTCTGTCTCTGTCTCTCTCTCTTCCTCAGTCTCTCTCCCATGTTTTCCCCTTCATCCCTCCTCACTTCTCTCCCACCAGCTCCCAGTTTTCTCCTTCCCACTTGTCTTCTCCTCTTTCCCATCTCCTTTTCCCCAATTTTTTTCTTCTTTTCCTTCTGTTCCTCCTCTCTCAATAGCATTGGAGAGATAGAGCTTAGGGGTTATGATTGCAGGATCTAAATGTAAACTGTCTGGATTTAAGCCCTACTTCTGTCAGTATTAGGCATGTGATGTTGTGTAAGTTATTTCAATTTTTCAAGTCTCACTTGCCTCATATGTAAAATGAGTTAATAAAGATACTCACAGTGTTGATGGAAAAATTGATAATGAATATGAAGGACCTACTACCACAATTATTGTTTCCCCCTCTTCTTTTTTTCAACTTTCTTTTCTACCTTTCCTCTTTCTTCCAAAGCTAGGTCCTCAGTGTTAAAAGGTTTGTTGACTTGTAAATTAATAAACGGGTAGAGGACTGGTGAATTTCATGACTCAGGTTCTAGAAGAAAAATTCAAAAAAGCAGCAGGCAGCATTGGATGTGTAGGAAGTAGTGCTCACAAATGAAAAGTTTGTTCTTTATGTGTATTCTGAAAATGTTTATTTTTCTGGCTTGAGAGATTTCTCGAAGGCCATGTCCCTGCTGCATTCAGTTGTGAAAGATGAGCAGCAGCCTCCAGGCATAGCAGGTATTATTGGAGAGACGCCCTTTTGTATGCGAGCTGCAAAGACTCATGGGTTGATAGAAGAGTTGCGTAATTGTTCAGTATTTAATTCTCCCTGGAATGGCTCAAAGAGGGAGCTATGTGTGAACTGAACTTGTGGATAAATAAGCCTGGCACAGAGCTCCACACCATCTGCAGACATTGCAGAAATGAGCAGGGGAAGCCAACGAGCTGTGAGTGACAGAGATTAATCTTCAAAGTCACAAAGGCATGTAGTTCCGTTTGGAATTCAGGCAACACTGGAGAGCGTCACAGCCTCGGAACATTTCTTTGAGGCAATGAAGACATTTATCAGCCATAAATCTCAGGTGACTTTGTGTCCTGGAATCCTTCATAGGGTGGAATCAAAAAGAACCCAGAAGAAAAACACTGCCTTTTAAAAGTAAGAGAAGCAGCAGTATGATTATGTTCAATTTCTTACCTAAAACGACTCACCAGGATGCTTTAGATGAAGCTGACCTACCACATCCAGAGGCCTGGGAAGGAAAGAGAGCAGGTGACCACATCCCACAGGATGTGCTTCTTTCAGGTGGCATGTGGACTTCCTGTTTGGGATGAGCAGCCATATAGTTGTTAGACTGAAATGAGATACTTAAAAATTACAATTATGCTTTTTGGAGTATTTACTTATTGATCAATATATTTATTTTTATAAGATGCATTTGTATTTGTAAAATAGTTCTTTTGAAAAACCATTTTCAAAAATAAAATCCTTTTTGAAAAATAGCACTTAACCACTTACATTTAAGCAAAATAAAAAAGCCTTTACATTAATTATTATGTTAACTATAATGAAAGTTTGAAAATAGCGTAAACAGAAAAACTATGCTTGATACACTTCATATATTCATCGATTTTTTGACATTATCTGTTTCTAATGCCATTTTTCTGGTACTCGAAAAGATACATTTTTTCAAGATGGCTTCATTTTTAATTTTTTTCATAAAATTGCCTGCAGTGTTCTTCTAAGTGTAATTTATAGCTAACAAATTTGAAATTATTAGCATATTTAATTGCCTTACCTATGAACCATAATATTTTTAGTTGAGAAAATACTCTTTCTTCAGATACAGAAGTACTTGGGAGGCTAAGAGAAAATACTGCGACTGGAATATATTCTCAGTTCTATTTTTTTTGCTAAGGAAGATTTGCCCTGAGCTAACATCCATGTCAATCTTCCTCTATTTTTCAGTATGTTCAGTATGGCCAACACAGCATGGCCACTAACAGAGAGGTGTAGATCCATGCCTGGGAACTGAACCTGGGCTACTGAAGCAGAGTGTGCTGAGTTTAGCCACTAGGCCACCAGGGCTGGCCCCTATTCCCAGTTTTTTTCTTTTCTTTTCTTTCTTTCTTTCTTTTTTTTTTTTTTTTTGGTGAGGAAGATTGGCCTTTAGTTAACATCCATTGCCAATCTTCCTCTTTTTGTTTGAGAAAGATTGTTGCTGAGCTAATATCTGTGTTGATCTTCCTCTATTCTGTACTCTATTTTGTATGTAGGATGCCACCACAGCATGGCTTGATGAGTGGTGCATAGGTGTGTGCCTGGGATCTGAACCCACGAACCCTGGGCAACCAGCATGGAGTGCACAAACTTAACCACTACACCACCAGGCCAGGCCCCCCAGTTCTATTTTTAAAATCAAAATGTGTAAGTATATCAGTCCAAATATTTTCACACATCCTCTTTTTGCCTGCATTCAGAATATCTTTCTTTGAAAAATGTTTTAATTGAAGTTCTTCAATTAAGTTGGGTTTATGATTCTTTTGAATGTTTCTCAAAACTCAGATGCTGCAAAATTGTAGGCATTCTTATTTTGAGTCCATTACAGTACAGAATAGAAACTTGTCCAATAAAACATGAGTTCCATCAAAAGTCTCCCCACAAGTTGAGATATTCCAAAGTGCATTTATAGAATTTCAAATTTAAATATTATATACAGCATGAGGGTTCAGCCTTTTATTTGGTCACTTCCTCCTTTGGTATTTTCATGATGTTTCATTAAATTGTTTCTTTCAGGAAAACCTGTACAAAGTAACTACCAGCTTTTGAAAGAGACATTGGTTTTTTTTAGCAGATTTGCACTTCAAGATTTCATATGGTCACAAATATCATTATGGCCCTTAAGTTAAATGTCAAATACTTAAAATTGTGGGTAAGTTATGTGTTCATAAATTTTCTTAAGAAACAGAAATTCAGTACTTAAATTTTTATTAATTTTTCCCTCCCTAGAATCATTGCTGCTGAAAAGAATTACTGTAAAGTTTTTAAAAAGTTACCAAACAACAACGTAAATAAAAAGTTGTAGAATTAGAGCATATAATAAATGATAAAACCATGTAGTAGGAACTACTCTGTACATCGTCTATGGAAGGGTTCTCAGTCTCTATTTCCCACACATTTTACATACACCCAACCTACAATTTCCCCTGCCTCTGTGGCCTGTGCTCTGGTGGCTTCATGCATCTTGCAGGCTGTAACCCTGGCCATGGTACCATTTACATATCTGTTCCCTTTGCTTGGAAGGGGCAGCAGTGTTGAACACTGTTGAAGTGTACAAGATCACTTCAGTTCCTTCAAAGGGAGGTATTATTGCATTGCATCTAGAAAGGGTCAAGAAAAGAAAAGTCATCACTGGTTGTTTTTCAAATATAATCAAGCGTTAAATTGAGAACTCTTACAGCATGTGTATTTCACACACGGACTACATGAAATTGTAGCAGAAGCTAGAGGTAAAAGCAGAATCCTAGCAAATCTGGCATGTTTTAATGCAACTATTAATAATAATACTTATATAAAAATTAAAAATCAGAGACACATGCTAAACCAGATGGAATTCCAGGATACTAAGGACTATTTGAGGCAAACCTGGTCTATGCTTCCCTTACTTGGCAGTTAAGAGCCCAATCTTTAGACCATCCAGGACAAAATTCTGGCTGTATCAATTAATAGCTACATGATCGTGGGTAAAGATCAGCCCTCAACCTTCTCATTTGCAAAATAAGGGCAAAAATGTCTGCCTTCCTGGGCTGTTGGAAGGAGAAAAATGTATGAAATGTGCTTAGATTAAGGACCGGGTACCCAGAACAACGTCTCACTACATGAGACAGAGCTGTTATTATTATTACTATGCTTCCCTTACCAATGACTTATTGGGCATGGATGCCATGCAATGATTGCTACTCGGGCTGATTTTTCTCATGAAAAATGAAGCAGGATTAGAAAGAATCAGGGAAAATAGAAAAGGGAAGAAAAGTAGGTAGGTGGGAATGTGGTGGAACAGCCCTGCAGTATTGGTAAGGTGGTTTAAATTCGTATCATTATCTCTTCAAAATAGGAGGAAAACCATGATTTATTAAGCACTTCCTCTAAGTCCAGCCCTGGAACACATACTTACTCACTGGTGCTTTCCCCATAAATGCCACATGGGGCAGTGTTATTATCATCTCCATTTTACAGATGAGTAAACCAAGACTTCAAGAGGTTAGAGAACAAGAAGCTCACAAGGAAGGCAGTAAAAAATAAGACCCATGCTCCTAAATCCACGCTTTTCATCTCTGACTACATGACTTTTCAGAAGTTAAAAATGTCCATAGTTTACCCACATTGGAGTGTCCAACACATGATTCTGTTTGGCAACACTAAGTAGAATTTCAGGAAAAGATAGGGTTGTCTTTTCATATTAACAACCTCAAAAAGTTAGAAATCCTTAAAAGCCTGTCATGAATGGTTCAGCTTTAAATTGACCTAAACAGTATTCTGAGCCTATTTGTAATTTTGACCTGTTGGCAATAGCAAGTTCCAAAATGTCTTAGGCATAAGGCATAAAACCAACCTATACTGCAGTAACCAATGATCCCCAGATTTCAGTAGTTTAAGGTAACAAAGGATTATTTCTTAGTCATGCCACCTGTTTATTGGAAATCAACAGAGGTTGGCTGTTCAAGGTAGTAACTGAGGGAATCAGCTTGACGAGTTAGTCACTGTCAGTTCCCGGTCAGAGGGAAGAGAGCTCTCGGGGATCTCCCACTGCATGATCTGGCTCAGAAGTGACACACTTACCTCCCCAGATAATTCACTGGGCCAGACTAGCTTCATGACCCCACCTGAGCACAGGCAGGCCAGGAATTACAACTCTACCACGTGTCTGGAAGGAAGAAATAAAAATATCTGGCAAATACCAATAATCGCTGACGCTTGTAAAGTTACTACAAACGCTGTAATTTATTATTCTCTCTTAATTTTCATAAAACGCCCTATTTCAAGCTCTGGGTGGTTCCCTCTACTCAATACATTCTATTATTAGGTAAACAAATTCTTGTTCACATATTTTAACAAAATTTCCACCTTGTTTCCAATGGAAGAATATCAGGTTTAAGAGTCACTCCTGTCTTTTCTAAAATGTTCTCTAAAAAAATGACCTCAACTCCTAGCTAAGGGGAATTCCTTAAGGAAATGTGTCATTTTCTTGTCTAGAAGTCAATGAGCTCAAAGAAAAATAAGAGTAGGGCTGAAAGGATGTGGAATAAAAGACCCAGTTAATGCCTAAAAGATGCCAAATTAGAAAGTGTTACCGCTCCTTGTACCATCCATCACTGCAAAAGGCCCAGCAGGAGAAAGACTATCTCAAGCTGGCAGTCTTGCCATAGAAATAGATCATTTCAATAAGGGTGGCAGAATTGTGGAGCTCAATATGGCCAGTGACATTCCATTGACTAGTTCAGAAACAAAAAACCGTAAGAACTAAGTGAATGAAAATTTGATCAAGTTCTAATCAGATAAAGTTCAATAAATCTGGGAAACATTCTTGTGTTGAATTTTTTTTGGTTCCTAGATATTAATTAGCTGTAAATTACTTTCCAGTTAGCCATTCAGCTTTTAAAAATGGATTGGCCTTTTCATAGATCTGTATTCAATGGTAGAGATGGAATTTAATATCCTTTGCTTAGATGGACTTCATGGAAGTGAGCACTCTTTCTTGGCTGCATTCTTAGTACATAAGAAAGAATGAGATTGCAGCAGATATTTCAAGTGCTTGGGGGTTGGAGAAATGCAACATAGAGACTGAGAACAAATTCAGCTTTCAGTGCATCCGGTGCCACACCCAGAAAATTCTTAATTGTGTTATTATTAAACTCCTATTTGGTAACCATGAAGAAGTAGGATAATTCAATTCAACAAATAGTTATTGACCACTTAGTAAAAGACCTTTGCATACTCCATGAACTGTACAAGGTGATAGCATTATTGTTGCTATTATGGCACCACACTTGAAACTGCAGATAACACAGGTCAACAAGAGCAGGCAATGAAGAGAAAAGTGATAAAATAATAAACTGATGGATTGAAGTATTGATCAGGAAGGTTATATTTTGCAGAGCAAATATATGTCCAAAGCAAGAATTGGTGAAAAATCAATTACTAACTTTGATCTCTATGTCAAAGCACATTCTAAATATTGCAGAACAGAGAAAACATTTAAACCTAGTTTTATAACTATATAATTCCAATTTCTAAAATAGTATATTTGTCATATCAGCTGATTAGTTAAGAAGATTCTTTATGTGATGTTAATTAAATCAGCATACTTAAGAATCATTTGAGATAATTCAAGACATGGTCATGATTGCATGTTGGTTACAATTCATAACTATTAGACGTTTTGAAGGGGTGATAGCAATATCAAATACTCTTCAATGAAATGTTTTAATGAAAAAATATAAGGCCACATGTAAATATATCTTACAAAATTTAAAATTCCAAAAGTTATTATTAACATAACAAATCAATGACACATCAAATGTAAAAGAATGTTTTAATACATTTACAATATTGGTTGAAAATATAATTTCAGTTAGCTGATGTAATTGTATTAATATCTGACAAAATATACTTTAAGGAAAAAAGTATTACCAGACATGAAGATGGTCATTAAATAATGAACAAGTACTCCATTTACCAGTAAAATGTAATAAATTTATTTATTTATTTATTTATTTATTTTTTAAGGATTGGCACCTGGGCTAACAACTGATGCCAATCTTTTTTTTTTATTCTGCTTTATCTCCCCAAACCCCCTTGTACACAGTTGTATATCTAGTTGCAGGTCCTTCTAGTTGTGGGATGTGGGACGCCGCCTCAACGTAGCCTGATGAGCGGTGCCATGTCCGCGCCCCAGGATCCGAACCCTGGGCTGCCGCAGCGGAGCATGCGAACTTAATCACTCAGCCATGGAGCCAGCCTCAGATGTAATAAATTTAAACTTGTGTGGACCTAATAGCTTCAAATATATGCAACGAAAATTAATAGGACTACAAGGAGAAAGTGACAATTTCACTATCAAAGTGGGAAATTTTAATATTTTTCTCTTAGTTGACAGATCAAGCACATAAAAGAGCGTCAAAGACTTGAATGAAACTTGGTAGACATTTATAGAACACTGTATCCAGCAATTGCAGAATATCTATTATTTCTAAGCAAACGTCAAATATTGATGAAACTTTAGCACGCTTAAGCCACAAAATTAGTCTCAACAGATTTCACAGGATGGGCATCTGGGGCAAAAACTAACTAGATGTTCACTAACCGGGCTTCTGCTTCCTGGTCCACAGCTCAACTATATTTTACAGTCTCCTTGCATCTAGATAGGGAGACGGGATTAGTTCCTGTTAAAGGAAAGTGGGTAAAAGTGATTATACCACCTCCAAGCCTGGCCCCTGAATGTGTCCCAGTGATCTTTATGCATTCTCTCTTCACTTGTCAGCCAGCTCAGAGTAGCAGGGTGTCCAGTGTGACCCTAGGGGTAAAGTTACCAAGAGATGTTGCCTGGATCTCTGAGTTGTTGCTTGGAGGAGAGCCACTCAGGAAAGTCCACGGACCAGTTGCTTCATGTGAGAAATAAACTGTGCATGTGTTTTAAGCCACTGAGATTTTAGAAATGCTCATTATATCAAGGAGCTGACTAAAACAGTATTGTGCAGACTGCATTCTCCAACAGATTGTGATTAGGTTAAAAATCTAGCATAAATAAAAATGAGGAAAAAGCTATGCGCCTGGAAGTTTAAAAATGCATTTTTAAACCACTCAGGTGAAAGAATAAATGATGAAAATTAGAATGTACTCAAAACCGTACAATAGATAGAATACTAATTGTCAAGATGTGTAGGTAATAACTTCAACAGCCTTTATAGGAAAATATATAGCCTTAAATATTAACATTAAAAATAATGAGGGCTCAAGAATAATGAATTAGATTTTTAACTTAAGGAACTAGGAAAATAATGGCAGAATGAAGATCAGAGCAGAAATTAATGAAACAGAAAATGAACACGTAATACAGAAGCTCAATAAGCCAAAGGTTGATGTTTAAATTGAAATATAATTCATACACCATAAAGGTCACCATTTTAAAGTGGACAATTCACTAAAGTGTTCTTTAGCATATTCACAAATGTGTGCAACCATCATCACTAATTCCAGAACATTTCATTATCTCAGGAAGAAACCCAGTAGCTATTGCCAGTCATTCCTCATTTTCTCCTCCCCTCTGCCTGTGGTAACCATTGTCACTAAGGGTTTGCCTATTGTGGACATTTCATATAAATGGAGTCATTCAATATGTCGCCTTTTGAGACTGGTTTCTTACACTTTGCGTAATGTTTTCAAGCTTCATCTATGTTGTAGCACATTTCAGTCCTTCATGGTCCAATAATATTCCATTGTATGGATATACACATTTTGTTTATCCATTCATCAGCTGATGGATATTTGGGTTGTTTCCACCTTTTGGCTACTATGAACAATGCTTTTATGAACATTCCTATGCAAGTTTTGGGGTGGACATACGTTTATACCTCAATATATCTAAGAGTATATGTGAGTATAAAGGGCGTATATGTTTATACTTACATATCCCCAATTATCTTGGGTCTATACCTGAATTGCTTAGAATTGCTAGGTCTTATGATGATTCTATGTTTAACTTTTTGAGGAACTGCCAAAGTGTTTTTCAAAGCAGCTGTATCATTTTACATTCCTACCAGCAATGTCTGAGGTTCCGATTTCTCCATATCCTCACCAACACCTGTCACTTCTTGTCTTTTAGTGCCAGTGGGAGTGTAAAGTGGTATCTCGTTGTGGTTCTGCACTTCTCCAATGACTAATGATGTTGAGCATCTTTTCATGTGCTGCTTCACTTATTTGTATATCTTTTTGGTAAAAATGTTTATTTAAATCCTTTGTTCATTTTTAAATTGGGTTATTTGCCTTTTTTATTATTAAGTTGTAAGAGTTCTTTACATATTCTGGATACTAGACATATAAGAGATACATGATTCAAAAATAATTTCTCCTATTCTATAGGTTTCCTCTTTATTAATGATATCATTTACAGCACCAAAGTTTTCAATTTTGATGAAGTCCAATTTTTTTGGGATGTGCACACTGTTTATTGGGTGCCTGTGTGCCCAGCATGGACTGCCACTGCTCCATCCCTCCTTACAAAGCTGTGATTCCTGGCCCCAGCACCCTTAACCCAGATGTGTTACACAGGCACTGGCTGGAGGCCACATGTGCAGCTAGAGAAAGGGAAGGGACTGGCTGCCCCTCCCCAGGTGAGACAACAGCAAAAGTATGCTTTAAAATGGAAAAATACTGTACGCACACACAGTCCTAGAAAAACCATTACAAAAAGGGAAATGAGTGTCCCTAAAACCAACATGTTGTATACGCTTAAAGCACTAAGTGAAAATATTGCATTTGAAAACGTTAAGAAAAAGGGTATAAACTTCAAGATGCTTTTATGTCGTGGGCCATGGAGTCTCCTGGTTTGGTCTGTAGTGTTTGGGGTTCCGTGTGGCAGAGGGTGGGCACACCGCTGGGTCCACCTCCTGTGTCAATCCGGCATCCCTCTTCTGGGCTCCTCAAACATGGAGTCAAGGAGTGGCCTGCCCCCTGGGGGTGCTCAAGAGGCGCTGATGGAGGCCTTTCGTCTCCCCTACAACGTCCCCTGTTCCCTGCCCTATGGTCTCCCCTGGAGTTTAGCCTCCCGGCTCCAGGGCCAACGGGAAGGCCCTGTCCGGTAGGCCCAGTGATGGCACCTGGACGGCTCCTCCCCGCAGGCCTGGTCCTAGGAGTGAAGAGGCGGGGGCCGCTCCTTCACCGGCCCGTAGGCCAGGTGGCTGCGGCTGCAGCTTGGCCTCTTGGATGTTGGATGTACAGCTCCAGGAGGACCTTGGGGAGTTGCTTGTCCACCCTCTCCTTGGACACGCCGAGGCTCAGGAGCAGCCCATGAGGTCCTGGAGCCTCGGGTTGGGCCTGAGCATAAGCTTCGTCCGGCCTGGCGGCCCAGCTCAGCTTCCGTCCAGGCGGAAGGGCTGCCCGGTGGGCTGGAAGTGCAGGAAGAGCTCCCAGCGCCGGTGCCAGGCGAGGAGCAGCTTGCAGCCGCTCTGCAGGGTCTTGCAGTGGTAGTTGAAGATGGCCTCACTGGTCAGGTCGCCCAGCGGCACCAGCTCCACGGAATTCAGGCACAGGGCCCCCCGGTCATAGAACTGCAGGATCCAGGTAATCATGAGATCGTTGGAATTCTGCTTGAAGCGCTATGAGATGGCCAGGAGCTGGGTGTAGGTGTAGTAGCGGTACCCTTACCCCATCTGATAGGCACCAGCACTCCTCTGGGCCATGGCCACGGCCGCCCCGGGCAGAGAAAAGCAGGGAAGCCCGGAGTGGGAGATGTGGCCTGGCCCTTTAACTCCTGGAGGAACTACCAATATGAGATGGTGGGCCGCCCCTCAGCTTGAAGATACACCCAACCTTCACTCTCTCCAAGGCCCAGTTTATGTGTTTTTAATTTTGTAGCTTGTGCCTTTGGTGTCATATCTAAGAACCATTGCCTAATCCAAAATCTCAAAGATTATATACCTGTTTTTTATAGTTTTAGCCTTTGTATTTAGGTATTTAATTCATTTTTAGTTAATTTTTGTATATGGTATGACATAGTGGTCCAACTTTATTCTTTTGCATGTGGAACTGCAGTTGTCTTAGCACCACTTGTTGAAAAGATTATTTTCCCCCATTGAATTGTTTTGGCATCTTTCTTGAAAACAGATTAACCATAAATGTATGGGTTGATTTCTGGACTGTCGGTTCTATTCCATTGACCTATTTTTCTACCCTTATGCCAGCACTACACACTCTTGATTATTATAGTTTTTAGTAAGTTTTGAGGTTGGAAAGTGAGAGCCCTCACTTTATTCTTTTTCAAGATTATTTTGCCCTTGCGGAGTCATTTTCATTTCCATGTAAATTTTAGGGTAAGTTTGTTAATTTCTGCAAAAAAAAAGGAAGCTGGTATTTTGATATGGATTCTATTGAATCTGTAGATAATTTGGGGAGAATTGCCATCTTAAAATGTTGAGTCTTTCATGAACACAGATGTTTTCCATTTATTTAGGTCTTTAAATTCTTTCAGTGATGTTTTGTAGGTTTTGGTGTATAAGTCTTGTACTTAATTTGCTAAATTTGTTCCTAAGAATTTTATTTTTTGATGCTCTTGTAAATGAAATTATATTCTTAATTTCATTTTGGGCTTGTATGTTGCCAGTAGAAATACAATTGATTTTTGTATATTGATCTTGTATCTTGTAACCTTGCTGAAGTAGTTTTATTAATTCTATTACTTTTTAAAGTGAATTCCTGAGGATTCTTTTGCATAAAACATGATACCATCTGTAAACAGAGATAGTTTTAGTTTTTTCTTTTCTATATGGATGCCTGTAAAATTTTTCTTGCCTAACTTTTGTGCCTATAACCTCTAGTATTATGTTAACAAGACATCCTTGTTTTGTTCCTGATCTTAGGGGAAAAGCATTCAGTCTTTCACTGTTAAATATGATATTAGTCGTGAGTTTTTCATAGATGCCCTTTATCATGTTGAGAAAGTTCACATCTATTGCTATTGAGTGTCTTTATCTTGGGATAATAATATTGGATTTTGTCAAATGCTTTTTTCTGCATGGAAGGAGATGATTTTTAAAATATTTTATTCTATTAATTTGGCTTATTACGCTGACTGACTTTTATATGTTGAGCCAACCTTGCATTCCTGGGATAAATTCCACTTGGTTGTGGTGTGTAACCCTTTTTATATGTTGCTGGATTCAGTTTGCTACTATTTTGTTGAGAATTTTCACATCTATATTTATAAGGTATATATTGGTCTATAGTTTTCTTTTTTGGTGATTTCTTTGTCCTGTTTTGATATCAGGTTAATACTTGCCTCATAGAATGAATTATGAAATGTTCCTTCCTCCTATTTCTTGGAAAAATTTGTGAAGGATTGGTGTTAATTCTTCTGTAAACATTTGATAGTGTGTGCCAGCAAAATCATCTGGCCCTGGGCTTTTCTTTGTGGGAAATTGTTTTATTATGAATTCAATCATTTTACTTCTTTTAGAGCTATTAGATTTTCTATTTGTTTTAAGTCACTTTTGTTAGTTTGTGTCTTTCTAGGGCTTTGTCTTTTTTATCTAGGTTGTCTAATTTGTTGGCACGTAATTATTCAGAATTCCCGTATAATCCTTTTTAATTTTGTAAGGTTGGTAGTGATGTCCTTTCTTTCATTCCTGATTTTAGTAGTTTTAGTCTTCTCCCTTTTTTCCTCAGACAGTCTAGCTAAAATTTTGTCAGTTTTGTTGATCTTTTCAAAGCTCCAACTTTTAGTTTTATTGATTTTCTCTATTCTTTTTTATTCTCTATTTCATTTATTTCTACTCTAATCTTTATTATTATTATCATTATTTCCTTTTTTCTGCTAGCTTTGGGTTAATTTGCTTTATTGTTTTAAATTCTTAAGGTGGAAAGTTAGGTTATTAATTTGAAGTCCTTCTTCTTTTTGAATATAGATATTTATAGTTATAAATTTCCCTTTAGGCTCTCCTCTACTATACCCATTAGTTTTGGTATATTTTATTTTCACTTTTGTTAATCTCTACATATTTTCTAATTTCCCTCGTGATTTCTTCTTTGACCCACTGGTTATTTAGTATTGTGTTGTTTAATTTCCACATACGTGTGAATTTCCAAAATTTGCTTCTTTTATTGATTTCTAATTTCTTTCCATTGTGGTCTAAGAAGATACTTTGTATGATTTCAAACCTTTTAAGTTTACCGAGACTTGTTTTATGGCCTACAGATGGTCTGTCCTGGAGAATGTTCACGTATGCTTGAGAGGAATGCGTATTCTGCAGTTGTTGCATGTAGATGTCTGTAAGGCTTAATTGGTTTATAGTGTTGTCCACGTCTTCTATTTCCCTGTTGATGTCCTGTCTAGTTGTTCTATCTATTACTGAGAGTATAGTGTTGAATTACACATTTCTCTCTTCAGTTGTGTCAGTTTTTGCTTTATGTTTTCTTAGGTTCTTCTAGTAAATGCATGTGTGTTTATAATTGTTATATCTTTTTAAGGGATTGAACCTTTTATCATTATAAAATGTCCTTTGTCTGTAGTAACAATTTTTATCTTAAAGTCTATTTTGTTTTATATTAAAATAATTACTCCACCTGTCTTTTGGTTACTGTTTGCATCGTATATCTTTTTCCATCATTTTACTTGAAAGTATTTGTGTCTTCGAATCTAAAGTGTTTCTCTTAGAGAAGAAGTGCTTAAGGGATATTTGTATGTAAATACCTATAGTAAAAAGAACACAGGTCTCAAGTTAGTAGCCTAACCTAAAGTTATTTTAAACATTTCTGAAGAACAATGTTTTCATATAAGGAAAGAGACCTGCCATTCCAGATTTAATCTCATTTTAAAACGATTGTAATTATGACAGTGTGTTATTACTGCAAGGATATGCAAAGTGACAAATTGAGCAAAACAGGGAGCTCAGAAACAGGCCCCCAACATATATGAAACAATTTGTGTCAGACCAGACATTGCAAATGAGTGTAAAGAGGGATGGATTCTGATAAATGGTGCTTAGATAATTGGTTATTCAACTGGAAAAACATTTAAAAAATTCGTTATGTACCTCACACCATAAAATACAACTAATTCCAAGCAGATGGAAGATGTGAAAGTGAAAGGCAATATTTAAAAATTCCTAGAAGAATCTCTGGAAGAATGTTCTTGTGAATTTGGAGTAAAATTGTTTCTTAAGGAAAACACAAAGTACAAAGGAAATAACTGATAAAATTTATGTTCATTAAAATTTAAAACTTCCATTTATAGAGTAAAACCAACATATAGACAGTGAAAGGAAAGCCCTAGATTGGAAGAAGTTATTTGCTATCCATATAAGTGACTAAGGATTAGTGTCCAAAAAAGATGAACAACACAATGAAAATAAGAACAAAAGATTTAAACATATATCTTACAGAAGAGGAAATACGAATTACCATAAACATGTGACAAGATATTCAACCTCATTATTAACCAGGAAAATGCTAATTAAAACCTCACTGAGATACCATTTCATGCCTACCAGTTTGCCAAAACATTAAAAGGTGTTTGCTATCCACTGTGGTGAGGATATGGACAATATAAATTCTCATTTTTTTGTGGGTAAGAGTATAAATTAGTACAATTGGAAAGCAGTGTGGCATTATATAATAGAGATGTGGATGAGCATTCCCTACACCAATAACTCCATTCCTAGGTAGATGTCCTTGAGGAATTCTAGCACGTGGATGACAAAAAGCACAAGACTGCTCAAGCAGCATTGTTCATAATAGCAGGAAACAGGAAACTACTCAAGTTGCCTACCGAAAGTTGAATGGGTTCCTTAGTTGTGATATATTCATAGACTGGAATATTATACCATAGTTAAAAAGAATGAAATACAGCTACTTGCTTCAACATAGATGAATCTTATAAATAAAATATAGGATGTATGAAGCCTATTGCAAAAAGTTTCATGTAGGATTTCATTTGTATAAATTAAAAAAAGGCAATTATCAAACAAAATATTACTTACAGTGTCATATAAAGGTGTCAAAGTATGAGAGAGAGAGGAGAAGAAGAACAAGATGAAGAGGAAGAGGAGGAGGAGGGAGATGAGGGGAAAGAGGAGAAGGAAGAAGAGGAAGAGGAAGAAAGACAAAGAAAGAGAAAGAGAGGGAGAGAAGAAAGGAGAGAAAGAGACGGGAAGACCAATTTTAGAATGGTGGTTCCCTCTGGAGGGGGGGAAGGGAAATTTGATTGGGGATGGGTACCCAGGGTACTAAGGGGGTTCCAAAGCTAAATATCTCAAATCTTTGGTGAGTACATGAATATTTATTATTTCTCTCTAAGGTGTACATAATATATTTTTATTTACTCTTGAATACATATATTTTACTGTAAAAATATATTCAGCCAGCCATGAGACTGTATTTTGTTATTCCCATGTTCAGTTTACAGAGAATATGGCTTAAGGACCAGGTTAGGCTGTAATCATTCTGGATTTTCAAGAACATCACAAAGAAAACTGAATGTTTACAATGGGCACAAAGTGACTTTTGCCCCTGGCTTCTCACAGCTAAATGAGGGGGTGTTTTAAAAAGTTAGCTTTGATGAAAGAAGGGCATGTTGAAGGAGATACCCAGTGAATTATTGCAGTAGGATTCGAATCTGAGCCAACCTTACTGTCCCCAGGAGGATTTGGTCTCACGTAATGTACATAAGGCCATGTCACTCTACAGGTCCATCTGCAGCTGCAAAATGATAACCAATGCTTGATGTTAGCACTTTGTATTTAGATCGCTGACCCCACTTTCCAAGTGTCTACAGACAAGTGGCCTGGACACATTGCAGTTTTAGAGAATTTTCAGAAGCAACCAAAACATTACCGACAGAAGTTAGAAATGTTTGCAGTGTGGACGAGAGAACATGCACTTTCACATCCTGGGCAAATCAAGAACCTGATGCTGAGAAAATTGATGTCTTAAGGAAAGATGATTTCCTAACGTGACTTTTGCAGGGTAAAAAGAGTTGAGATAACATCGGACATTAAATGACAGTTTCAGAATGAATATCTCAATGGGCCAGAGACATTCAAATTAATATAAAGTACCTTTGCATTCTGTTTCAGAGGACCACCAGTCTCTACTCAAAATTCTTTTCACTGTCCTGATCAAAGGAAGGAGATCCTTTGACAGGCCATAAAAAGTTTGACTTCGGCATAGCTTGAGAAATACTAATGAGTTACTGGACGTACAAGGTGTGAAAAATAAAGTCTACAGTTGGGCTTCAGCACAGAGCTGAAAATTTTGCTTACAAATTACACAAACCAGAAAAAATTCTGTATGAAAGAATTGTGAATCAGGAAAAGAGAATAACTAAGATAGAGGTCAGTTTCCAATTATGATGCCACAAATTAAACAAGAATCTTTATATTTGTTTGCTACAATGCCTAGGGCAAGTCAGTCAACTTTATAGGAGGGAAAGTTTGGCACAAATAATGTTAAATGAGAGAAATTTTAAGTATCATATTGTATTAACATTTCACTGTAGATTTCTCCAAGTTTCTAGGGGAAGGCACAACACAGCCAAATCATACGAGACGTTTTATGTACTCAGTACTCTATTAAGTAGTGTGGCAAGTCAGATGAACAATAAAATATGTTTCCTGCCCTCCTGGACTTCATAATCTAGCTAAGAACATACCATTAGGCTGAAATAATGAGACAAAAATGTGAGGCAGAAATAAGGGCGTTTGCTCTTATGGAAGGCTCTTAGCAACCTCACTCTGTGAGTCCTGGTAAAGAACTAGGCAGTTGGAGCATCTGCTGCTTGACTGCACAGGGACCCTGTTCATTCTTTTTTTTTCCTGGGGACGGTTCGCCTTGAACTAACATCTATTGCCAGTCTTCCTCTTTTTGCTTGAGGAAGATTCCCCTTGAGCTAACATTCATGCCAATGCTCCTTCATTTTGTATATGGGTCACTGCCACAGCATGGCCTGATGAATAGTGTAGGGCTGAGCCAAGGAACCAAACCGGGGCTGTTGAAGCAAAGCACACCAAACTTAACCACCAGGCCATGGGGCTGGCCCATTCTTTCTGATTCCTAATTGTGCCTTGCTTTGAGCTCATGTGCAAAAGTTGAAAGGACTCCTAACAGGACTTTGTTATTGAGCTTTATACAAATTAAAAACAGGAATTTAAAAGAAAGAAAAATTGCTTGGAGCAAGAGCATTGCAAAGTGATACAAGAGCAACTAATAGTAAGAAAGGAAATACAAAGGCTTTCATATACATGGCTCCAAAAGCAGAACCAGTGGAGAACATTTAGGAAAGGGGCGAGTAAGCCTTCCCTGCTCAGGCTTCCCTCTGAGCATGATGTTGCCCAGTGCAATGGCTGATAGCCATGTGCTGACTTTATCATTAAGAATATGTTAATGGCTTTCGTATATATTTAATTAAACTGGAAATTGTGTAATACGTTTGAGAAATCTTTCCATCAAAATTAGCTCAAATAAAACCTTTGGGCATGTAAAGGGGATAAGCCTCAGTTATCAGGACAAATCACAGTGGACCACCTCATTACCCTACCATCCTGGATAAATGAGGCGTCACTCTGTATTGCTGAGTCTGCCATCGTGTGGTGCAGAACATATTTTCTATATTATTATAAAATAAAATTATAATAAAATATGATTTTTGTAATATTACCACTTATAAAAGTAGTTCCTAAGGCAGCAAATTAGTCACATTTCAGGCACGGTAATAGAAGGAAATTCTAGATCAAATGGCTTATTGAATTGATAAGCTCAAGTGAAAATAAGTATACGTTTCATGTAGGCCTCTGTTTTAATATTTGAATGTGGAGTTTTCCAGCATTCTGGGATAGTGCACAGCACATGTAACAGGCCATGGCAATGAATATCATTATCCACACATAGATGTTTTATAAAAGGAAATTGTGCATCTAGATTTTTAATCAGAACAGAATTTGAGGAGTGTTTGCCATGATGACAAGACTGATTTTGGAAAAAAAATAAGAAGATGGTGGGAACTGTAATGCAGGCTTAAGCAACGGCAGATTTTTCTTTTATTGATTATCCATTTATTTTGTGGGATTTCGACAGTGAAAGAGACCTGAGAAGCCATAAAATCAATCCCTCAAATTCAAATTGAGAAAAGTGAATCATCTCTCACACCCACCCTGGTTGGTAGTAATTAACTTGGGGGCACCTCAGTTGCTCTTCCATGAAGTTGTTCTCCTAGGGGTCGAACTTATCTTAGTTTACTTATTGGATTCATCCTAAGCACTCAAGGTGCTTTTGAAGGATATGATGCAAATTCTTAGCATCATTTAACATTTATTGAATTACATCCTCACATGACTTAGAGCAGACCCTAAACTTAGTGAGAAAAGCAAGATGTTGTTTCCATTTTATGGAGAGAATAACCAAGGTGGGCGGATAGGGGGAAGACTCTCCCAAAGTTGGACAGAAAATTTGGGGAGGAGATTAGGACCCAGTTAGGTTATCTTTGGTAGATTGCCCTTGTTTGCTGGAAAAATATATCTCAGGGAGAAATAAAAGGTATTGAGAAAAAGAAGAGTTAATTCTTGGACTCTGGAATGGTAGTTGGGATGCTTAAGCATAAATACTTGGAAGGGTGGTGGTTAAACTCCTGTATTTACTTAGCCATCTTTCCATTGCCTTTGGTGTCTGTCACTAGCTGAGGAGAGACGGGAGCAACAGGAAAGAGAAGTAGTAAAACCCGATTATCTTTTATAAATGTGAAAATTGATGGATATGGTAGATTATTTTCAAGGTAGAAACTCAAAGTTCTATGCCTAATTTTATTTCAAAAAACTTGTTGGTTGTGTCAGTAGAACCAGAGCCAATGGGTTCATTTAAAATCCTCTTATCTGATTGGAATGACTAAAAGAGATCCTAGACCACCAGATGATTTTGGCCTCCCAGTTGAAACCCCCCATACCCCTACCATACACAGACAGTGCTCACTGTGAGCTCTTCCCATGCTGTTTCCAGGGTCATGTCTGCCCACTACTCTGTTCCAACTTGAACTCCTCTGTGATTTTGACCATACGTCTCTGGCTGAAGCAGGCTGCTTAGGGCCCTAGGTTGAGGATTGTGTGTGTTGAGGGAGCATGTGTTTTGCTTTCTTCAGGCTGGACCCTGCCAATCTCTATAAAGAGAGTTATCCTAGAAAGTCTATAAATAGGATTCTAATCTACTGCACTTCTTCCTGGGAAATTCCAACTTTGGCTGGAATTTTGCATTTTAGAAATTTCTATCAATGGTAATGAGTCTTTTTGGCCTCTTGTCCCCTACCCTCAACATCTTGTTTTTATCATTTTCCTTTATTTCAAATAAAGCCATTTCTACTGAAGGAGAAAGGAAAGTGGGGGGAGGGAATAATGAATACTGGAGGTCGATTAACGTATTAACGAAAATGATTATTCTTGATTCATGACTTCTGAAAAAACATATGATAGTTCTTCAACATAAGGAAAAAGAGGAACAAAGAGGAAGAGAAAATCTTTGCTGTTTTATTGATCTACCTTAAGTGTATTCTTTCATCTCAGAAATAAGCTTGTACAGAAGCTGCTGCCTGTATGTGCTGGATGGATGGATGCTCCTGTATCCATATTATTCCTACTGCTTTTGACACCCCCACCCCCAGCCCTTGTCAAAGGCAGCTTCTTCTCATACAAGTAAAATCATACAAAACATCTAAAGGTCTTTTGGTTTCTAAATGGATAAGAATTTGTTTCTGAACTGAAAGGAACATTTTTTTTTCTTAACAAAATCTGATAATTTCAGGATAAAACATATGATAGGTCAACATTGCTTTCCTGTGACAGCCCTAAATGGGGTGACCCAGCAAAAGGATCTAGTGAAAAACTAAAAATAAGAGTAATAACAGTTACTGTGCTCAAGCACAGGAGGGGTGGAACATACCAATGGTGATTACATATATTTCATATATGGTTAGTATCATAAAAGATTGACACATATTTGCTCTGGGGACATGACAAGAGGAGAACCTTGTGAATGTTTGGGGAATTAAGAAGACTTCATGGAAGAGAAGGCTTTAGAGAAGGGAGTACAGAATGTCTAAGAAGGAAATGGAAGTCAGTGGATCTAAATATAGAAGTGTTGATGGTGGGTGTGTCTCTGGGGAAAATGAGTTTTCTGTTTGACTGTGGGATATGTGAATGAATGAGAGATGACACAAGGAGAGAAGAGCCTTATTGTGGAGGTCTGAAACACTTGTACTTGAATTGGTGGGCAGTGGTTTTTAAGCATGAATGTTAATAGGTTTGGAGTTTATGAAAATTAGTCTGTGGACCGGAAAGACTGGAAAGGAAGCAGAATTAGCAGTCAAGAGAATTTTCTAGTAGAAATTGTGAGAATCTAAACTAAAGGAGAAAGATTTCATTGGCTGAATCTTCATGAAACTAACATATTGAGTGATTGAGTAAGCCAGAGATCCCTTAGAAAATTTAATAAAAATCTCTGGAAACTCTCCAGAAAAATATCACTTTTGCACATACTCATAAAATGTTGCTTATAATTTCAGGGGGTTTATAGATCCCCAGGAACCACAGACCTTTTAGCAACTTATGGACTACAAGTTAAGCATCTTTGATTCTGGGTGATTTGATTGGCATTTAAAAAATGAACCAATCAGTTGTATAACAAAAATTGTTTACCATTTTGAACATAATATAGATCAGAATTTCCCACTTTTTAAATAACCCTAGTACAGAGTTTGTCGTCAACAGTTTTGGAAATTGTTACATACTCCATTATCCTCTGGAAGATTAATATCACATATCATCATATTAAATGTTCTACGGTAAAGAACACTGGCTTAACTCTGTTTACTTCAGTGCTTCCAACCATTGATCCAGTGGTTGTCAGAGCCTGTCGCTGCAGTCTTCACTCAGGAACAACTGCTAAATGGTTTCAGAATCTTGAGATATAAATAGGACTTAGGCTCCAAGGACATATAGTTAGCCCTTTGCATCTGCTGTCACCTCTCCCAACTCTCCTTACTGTGAATCAGGAGATAGACATTCTGCTCTTTACTAACTAGCTGTGTGACCTTGGGAAAATTACATACCACAGAATTCATATCTGTAAAAGGAGGGTGTGAATATCTATGCTGTGTGTTGGTGGTTCTCAAACCTGAGTGTTCATCAGAATTGCCATGAGGGCTTGTTAAACACACATTGTTGGGCCCCATGTCAGATTGTGAAGGTCTGGCCTGAGAATTTGTGTTACTGTCGAGTTCCCAGGTGATGCTGATGGTCCATGGACCAAACTTTGAGAACTGCTACTCTAGCATTTCTGTGATCATGTGAACTCTTAGACTCTTTCCCACTAACTCGTTTCCTCTCCAGAGCTGGTGACTCACTGTCTAGCCACTCCTGTTTTGGGTCTGAAGCTCCACAAATTCTCGATGCATCAGTCTATGTAATGGTACTTAATGGTGTTTTCTGAGGAAGACTACTGCACCCATCATAAATGCTTTTAAAAATTTCAAATGTGTAGAGGGCACTAAGGAATTGTGTTGCCGTACTGCTGACATGGTATAAAACAAACTTTTTGGGATACTACATAATTGATGAACCAAGCCAACGTGCCGATAAACTTTGTTGTGCAAACGACCTATTTACGTGACATTTCTGTTAGGGGAACACTGCTCTTTTTAATGTATCTGTTAGTGTGGGTGCTGCTTAAACATGGAAAGGATTGCCTCTGTTCAAAATACATGTCAGCAGCTTCCGCAGGGCCAATGCTAGGACAAAATGATGACACTGATAAAATTTGACTTTGGGGTCCCTTCACTCTGTGTTCAATCATTTAATAAATATTTACCCATCATTGACATGAAGCTAGATGCTTCAGGGGATACAAAGATAAATCAGATCAAATCCTTGACTGCAATGGAATTTATAACCTAGTATAAGACATAAGATGTGTACATCCATGGAGACAGTGAGCAGGGCTGCTGTATTATTGCCTGGGCTCAATGACAGTAAATCTAATTACTAGTTATGTGACCTCGGACAACTTATGTAACCCTTTTGAGCATCAGCTTCATAATAGTAGATAAGTAAAATAATAACCCATAGGATCAACTGTGCCTTCATTGTGAAAATTCGCACGAAGTGTTTTCCACTGTACCTGAAATATAGTATGTGTTCAATAAATGGGGCAATTTTTAAAACTATCACTATAAACGTAGAGAGTGATAAATATAATAGATAATTTCTGAGTGCTTACAATGTGTTGGCTGTTGAACTCAAAGTTTTTCATGTATTTCTTCGTTAGTCCTCACCACAGTCCTTACGAAATTGAGAGCATCATTTTCTTCATTTTGTAGATGAGAAGCAGAACTCAGGGACCTTCAGTAATTTGCCCAAGGTCCTACAGCTTGAAAATGCCTGAGCTGGTATTTAAACAACAGCATTCTGTCTCCAGGGCTTGCACCCTTAACCACTGTGTATACAGCTCCTTAATAAATGCTCCGAGAGGGATAAACAAGGCCTTTGGGAAGGTCAGAGGTAGCAGCGAAAACTCTCTAGGAGGAGCTGCTGTATGATAAAGGCTTAAAATTTGAGCTGGGACTTGAAAGATAGAGGGATTTTGACTCTGCACATTCTCATCTGCCCTTTTCTTGTTCAACGTATTTATTTATTCATTAAATATTTATCCAGCACTTATTTTGCACCAGGCATTGTGGCAGGGGCTGGAGATGCGCAGTGAATAAGAAAGGCACAATGTCTGTGATTCAGCGTCCATGCCTTGATGGACCTCACGGTCCAGAGGTGGAGACGGTGATCCAGCAGACACTTAAGGAGTAATTGCCAAGGAGAAATTTAGGATAATGATTAATTCAGGAACTGCAAACTGAGGGCTCACTCCATCCTAGGCTGTGCTACATTCCACAGGGGACACAAAAATGAGTAAGACATGGTTCTGTTTCGTTCAGTGGTTAGTCCTTCCCTGGGAAGTACTTTGTGTTCTCTTCTTCATGTCTCTTGTGGCTGTATGTATTCCTTGCTGCAGTTGAAATGTCTTTGATCTGCAATCCATTCATTCAAAGTCATTTATGATCTCTTAATTTTTAAATAAACTGATGTGCTAGGATAGCCTTTTTAAATTATTGATCCATTCCTCCCTGTTCCCCAGCATTTATTGTTTACCCATCTCTTCTATCTCCACCTTCATTCATGCATCTAAAGTTGGTGTTTTTTTTGAGGAAGATTATCCCTGAGCTAACATCTGCCACCAATCCTCCTCTTTTTGCTGAGGAAGACTGGCCCTGAGCTAACATCCGTGCCCATCTTCCTCTACTTTATATGTAGGATGCCTGCTGCACCATGGCTTGCCAAGCAGTGTATAGGTCCACACCCAGGATCTGAACTGGCGAACCCTGGGCTTCCGAAGCAGAATGTGCGAACTTAACAGCTGCATCACCGGGCTGGCCCCGCATCTAAAGTTTTGCACACACATTGCCTAAGGAAATGGATATTATATGGCAGAAAATCTGGGGGAAAAAGTCCTCCTTTCTGGCTGCAGTTTCTAAAAGCGTATGCCCTCAAAGGAAGAGATAGAACTTTTGGCATAACCTGCCACAATAGGCAAAGGCTTCTTGGGCAGATAATGCTGCTAGCAATGTTGGAAAATGACTGAGATTATGTTTCTGCCACCTCTGCTGTGAATGAGGAATTGAAAAAAAAAATTCAGTTAAATTATAGAAAAATAAAAAAAGGTGTATACTTCTTGCCTGATTGAGTTGGTGGGTATTGGACTCCCTTGCACTGATTCATGCTAAGGTTTATGATCCTTTCCAGAGGATTTTGGATTTCAACAGAGACTCTTAGTATTATATGCATTCATTCAATAGGTACTTACTGAACATCTTGTATGTGCCAGGTAAGTGGCTGGCATTGCAGTGTGGAGCAAGAAGAGACACAGATCTTGCTGAATAATCTTTCCTTCAAGGCAAAAAGTCATTAAGCAAATAGTTACACCTATGATGTGAAATGTTGTTGTTAGGCCCATCAAGTCAATTCAACTCCTAGTGACCCTGTGCACAGCAGAGCAGAACCCTGCACGGACTTTCTGAGCCGTCCTCTCATCTCCTAATACTTTATCAGACAATTCTCTGATGCTATTCATAGAATTTTCATGGCCAAGTTTTTTTGGAAGTGAGTGACCGCGTCCTTCTTGCTAGTCTGTCTTAGCCTAAAAGCTTCATTGAAACCTGTCCACCATGGGTGACCCTGCTGGTATTTGAAATACCAGTGGCATAGATTTCATCATCACAGCAACACGCAGCTGCCAGTGTATGACAATTGACAGAAAGGTGGTGTGGTTCCCTGATTGGGAAGTAAACCTGGGTTGCTGAGGTGAGAGCATTGAATCTTAACTACTAGACTGCCAGGGTTGGCTTTCAGATGTGAAATTACACGTCTGAAAATTGCCACTGAGGAAAAAGGTATATGAGTATGTAGCAAGGGGATCTGACCTTATCTGAGGGGGATCTGAGAAGTCTTTCTGAGAAGTGATATTTAAAATGAGACCTGAAAATGAACAGAAGCTAAGTAGGTAAAGAGGGGTAGAGAGAGCCAGCATTCCAGACAGAATCAGGATTTTAGGCCCTTCCCATGTGGTGGCAGAGCAGCTAGAAAAAAATATTGGTTGGAGAGAGTAGAGAAAGAGACTTTTGATCACAGAATGAGGGCAGCTACTGACAAAGAGTTATCCTGAATGTGAATGCATATTCTGTGCGCAGATGCTGCTTATGTGTGTCCCATTATCTCTGTGTGTGTCTCCCTGAGGCTTCAAATCCTGGGGTGTTCAAGGCCAAACCCTTCATTGTTCCCCACATCTGCCCCTGTTCCTGAGCGTCCCATCTTGACAAATGACAACTCTGTCTTTGCATTTTGTATAAGCCGAAATCCTCAGCATCATCCTTTCCTCGTCCTTCTTTCTCATCCCCGATATCCAATCAATCTTCGACTTCTGTCAATTCTGTCTCATTAATATCGCCCACATCTAACTCACTTCACTCCACTCCCGCTGCCACTGCCTGAGCTCGAGGTCAACACCCTCCAGCCCGGCTCTGTGCATACAGAGCTACTTGAAATTCTTCTAAGAAGCTGCATCCTTTCCCTGGCTCCAGGTTTTCAGGCATATCTTTCCTTCTGTCCGGAATCTTCCTTCTTTCTCCCTGTCCTCCACGAAGAAACTCCTCTCTATCCACAGGATGCCTCTGCTTTGAGGAACATTCCCTGACGATCAGCCACAACCACCATGGAGATGAAGTTGTCTTTTCCACCTTTGTGTTCACTCTAAATTCCTTGTGCTTATCCCTATCAGTTATTTGTTTATTCCTCTGTCTAGACCTGGGCTGTCCAATATGGTGGCCATTAAACACTTGGAATGTAGCTAGGACGAATTGAGATGTACTGTAAGTGTAAAACACCATGTTTCAAAGACATAGTACAAAAAATGCAAAATATTTAAGTAGTAATTTTTTTGATCCTACTTACATGTTGAAATGATAATATTTGGGATATAGCAAGTCAAATAAAATGTATTACTAAATTGAAATTCACTGATTGCTTCTTACTTTTTAAAATATGCCTACTAGAAAATTTAAAAGTATATATATAGCTCACATTTGTGCCTCCTGTCATGTTCCTTTTGGATAGTACTGGTCTAGACTCTAAGAAACTAGAGCAAAGGTCAGTAAACTATAGCCAGTGGGTCAAATCTAGTCTGCCACCTGTTTTTGTAAATAAAGGTCTGTTGGAACACAGCCAGGCTCATTCCTTTACATTCTCTGTGGCTGTTTCCCATTCCAGCAGCAGGGTTGAGCAGTCACGATGTAGACTATATGGCCCACAAGCCTAAAATATTTACTATTTGGTCTTTTACATAAAAAGTTTGCTGATCTCTGTCCTAGAAGACTGGTATTGTATTTTATTCGTCATTGTATCTCCAAATCATTGCACAATACCTGGCACGCAATAAATGTTTACGGAGTGAATAAATGTTTGCTGAGTGAATAAATGTCTATCCACTAGATGTTTGTTCAGTGAATACAAGTTTAAGAATTACATTGGGAGGATCATCACTAAAATTAGTTTATGACCCACAGCCATGGTGACCATATGATTGAAACTAAAAATTCAAATATGACCTGATAAATCGATATGTACTTGGGTAATAGTCATATGCAACATTCAAAATTGGAATGCTCTTTGAAAAGCTAGAATGCATGATCCTCAATTCTATCATCATGGACTATCTTGATTTTGGAGTAGACAGAGATATTTCAGTTCTGCCTGAAATAGGGTGGGATGGAGTGTTGTATAAGTGAGAAGAAGAATTATCTCAAAGTTTGGATATTTGCATTAAGGGTTTGGGTCATAGCTACCTTTACTGTTATGTGACTAGTTACCCTGATAAAGAGCTGCGCACTCTATTGATATTGCAGAATGGAATCTGAAAACTGGAGAAGGGAGAGTGATGGAGACTAAAGCCCAACAAGGAAGAGACTCTCGAGAAAGCAATATCTCAGTCCTTTTGCAAAAAACCCGATCTTCCAAAGAGGATTCCTGGATGTAACTTTCTTGTAGGTGCATCCATATGGGCTTTCTACAGGCAGGTTCTGCCTGGAAATTTAGAGCAGTAAATCACATGGAACTCTGAATCTGATTTGTGTACATGGGAATTAAATCTTATATCTTAAAAATGGGGCTGAGAAAGAGTGCTGGAAGAGAATTAAGTGTATCTTCACACTTTGATCCAAATATACATCTGTCAGTTACTCTCAGCTCACAAATCTGCAGCAGTTAGAAGATACAAAATCATTTTCTTTTACTTTTCTCTGTCAAATTGTTGATGAAAATGATTTCACAAAATTGAAACGGCCAGAATTACTATAGATGAGAATCAAATTTCAGGTCTTGGTTATGCAACATTATCTCATCTCATAAGAACCAGTCACTTAAAAAAAATTGTAATATTTCTCAGTGTTGCATTGGATCTTTTCTTTTTTAATAATTAAAGGTATGAAAGCTACTAGATATACTCATTGAAGCAGGTAGAGTCCGCAGGGCTATTCTGAAGGGAGTCAGAGAGGTTTTTTTTTTTTTTTCATTAGAGCAGGTTTGGGAAGTAAATGAGAGAAGAGAGAGAGTAATACTCATTAGTAATATATGTGATCAATATAGGAAGGCAAAATTAAGTATTTGATGATATTTTTACTTTAGCTGGTTCAGAGAAATGAGAGGTTATAAAGTTGATATGATCACAAAGCTGTATCTATTCATCTCTCCATCCACCCATCCACTCGTCTATCAATCGATCTACCTACAGTTACTTAGTAAACTTATTCTTACATTTAATAAATTACTATTTGTCTAGCTCTGTAGTAGGTGTTATGGAAAATACAAGGGAAACAAGAAACAATTCTTTTCCCTAAAGATTCATAGAATTTTAGGTGTGAAGATACTTTAAAGATGATGATATTGTAATTCAACACTTTTTTTTGAAATAAAGAAGCAGTTGTTAGGTGATTTGCATAATATAATATTAAAAGTATTGTATAGTAGGCCACAGGACCCTAGTTCCTAATCCAATAAGTTTTCTACTGACACCAGTTGAGTGAGTCAGACATATATATCTACTTAAAAAGTTAAAGAATAAATAATCCCAAGTCATCGTGTAATCAAGTGTGTGATCATCAGACATGCTTGATCTATGGGACTTTGAAGAATATCCATCACTGAGCAAGATAAAAGTAAGCTTGAAGGGTGGAAGTGAGTGTGGAGTTGGACTTAAAGGAAATACAGAGTTTGGGATCATAAATGTTAGGGAGGAGATATCCTACGTGTGCTAAACAAAAGAAGGAAATGCAAGGGGAGGGGAACTAAGCAGAGGAGAAGGGAAAGACAAGGTTAGTTAGACAAGGGCCAACAACAGTGGTGGAGGTGGCCCTGAGTGGAGGAGAGGGCCTCCGTGGAGGAGCTGGTATGGTGAGGTTGGGTCAGTGACGTGAGAGCCATCCATGTAAGAAGATTGAATGTCTGCTGGTGAAGTTTTTTTCTGTTAGTAAGAGGCTAAAGCGTAAGTCAGGCTTTTGGAAGATTTATGCACTGTATTCCCACTCTAGAGAAAGATAAAGTATTCCTCAAGGATCCAGGAAGGAACTCAAAAGGAAAGAAAATCATTCTGGTAAATTAAATAAATATGGCGGTAAGTGTATCATGTTTTGTTTTTCATATCTTTATATTGCATACTTCCTGATATTTGATCAAAATTTACTAGTTTGGTGGGAAAATATAAATGAGAATATTTGAAAAAGCCCACAGAAAACTAATAATAATATGCACAGACTTATTTTCAGAAATAGTCAATTTCTGCTCCACTTGGGTTTGGATTTTTTTTTAAGGTTTTGATATACTGCTCAAATTATTGCTTATGTGGGATGAAATGCATCCTTAAACACTATACTGTCACATTAATATCTGCAAATCACTCAGAACACCATCACTGGCAGATAGTAAATATTTTATATCGTATTGAAACATAATATTTTCCTTCTAAAGTATTGGAATCACATTCCTTTTAGGCTCTTCCCAAAAGTCTCCTTTGAGAGACTTAAAAAACGATCATGCCTAAAGCTTCATCATACAAATTTACCAGTGAATTTTCAGGCAGGAGTTTTTAGTTTTGATTTTAACTCCCATTGATTTCGTGTACCAAATTCTGTTCTATATCATCACTGTGTATTGCCATTGCATGTGCACGTGGAATTGGAATGGAAGAAGAATCTATAGCTTTTTACTTCTTTTTCTCTCTGATTTCTTATAGCGTAAATAGAAAGTTTATATCTATATAAATAATGTCAACCTTCAGCTATTTCTCCAACTTCATTTTTATGAGTCTGCAAAAGATGATCAGTTATTGTGACCAAGCTCTTTCAACTGCACAGCAGTTGCTGCCTTCATTTGCATAATTAACTTGCCTTTCCGTGAAGTGAGATGATATGAACAGAGGGAAAACGTGGACACTCATTGTCTGTTGTTATTGAGAAAATGAAGGTGGAGAGTATAAACAGGGATGTGATTGACCCCTTATCTCCTCAAGGTTTGGCTTGAGTAGTTGGCTACCTTAACACTTCCTTAAACATTCTTCCTTATTCTTTTTCAAGGACCTGATAATCTATCGAGGGAAGTGCACAAGAACAAATACCTTGTACATCAGAAGAAGTGCTGTAAAGTGGATTGAACAAAGCACCACGAACATGTGGAATTTGCCCCCTTTTCCAAGTTGATAGAGAAGATTGACTACTCATTTTAGTTTCTGATGCACATTCTTCTGAAAGTAAACAAGCGTAGTCTGCTTAGACTGTGGTTACTATTATTACTTGTCATCTTCAGATATGGGCAGGACATTCTGAATAGATGATGTTATGGAAGGCAAGAAGATTTTCCTATGCTCCTACACAATGTGGCTAAGAGTGTGGGAAAATGGGCACTCATATTTTGTGGGTGGTGGGTGTATCAGAGGATGTCAGTAGAAGCAATTTGGTAATATGCCCCCGTGAAGGCTTTCTGCATCTTGATTGCTACTGAATCCTTAATGCCTAAAATTCTACTGGAATAAATGCATAAATTAATAAATGCAAAAATCCTTAAAATTTTGCATAGGCTTTGATGCACAAATTTTAATGATAAGAGTTAGAAATCAAATAAACCTAGTATTAAGATTTAGCTGTAAGAGTATTATCTTATTATTTGTAATACTAAAAGCTCAAAATGGCTCATTTGGGTTTATCAGTATGATTGAGCAAAAATTGCATAGCATCCCTACTATGGAGTATTAGGCAACCACGAGTGATGATGTCGTGCAAGAATATATAAATGATACAGAAAAATGCATGAGACTGTTTTATAAGTTGATCATAAAGCAAGGCATGGAATATCAATCCATTGTTATAAGATGATAAAATAAGAACTTTTAAAAGGGTGTCAAAGAAGGGAGTTTATCGGAGGCTCAGATATTGTCTCTAATAGAAAAAATACTTCCCAAATTTCAATGACTTAAAACAATAACTCTATAGCTATATGGCTATTAGGAGTCAGCAGGGAAGCTCTGTGTCTCAGAGTTGCTCAGGCTCCCAAGATGAAGAAGGCATCAAAACTAATGCTGATCACTATGCCATATGGAAAAGAGCTTCTTTTCATAGTTGATTTTGGTCAGTTCCTTGAACCAGTAGGCACATACACGGTTCTTTACTGACGCATCCCTCTCTCTGTTTCATCTTAACTGCAGGTATCTTAAGCCAACCTAGCTTCATCGGAAGAGCCACAACTTCAGTCTTTTTTATTTGGGCTCTTTTGTCTAAATGAAAGACTAACTCAGTGCCATCTTAACTCATTCAGAAGATTAACAGTGAGTGTGAAAACCATACCCTTGATTTATTCCTTGACACAAGGCGGTGTTCTGATCTTTCAGTCTTTCACCGAATGGTGATAAGAAATAATTACCTCTTCCAATTCTGCAAGTCTCCAAATTTTCTGAGCCACCTCTGTTACCTGCCATGCTTGCTTACAAATCAGTTAATTATGTTCTTAGCTCATTCTTTTTATTGTAGTACCTTGTCCAGTGCAGCCAACACCAGTCACCACCTGCTAGAAAAGTTCTGTTTCCCAATCACTCCTGTAAAACTACAAGTTGACAAAGTATATTACCTTCGTTTTAAGTTATCACAGGTGACAGTTTTACAAAACAGGTTGTCTATGCATAGATTGTGATCTTCCCAGCTGCAACCTAAGATTCCTTGCTCCCTTCCAACTGAACAATGAGCCAGAGCCACATACTTTGGGTTTTGAATACAATATTACTCAAATTCTCAGTACTTAGTTTTGTATTCACTAGGATAAGAGAGATGTAGTCCTCAGTTTTGTATGTCCCTGAAAATTGATTGTCATCAAATGATTTTGTCCCAGGCAACTGGAATACACATTCAAATTCATCAGAGATTATGGATAAAAGTGCCACTTTGCTATTTTAAAATTGAAAGTCTATTTAAGTGGCTAGAATATCTATGATCTCTAACCAGAAAATATTCTTCCCTGAGTCAGGGCATTCTAGAAACCTGTATTTTAATCGGAGTGTTTCTTGGTTGCTAAGTGTTAATGGATTGCTGAATCATGAGTGGATATTATTGTGGGATAATTCATCCAATCTCTGTAGAAGCTTGACCTCCCTTCTGGCATCATAGCGCTCAGCTGTTCATTGACTGGGACACTTTCTTTTGACAGGGCTGTCTTCTTGTTTACATTCTAGGGGGCAGAGATAGACAGCAAATGGTGAATACAAAATAACACTTATCGCATGATGTAAGTGCTTTTAAAATAATAAAACTAGGTGATGGGATATAGTGGAACTTGCAGGAGGGACTGGAGGAAGCCATTTTAGCTGGAATAACCAGTGAAAATCATTCTAAGGAGGTGACGTTAGAGCTGAGACTCAAATGAGGGGAAAGGAGTCATCATAGAAGATCTGAGGAAAGAACATTCTATGCAGAAGGAACAACAGTTTCAAAGGCCAGTGACAAGAATGAGCTCAGTGTGTTGGAAAGATAGAAAGAAGACCAGGGAAACAGGAGAATGGTGAGGAAAGAGATATGTGGTCATGTCTGAGAGACTGGCAAGGGATGTGTCATATACTGCTTTGTTGGCTGTGTCGAGGAGTTTGCGTTTTACTCTAAGCTCAATGGAACCTTTGGAGGCTTTTAAGGAATAGATTGATCTGATCTGTTTTGTGCTCATTCTGGCTGGCTTCTGTGTGAAGAATGAACTCTGGCATAGGAAGAGTGGAAACAGCCCATTGTAGCTCAGATGTGATGAGATCTCGGTCACTTGGATTAGAGCTATAGCAATGGAGGTGGCAGTAAGTGGTGTGATCTTGAAAGTATTTTGAAAGTAAGAGTAGGCAAGATTTGCAGATAGACTAGTTGGGAGAAGTAAGAAAATATTTTTTGGCCCAAGAAACTTGGTGGTGATGATACCATTAATTGTGATAAGGAAGACAGTTGGGGATAAATCAAGAATTTTATTTTGGACATACTAAATTTGAGATGTTTATTAGATAGCTAAGGGGCAATGTCAAGTAGGCAGTTGGATATATAAATCTACAGCCTAGGGGAGTGTTAAGAACTGGAGATAGAGATGTATGAGTCATCAGTACAAAAATATTATTTTAAGCTACAGATGAGGATGAGATCACCTAGAGAAGGAATTTGGAGAGAGGAGAGGGTGGACGACAGAGTTAAAGGTTAGCAGAGGAGGAGGAACCAGAAATGGAAATTGAGAAGGAGCAAGGTTGAGGTTGGAGGAAAATCAGGAGTGAGGATGTTCTGAAAACCATGCAGAGATATTTCTGCAAGAAGGAGGTCAAATGCTGAAAGTTGATTAATGCCCTAATCCCATTTCCTGCTTTGTATTTCTCCCAAACACCCACGATACCATGCTTCTCTCCATAGCATTTGATCCTACTGGAAAGATTAATTAAAGAACAGTAATTATTTGCATTATTATTCTCTTTTGGTCAGTTATATTAAGAAGTGGATGGAATGGCATCTTGGTGGATCAGGAGGGTCTTGGGTCTATGTTGACGTGACTGGTGATCACTACTCACCAGCTGTGGGAATGTAGGGAGGTTACTTAACCTCTCAGAGCCTTGGTTTCCTCATTTGTTATCTGGGGGTGACAATACTCATATCAGAGTTTTGTTATGGGGATTAATTAATACAATGTATACAAAGCACTAAGCTCATTGTCTGGTGGAAGGTAAGTAGATCACCAATGGTAACTTTTGTTATTTTTCCCAGATGCTGATTGGCTGACTAGGGAAATGGATCACTCTCAAGTAGTGCTGGGAAGATGAGCTGGTTAATTGTCTAAAAGAACGATGTTGGAGAGAGAATGTCTACACGATATTGGTGTAGGATAGAAGCTAAACAACCTATAAACCAAAGCCCCCTGCTACCCTGACCCTCACTACCGAATATTCATCCTTTTCAGAGTCTGGATGTATAAAACTGATATAAGCGATGTTTTAAGAGAGCGAGCATCAGTGATAGAAACATACTTCTGTGCTTCCCTGTGAAGAATTATCCAGGCCTGGCTGTGAAACCAGTGTATCAGGCTGCCAGGGAGCAGATAGAGTCGGCATTGGGGCCTCTGAAGAGCTGAGAGAGGGTCATGAACTCTGTTAAAATAAGCAGGCATTTCCCCACCTTTGGGCAGCTCACAAGCCTATCTTACCCTGTGAAGCACAAGAGAGTGGGTCAGGGATATAATTGAGCAAGTGTCTCAGATTCATTTTCTAGAAAATGAGGCTGTTAGCCCTAGCTGCTCTCTGAGAGGTTTTTGTTAAACATAACAATTCCGCTGAAAATGTTACAATTCCCCTTATGGTCCTTCTGGCCCAGCCACTTTCACCTGTTGAGGCAGTGGGTGGCAGTGGCAGCCCTGGAGGAGGGCAGGGAGTTCATGCTGATGGAGATGTACCAACCCCCTTCCTCCAAACTAACATCCCCCAGTCTCTTTGAGAGCATCTCGTCATGAGTTTGGAAATAGTATTTTTACCACACCCCTCCCTCAACAGGCATGCCTATTTTTCAGTTTAACTTGACTTGTGAAATTAATTTTCCCTTGAAGAGAGTCATCACTTTGGCCTAATTATCAAAAAGATAGTCCACCAGCTGTGGAGCTGGGCTTCCTTGATTTGAATCTTGATTCCATCATTTAAGATCTCTGTGATCTTGGTGAAATTGATAAGTCTCTCTAATCCTGCCTCCTTATCTATAAAATGGGAGTGATTGATGCGTAATGTATTGTGTAGATTAATAAATTAATCCATACAAAGGACTTAGTATTATTAACTTCCTTAGTGCTGCTAAGTGCTTAATAAATATTGATGGGATATTTAATCTAGATTATGCAAGAACACTGAGAAACTTATTTTCAGATCCTTCTTCATGGTATTTTCACTAGAGGTATTTTACATATTGTTGGTGGTTTAAACATTTTATTCCATCCTCTCTGATGCTTTAGAAAAAGAAATACCATGTTAGGAGGATCTAAGAAACTAGCTTTATGATATAGTAGAGGATAATGACACCTCCTCTAGTTTTATATTTATGAGAACGTCTAACCCATCAAACAAAATGTCAACACAGAGCTGGAGTCATGTAGCTGAGTATGTTTATCTTTAGGGTGTCTTCAGCTGCATGAAATAGAAAACTGTGACAGAAAATGGCTCAAATAATAAGGCAATGTGTCTCACAAAGCTAAAAGTCCAGAGGTAGGAAGCTCAGCCATAGTCTGAAGGATCCTTTGTTTCCCCATCAATGCCACACCATACTCAAAGGCTTGTCCTTGCCTTCAGACTTGTCCTTCTCTGGTCACAAAATGGCTGTTAGAGTCCCAGGCATCACCTCCAGATATAGCCATGTCTAGAGAAAGAAGGGCCATTTTTCCTTGTGTCTCTTATAGGATCTTACTAATGACTATAGAAATTGCTAGCATTTGCAACCTTCTGGACTGTTCCTATGATTGCCACTTATATGACAACTTCCTTAGGCATGTAGATGGTCTCAAGAGTTTAGCATGAAATAGCTCAACAACTTGCCAGCCCAGTGTACCAGGGTCCTCTCTGCCCTCTGCCCTTACCTTTTCCCACATGGGCAATTGCTCATTTTAAAGTCTATTACTTGCGGAACCTCATTCCTGGTTCCAATTGCTTTTATCAATTTGGGTTATCTGTTACAAGCAACAGAAAACAATTCTGGCCGATTTAGGCCAGGGATAAATTTATTTAAAATGTACTATATAGTTCCAGAATGATCTTGAATTTTCTTTTGCTATAAAGGACGTTATTGGGACACTTGGAAAATTCTGAATAAAGTCTGTAGATTAGATAATAGTGTTGCATCCATATTAATTTGATGGTTTTGAGAATTGTGTTGTGCTTATGTAAGAGAATTTCTTTTTAGTACATGCACAATGACGTTAGGGGGAAAAGATATCACGTCTATAATTTCTTATTAAACAGGTTAGAAAAATTACAGATACACAGAGAAAAATAAGACAAAGTGGAATCATATTAACATTGGGAAACTGGCTGGAGTATATCCAGGAATTCTTTGAGATACTCTTGCAACTTTTATGTAAGTTTGAAATTGTAGCCAATTAAAAATATTTTTTAATGATGCAAAGAGATGTAAGGTGAGGTTGCAGGGCTGTATCAGTTCCAACGACTTACTTTAATAAATCTCTAAAGACAAGGAGGAAGATACTTAGTTAATAGCTCAAGAGTAGCCTGGGTTATAAGAGATCCAGGTCAAAATGCATCAGAACTGGAAACAATGCTCCAAATCACTGCGTGGAGCTCGTCTCGAGGGGAAAGAACTGTGACCTCCATGATGTGCACTGTTGCTGTGGCTGGTGCTTGACACTCTGTACCACCATCAGTACAGTTGCTACCACTGCTCCCAGATAATTAATCTTTTTATACCACAGCCACCACTGCCAGAGACTTGTCTCTAGGACCTTTGCTTTTTGGCTTCACCACATTAAATTCAAGGTCAGGGTGCAGGAGTCAGATTGATAGAGCCCAAGCTGTGGGCTTGTACCTAGATGCAAGTGAGGCTTGTAAAATGAGTATCGGGAATTTGCTGTCTCTAGAATGACACACAAGTTCTGCTTTGCTACAAAGGGAGGGATTCTCCATGGAGGAATAGGTTTCGGATACTGTACCACTCACAAGGATGATGAGTGTCCATTGCAAGATAGTGTTTGCACTTCTCCCCCTCAGGATATCAAAATATGCTCTGGGTGTTGTCCGGTGAAGGTAGGAGCTAAAGAAAATGTATTTCTCTCAATGTGAAAGGAGTAAAGTATTCACAGATGTGGGATCCTAACTCTCACATATCTGCATAGTAGGGGTTAATATGGAAGAAATTATTCTTGATGAGGTTTTCCCTCCTGCTGACGTTACATGGAAAAGTTGAGCCCTTTGTTTTCAGTTGGTTTGATTTTTTTCTGAATATTCTTTATTCTTGACATTGATATCCTATTTTGTTCTCTCTCACATGCTTTTTAAAGTTATCCCCTCTTCTGTTCCTTTTTGTAAAAATGATCGGATTATTTTACATGAGGTTGATATTTTTGCTTCAGAAGATGTTCAATTCCCTCCCCCCCCCAAGAAGAAAACTCAGCCCTTAGCTCTCGCCCAGTATCTAGTGTATAACAGAGACTCAACATACTTTTGTTTCACTCAAACTCTATTTTATTGTATAATATAAATATAATTATATGATATCCAATATTGAGGTCTTACTCTCGCCTAGTAGTGTGTTAAGTACTATTTGTGCATTAAGCATTAAGAATAATTTTTTTACTTTTCTTGTCTTATTGGAAAAGAAAGACTCATGCTTCAGTTAAAGAAAAAACAACAGTGTCATATAATTCTTAAGAGCCTAATATTTTACTTTTATAAATGTTCCCCATAAAAATGATTAGAGGAAATTAGAAAGATCTGAGAAATTGTACTCTGAAAATATTTGACGTCTCGTTGGAATTGTTGTGCCATCTGATTGTCGACAGTTTCTTCAGAGGGGTCGAGGGAATTTTAATGTTTCATTTGGCAGTCAGATCTGGAGATGAATTTAACTGGCCTTCGGTAGGGCTGGCCTGTTCCTGAGAGAGAGAAGATTGAGAGAGAAGAGGTGGAGAGGAAGAAGCAGCCTTTACTTACACTCCTTGAGTGATGATTCAGGTGGACAGTCTGAATTATGGGACTTATTGGCAGCAAGTAAGTATTGTCTGAGTGGATTACTGCAAAATGCTTTAGCTGGGGACGGCTCTGAAAACCACTCATCAATTACAGATGGTCCCTCATACAGTAGCTTGATTACCCTTGAGGGCTTTTGTCCAGGAAGTTTGAAGAAACCTGCTATCTCCAACTTCCTCTAACCACCTCTTCCTTCAGAGGTGACCCTTCTTACCTAAAGACCTCAAGTGTTTATCACAAGCCAGCCACTCCAAATTGTATATCAATTATTCAGCAATGCCCAGTGCAGGACAGTGACTTTAAATAGTTTCAGCGATGATAAAGACCAACATTTGTCTTTATTAACACACTGAGTGATTCTGTGGTCTCCAGTCACAAGTGAAAGGATCAAATTTGGGATTTCTAGATACCAGAATCATATTAGGGTTAAGCAGAACTTCAAATTTTCCCCGAGTTACTTTGGCTATACATGTTGTTTATTTGAGACAGGAAATAGGATGAATTGTCCTAGTATGGTTAAACTGGATAGGCAAATGAACCCATCTAGGGACAGCAGGTTTTAATTGTCCCTATTTGGGTCTTTTTAGTTACCCATGCTAACTTGGGTCCATGGACAGATACCTGGAAGGTCCACGGAAACGCTTCAGGATATTCATGAGTCTATTCAAAGTGTAAACAAAATTTTGTGTGTATTTTCTTATGTGCATTTATTTTTCTGAGGAATGTCCATACTTTCCATTGGATTCTCAAAGGGATCAGGACCTGGAAAATTTTGGATATTTTGCTCCATAGTGAATGGCACAAAACTCTCTAAATCCAGGATGTCTAGCCTTGGCAAAGCTAGGTTAAAGAGTAGAACAGAATCCACTTCCTGGAGTGCCCTCTGTAAGGAATACTAAAACATTACTGGATTCAGTTGAAAAAATGTAAATTCATCTCACTGCTAGAGATTGCCTTTGAGTGAAACTGAAAACTGAAACCTTGTGACTTATCTTTTGAGCATTTTTGTAAATCACGCATACAGTCATAGCCAAAATTCAAGAATTAAATGATATATATAACGCTAAGTATCCTGGAGACCTAAGTGGCTGTTTCTTCAAGGAGTCATATTTAAAGAACTACAACTGAGTCACCATAAAGAATAAAAAATTGTTTTTCTCACATCTCTCATAAAAATGAAAGAATATCCATGTCGTATCTTATTTCTCATAGCTTTCACTGCACATCCCAATTCCCTCATCCCACAACTGTTCCAGAACCCTTCACAGGGCAACCCTCCAAATTCTTTATCCCAGTTCAGGCTACTTATTTTCCTCTCTCTGGCCTTCTCCTTTTAGTCTTGCTCTTTATTGTGTAAATCAACTAGTTGCTTTAGTAATTTTGGCTTAGTCCTTCCTCTCGTGTGTATATTGGGCAATGAGAACCCATAGTGGGAAGCATCTACATTTGTCTATAAGAGGGGAGCCTTAAGCTAACTCCTGGAAAATGAGTAAGTGTTAGATGAAGGTGAGAACATAATTGCAGAGGGCACACAATGCACAAAATATGAAGGCATGAGAGGGCGTAAGAAGGCATGAAAACACGGAGCTGGAAGAAAAAAATTAAAACCAAATGTGACTGTTAGTCTACACAAGAAGAGTTCTTTGCTTTCCTCCTGAGGAATTCAGAAACTTTGAATCACTCCTCTATCGCCACCACTGCAGTGGTTCTCAGTGTGGCATGGTGACTAACCAGGAAGGCTCTGAGGTCAGACTGCCTGGGCTCTCTTCTTCTTGCTAGGAGGGTGCCTTTGGACAGTTGACCTGGCTTCTCTATGCATCAATTTTCTCATCTATACAATCGTAAAGTCTCCTTCACAGGGTTGCAGTGAAGATTTAATTAATCTATGTAAGACATTTAGAATTATACCTAGCATAGGTAGTAGAGTGCAAAAAACACTCTTAAGTGCGTTCCCTTTCAAACACCAATGAATTGAATGTTCTGCCACCTTCCAAAGTTTGATCTTCTAAGAAGGTTGGCCTTGGGAGTTGCTAGGTGGATCAGACACCTCTCTATATGTTGCAGGAAGAATAGCGTCACCCATTCCCTGATCTACCATATTTCCCTACTTGGAAAGTCATGATACCCAGTGATTAAACATTACTAGGATCTGAAGATAGTTGGTAATTAAACCATTATTAAGCACTAATATGCAGATGTAGTAAAATTATCAGAAATGGGAACACAGCCTAGAGGGAATGGGTCACAAGCCTGGTAAATTGAAAGCACAAAGTAAAAAATGAAGGAATAAAAATTCAATTTTTAAAAAATTAATTTATTTTTATTGTGCTAATATTGGCTTAATAACATTATATAAATTTCAGGTATACATCATTATATTTAGATTTTTGTGTTGATTACATCATGTTCACCACCCAAAGACTAATTACAATCCATCACCACACACATGTGCTTAATCACCCCTTTTGCCCTCCTCCCTCCCCCTTTCTCCTCTGGTAACCACCAGTCCAATCTTTGTATCTATGTGTTTGTCATTGTTTCTATCTTCTACTTATGAGTGAGATCATATGGTATAAAAGTTAAATTTTGCCTGTAGCATAATATATGATTTAAACCTTGTTCGCAATATAAATATTGTTTTTTGTTTATAAACACTTTAGCATGTTATCTCATTTTATAGTTAAAATTATCCAAAGAGGTGCAGGTAGAGTGTCTTTTACTATTAAGAATACATCCAAAGGAAGGAAACCAAGGCACAGATGAAGACAAACATGGCAATTTTTTTTCTACTGTCCCTTCCTACCCTATCCTCAATACGTAGCTCTGCAGTGTTTTTATTGAGAAGGGGAGAAAAGTCTAAAATCCACTTTGGAGAGTTGGGTGACTTCTAGTGGAGCACTTGCTATGTTTATCAAGGTGTTGTAGTCACTGGTGGTATCTTTCCCTGGTAGAATCTGCTGCCTGGGGTGGGGAACTTGCTTGGGATGTGCGTGTTATTCATATTTACTGGCTAGCCTCTTACAACAAGACTTTAGAGTTGCTGCCTCATGTTTATAGACACATAGCAACAACAAGGGACAAATAAATAGACTTGGAATTTACTCCATGAATATTTTTATAGCCTATGCTGTGTGTAGAGTCATCATGGAGTGAGTCAAGGAGCTTACAGACAAGTAGGAGGAGTTGCAAACTGCGCATATGTAAGGTTAAATAAACATAAAATGAAGATGAAAAGAAAGAAAGTAAATAAAAATATCTTTGGGTACCATGTTTCTATAGGTACTATCAAATAATTGGAAATGAGTGGCTGACAGGACATCTCATAACCTCAATTCCAACTTAAAAAATTGTACCCTAAACTCACGAGCCTACCAGTCCCTCATGAGTCAGCAAAACCCTTATAGAATAAGCATGTGGAGAGGAAGGAGAAATAAAGAGAGACCCAAATGGAGACACCAAGCATAAGGTTCATGAGTTCATGGACAAAGCTTGACTTATTTGCTGAATCTCCAGGGCTTAGTATAATACATAAGTAGCTGCTCAATAAATATTGCAGTTAATGAATGAATGTATCCATGGGTAAATGCCAGAGGCTTCGCTGGGACTGGAAAACATATTGTAATGTACTCTAGTGGGGGTAAAATCTCTTTTCATTTCTTTATACTTGGCATGTAGCACATAATAGGTGCTCAATAAATGAAGAAGGGAGGAAGGAAGAAGATGAGGAAGGAAGGAAATGAGGGAGGGAGTTAATATCATAGGATCAAAGGACTGGAAGGAAATTTGTGAAGTCATTAATCCTTCCCTTAAGCCTCAAGAAAATGTCTGAGTATAGAGCAAACCCAACTAAACAACCAACCATCCGACCTCAAAGCCTCAAACCAAAAAGCCTCAAAGAGGTGACATTTAAAAATGTTAACCAGGAGCCGGCCCCATGGTATATTGGTTAAGTTCTGCATGCTCCACTTCAGTGGCCTGGGTTTGCAGGTTTGGATCCTAGGTATGGACCTATACCACTCATCAGCCATGCTGTGGCAGTGACCCACATAAAAGGAGGGGGTGGATTGACACAGATGTTAGCTCAGGGCTAATCTTCCTCACAAAACAAGAGGAAGATTGGCAACAGATGTTAGCTCAGGGTGAATCTTCCTCACACACAAAAAACATGTTAACCAGTCTAATAGACAGAACAAAGGGCTAGAGTTTGAGAAGGGGTTCTTCATTGAAGTCAATTTGAATCCTGGCTTTGCCAATTTCTCTGTCTGTGACCTTGTACAAATTGCTATACTAATGGGGACTTAGTTTTCTCACCTCTTCAAAGGGAATAAGAAATTATTATGTAGGGCCGGCCTGGTGGCATAGCAGTTAAGTTTGTGCACTCTGCTTCAGCAGCCCAGGGTTCACTGATTTGGATCCCAGGGGTGCACCTATACATGGCTCATCAATCTGTGCTGTGGCAGGCGTCCCACATATAAAGTAGAGGAGGATGGGCACGGGTGTTGGCTCAGGGCCAATCTCCCTCAGCAAAAAGGGGAGTATTGGCAATGGATGTTATCTTAGGGCTAATCTTCCTTAAAAAAAAGGAAAAGAAAAGAAATTACTATGCTACAGAATTTTTATAAAGATTAAATAAGATTAGTGTCTTCTAACATGTTCAATAGCTTGGCAAATGTTTATATAAAGAAAGCAATTCCTCAAATATGTTGAACTGTTAAATGTTAATAAACATGCTAAGGAAAGATTTTCCCCTGGGATCTTTTAAAAGGAGAAATGCTAGCTAAAATTACAAATATCTTTTCTTAAAATTTAATTTATGGAAAAACTTAGTTCTTTTGGCTTGTGGCATGTCTTAGAGGATTTTACATACTAGGGAAAATGCTTAAAAAATAATATGACATGATAGGATAAATTATTTGGCAATAGGCTGTCATGTTGTGCCACGAAAATTCTTCAGTATTTAATTAAAAACTCCAACAATGTAAAATTCAAGACATATCAAGAACGTTAATTGGGGGTATAGACTAGTTGTTGGAGGACTCCAACAACTCCAAAACCAAGCTTTTTCTCCTCATTCAGCTTACCGGGAAGGCTTTGAAAGAATGGATCCAACTGCTATAATAGAAGCCTACGGTTGCAGCAGAAAGTGTAGATATTAGTGTCTATTTTGATGTGCTGTCCCTGTCTGAGGTCCAGGATAGGTCTTTTGGAGAGTCAGAAATGGAAGGAAATGAGAAGCCTGTCAGAGCTGACAGCCCAGGAGTCACTGGAGGGTGTGTGATGGGTAGCCTTTAATTCTGAAGGGGTTACATCTGTGCCAGGAGATATGTAAAGTTTTAAAAATATTCAATAAACGAAATGAATCCTTTTAGTTTCTAATACCATGCACAGTGCCAGCTCTGGGCTCAGGGACAAATCCACTGACAAGTGATTAATATCAGGGAGAACCACCCAAATCCAGAGACATACACAATTCTGCCTCTGTCTATTCTTGGTTGACAGTCACTTGGATAAGACACAGTCACTTGGGTAAGACATGCCAACTGGGTCAAGTGTGGTCATGACAGAAGTTGAGTTCCAGTCTATCCTTGCCACCAGTGCTCTGTCATTTAAGGGACCTGGAGGGAAGGGGGGTTTGTTCTCCTACACCGTCTTTGTGAGCTTGTAATGACAATTTCTCCCTCTCTCTCCTTTAATGCAAATTGGTTGTCACACAGGAACTATTGAGCCATCTTATTGCCAGGTCCCACTCCACCTACTTGGGCTTTAAGTAACCCCAGCACTTAAAATCAGAAAAATAGGAACAGAAGAAAACATATTACAGCTTACAATGTTCTTTACAATGATCCAGTCACTCACCCACACCTCATTTTACAGATGAAAAAGATGAGGACTTGGGAGGGGGTGGAATCCTGTAACTGGCTTATGATCAGAACCCAAACTAGAGCCCCAAACTCTTGACAACCAGGCCAAAGTATTTTCTAGCATTCATAGCTTGAGAAGCACGATGCTCTGAAGATGATGAGTGGAGTAGCAGAAAAGGTGAAAATTAGGAAAAGCCTACAAAGAGAAAGTCTGAGCAAGAGATATTTTCAGATTCAGCACAATTCTAAGAAAGCAAAATAATTTGATATGAATATGAATAAAGTGAAAATTAAAGGAGTCTGTTAATGTTTAAATGATGTTAAAAGAAGTAAACACTGATGTCCCTCCAAGAAGATGAATGAATGAATGAGTGGACCAAAGCTTTCTGTGTCTTGATATTTCTTGTCCTGGAAAATCTAGTCAGATATATAGAAGAGAGGGAAGGCAATGAAAGTCTATGTAATCCTCCCATCTTCATGGGCTTGAATCCTCAGAGAAGAAGCACATGTACCATTATGGAGAGCAGCTGAGCTGGATCAAAGAATCTGGTCTGTCTACATAGGGCATCTCTAATGTGAAGGGAAAAAAATCAATAGAACTGAAAATACAATGGAAATTTCACTTTGTGCTTATGACGAATTGCTGAAGATTTGAGTTATATCAGAATAGCTGTGAATTCCCTGAGGCAAGCTGACCAGTTGAAGCAGATCAAGCCATCTGGTTGTCTCTGAAGCCCATTCAGTCAAACAGCCAACTGGTCAACCATTCTGTTCATGGGTCAGTTCAGTTCAAATGGTTAACTGGTGGGATATGATGAATATAGCCATCATGTCTCCTCATCTATAGATTCCAGGCAATGCAAATTTCCCCTATTAGATAAATAGTCCTTTGAGGTTAGGATGTTGAGATGTACTGATTCATGTGTTACATCTTCAGGGTGACTTTTTTAGATGAGGTGGTAAAATATGGCAGCAATTCAGTATCGAATAAGGAAGACCTCTGGACTAGGTAGACTCCAGAGTAGATAAATCATGGAAAAATGTGCTTTAAAATATCATCTAAGATTGCAGGCTTTACATGTGGACTCTCCCATCCTTTACTGGGTTTTTGAACAAGTTACTTAACCTTTTGCTCTGTCAGCTTCCTCATCTGTAAAATGTAGGAATAATAATTCCCCTCCCCTCAGAACACTGTGAAGAATAAATTAGGAAATATTTATAGAGGGCTTAGAAGAGTGTGTAGCACAAAATAAACACTCTATAAATATTAACATTATTAATCTAATTAATGTTAGTTATTAATAATAATAGTATTTAAATATTGAAAGCCCTGTTGACATAAGTAAATGATGGATGAATATATATACACTTTAAACGCATATGCAGCAATGTATAAAAATGACACAAGATTACTAATGGTCATAGTATTACTACTAGAGGAAGTGATTGAGGAAATATTATCAAGAAATCTTTTAGGCTATTTGAGCTCCCTAGAGCACCAGGTAACAATCAGCTGGAAACACGGTAGCATCTAGCTTTTACCTTTGTGTTTAGAGAGAAGGTGGCTGACTCACTGGTTCAGTGGGCACAACAAAACAACTACAAATACCATTGAACCCCTACGATAAGCTCAGAGATGAAAGAGATATATATAAAATATGGTTCCTGTCATCAAAGTCTACGTAGAATAATGGGAGAAAGAACACATAAGCCACTAACTGTAGTGTAATCCAAAGAATAAGAGCCATACTGTTCTCAGAGAAACCCACCTTTGCCTCTTTAGCTTCATCCTCTCACCATCTCCATCTTCCCTCCCTTCCCTCCACCTAGCTTACGGGTCCTCATTGTTCACCCGCAGAACTCCATGTTCTTATCCTTTGTAGCCTTTATCATCATTATAATTAAAAAAATTATTTTTGCAGCTTTAAGTTTAATGCCTGTTCCATCCCACTTGACAATAACTTCCTCAAACCTGAGACCATGTCTGCCCTTCTTCCTGCGAACTCTCCAATGCTTAGCACAATGCCAAGCACAAAAGGACTTTATACCATTTGTTGAAAAAATGAAAGAAGAGGATCCTGCTTATTGGAGCTGAGGAAAGGTACACAGGGGAGGAACTGGGCTTTGAAGGGTACAGAGGAGTTTCAGTGGAGGAAATACGTGTTTGAACATGCAAAACAAGCTGCGAGCTCCCACATAACTAAACTGCCTGACTCGTTCCTACCACATGGACCTGTTGTTTACCTGAAATGTGTAATCATTTTGACATTTGAGAGAAATACTTACTAAGCAAGATAAACTGATTGCTATAACTTGGTCAGGCGTCTGAGTTCAAGTTCTATTTCTTCCCGTTAGGAGCTCTGCCTATGTAGCTTAACTCATCTGAGGCTCAGCTTGCACGTCTATATAGTGGAAGCAGCAACATCCATCCCCACTGAGATGTTGTGAGGGTTGAACTAGTCCATGAGGGAAACCTTTTGTAAACTGCCAGCATATACGGCACCTGCTGATTAGTATACTCGGCCGTAACTGTATTTGCAGAAGTAATAGCCACAATGATACAAACAGTTCTTAGCAACTGCCTTTCATAAATGGAGGTCCCACAGAAGCCCTCACAAGTGGCAAGTCGATGTGTTTTACAAACCCAGGTTCTCCATTAAAGGGAACCAGCACATCAGGACAGAAGCTTGTCAGCTTTCCCCCTCTCTGAATCTGGGCCAGGTCCATTGCCCGAATTTTATGTTAAATAATAAAAGCACCAACATTAAATATGTTGCCGTGGATCAACAATATTCAGGGTAAGATATTATGGCACAGCGGTCCCCAAGCAATGTGTGTTTTTAAAAATATGCTTAAGACTGCAAGTGCTTTGTGTGGCTGCTTTGCAAAATCACTAGAGCTAAAGTATTTGTATTTTAATGTTTATCCCCAAACTGGCCTGCTGTTTTCAAATTGCCCAGGAAACGAAATGTTGGAAATGGAAGGAAACCAGCACAAGCTAGATTTAGAAATGCAGTGTTAGTAAAGCAAGCTGTGGGGTTCTGATACCTTAACAGCACCATAAAATGCTCATAATTAAATAACTGTTTTTCTTAACACAGCTTCTCCTATTTTTCCCTCAGCCACTTATGTAAAAGCATTTAATGTTCATTTTTTCATTACCAACCAGAGACTCTTGTAAAGAGGTAACTGGTTCCAGAAATTGGTAAAAATGTTTCAATAATGGTGTCCTTTACAAAAGGGGAAAATGTATTCGAAAACAAAATCAGGCTCTAGATACTTCCCATGGTTATTTTTATTGGCACTTGGCCCACAAATAATGATTTATATGGAGGAATGTCATGCTGTGGAGCTGCGACGTGAACAACAGTGGTAAAGGCAGTAACAAAATGCATTCTGCTTATCAGCGTCCCAGACACAATGGCAGAGCACGAGGCTACCAGCAACTGAAAAAGAGAAACAAGTTTGCTGGGGAATCATAAGAAGCCAGGCTTCCAAATAATTAAATGGGAGGAAGGAAGGGAATGGGACCAAAAAACAGCTAAGATTTATAGTGCTCCTACCATGTACCAGCGTAAGTTTTACAATATTTTGAAAGCTTCACACCAGGTGTGTGAGATGAATATGCAGCTGAGGCTCAGATAGCTTAAGTCACTGTCTCAAGGTTGCGCAGGTAGGAGGTGGCAGAGCTAGGATTATGTTTTCTATCTGTGTGACTCTCAATCCCATTTGTTCTCTACTATTCAATGAACCATATTGAGATAGCAAGTTAAGCTATCAAGGCTAGAGTGAAGTGGAGAAGTGTTCTAAGACTGGCAAAATCCAAGGGGAGGGGGAAATGCTGTGCAATGATATTTCCCCAAGGATTGCCCTGGGTCACCTGCTTCAGAATCACCTCAAAAGTTTTTAAAAATGAAAAATCCTGGGTCTTTCCACTTTAGACTGTGGAATTATGAACCCGTAGGTGTGAAGCTCAAGTATCTAAGGGTATTCGTTTTTCCCCAAGAACCTAAAGTGATTCTCATGCACGCTTAGGAACCAACCGCAACCACCAATATGTCTTAATTTGTTCTTCTCTATGCTTAACTTAACGGGAGTGTTCTCCAAGGACATACCTCTCATAGCACTATTGTTTAGTCAAACGTATTTTGGAAAATGCTGGTTTATATTTATGCCATTATAAACCTCTCTGACTCCTCTATTCTATGAATAGAGGAGTCATAGAGACATGCGTTTGAGGTTATTGTAAATTTCTTTTCTATGGTGAGAAGGACCTTTTTAAGAGACATTCAGTAAGTGTTCAAATTCCTATACCCAATGAGAAATCTGTCTTCAGCTCACACTGTAATCAGGAAGTAATTTTTCCCGCAGTAGTGATGTATTGGTTATCTATTGCTGTGTAACAAATCTCTAGAAAACTTAATGGCTTGAAACAAAACACAGGTGGGTGTGAAGGACACTATGCAAAATGAAAAAGCCAACCTCAAAAGATCATACATTATATGATTTAAATCATATAGCATTCTTGAAATAACAAAATTATAGAGATGAAGAACAGATTAGTGGTTGCCAGGGGTTAGGGATGGTGTGTGGGATGGATATGACTGAGTAGAGGGAGGGAGATCTTTGTGTTGATAGAGCAATTCTGCATTTTGATTGCTGTGGTGGTTACACGAATGTAAGTACATGTGGGTAAGATGGCAGAGAACTGTACACACATGTGGTACATAATTTTTTTTGATATTGTACTACAGTTATATAATATGTAATCATTGGGGGAAACTGGGTGAAGTGTACATGAGACCTCTCTGTACTATTCTTACAATTTCCCATGAGTCTATAATTATTTCAAAATAAAAAGCTTAAAAAACACATAAAAATCTGTCAATAGTTATTATCTTGTAGTCTCCATCGATCAGAAATACAATGGTGGGTGCCTCAGGCTCAAAGTCTCTCTCATGAGATTTCAGTGAAGCTGTGGGCTGGAGCTGAGGAATCATCTGAAGCCTGAATTGAGGGATAATCTGCTTCTAAGCTCATTTATGTGGCTTTTGGCAGAATTCAGTTCCTCATGGTTGTTGGACTGAGGTCATCAGTTTCTCACTGGTTGTAGGCTGGAGTTCTCCCTCAGTTCCTTGCCACTTGGGCTTCTCCATAAATCAGCTCACAAGGTGGCAGCTGGCTGTTCTTAAAACAAGTGAGAGAGAGCAGGTGGGTACCCAGATGGTAGCCACAGTCTTTTTAGAATATAAACTTGGAGGTGACATCCCATTCTTTCTGTCATATTATCTTCATTAGAAGTGAGTCAAAAAGTCAAACTAACACTAATGGGGAGGGCGTTACACAAAGGTAGGATCATCAGGAGGTAGAGATCGTTAGGAGCCATCTTAGAGGTTGTCTACCTCAAGGGAATTTTAAAATATCCTTCTTTGTGACACAATATGAGGAGATGATAGACAGAATATACACAGTGGTTATATTAGAGGAAGACTGATGTAGCTCTAGCACTGAGTAGCCATTTGGAGGTTAATATGAAGCTGTCAACCGGTGTTTTTCAGTCTATTAAAAGAAGCAAGACTCCGTAGCAATCACAGTGTCAAGGACTGTACTGAGAGGGACGTCAGTAAACTCATAAGTAAATATCACAGGATTCTTGCAAAAGTAGTAAAGGCCGTAATATGAAGAGTAAATATTATGGATGTTTATTTCAAGATATGCCTGATTATGCCTTTGCAGGCTGGGGAGGCTAGAACCAGGATGAGGATAACTGACAAGTGGTGTCTCTCTATGCTTAACTTGCTGAGATGGTTCTCATGGGATTTGGTCTCCCCAACAGAGGGCAAGCCAGTTATCTACTTCAATCAGGTGAGAAACTTCTAAAGCTTTGAAGTCTTACGGCAAGATCTACTACCCTAGGTCCCACTGAGACATAAAATGCCATTTAGTGACCGGAATTGAACTTGGGCTGAGAATTGGAACAGGACTGTCCTGCTCCTGGTAGGCTAGGTGGGCCCTTGGTCTTTATATGCAGTACCTATGGGCTGATGATAGAATAGCTGGGCTGTCCCCAAAAGCCCAGACTTGCAATGTGTCTACTCTGTGGGCATGGCTCTGTCCAACTCTTTATCCCACGAGATGCTAGATCAACGATGTGACAGCCTCAGTTAACTGTTAGCTAGACAAATTCTGAACAGCTTGCTCTGGTCTACTGAGCATTGAGGAATGGCTAGTGAATTTTCTTCAGAAATGAGTGTTGCCAGAAGTGTTGGTATAGTATAGAGATATTAGTGGGGCTCTGGAGCGAGTCTTCTCTTCAGTTAGTAGGTACCAAATGCCAGTGGTGGAAGGTTCTTGCTGGCCAAGTGAGCCAGAATTATGTTGGTGATGATGATAAATGTATGTTTGAGTGTGTGCATGTGTGTGCATGTGACGTGCATACCCCATGTCTGCCATTTTCTACCATCCCAGGTGGTAATAGTTCAGACATAACTTAATACTTGGTGGTTATAAATTCGCAATTATGCCTGGAAATGCCCTGTAAGAACTGGCCTTGGCTTATTTCTCCAACCACATCAGATGCCCCCCTCCCATCACTCTTGTGCATCATGCTCCAACCACACTACTCTGGGTTTAGTTCCTCACACATGCCAAGTTTTTGAAGGATGTTCTCAAGTGATTTTGCATTTTATGTTTCCCCCAAAGCCTTTATCACAACTTACAGTGCTTTTACTTGAGTACTTACTTTTTGGGGCATGGTGGGAGAGTGTTTCTCCCCTCATGGACTGTGAACTCTGTGATGGTGGGACTATGACCCTCTTGTTCATCATTATATTTTGGCATAAGTTAGATGTTTAATAAATAAATTGAATACATTCTTGAGAGTTTCATATAATTTCCATTCTTTTAATACACAAGGGTTGAAGAGTCAGGGCCAGGTAGACAATTGACAACTGAGTTGTTTATTCTGTGTGGATAGACAATAAGATGGATAGAAGGTATAAAACCAAATGAAAAACAGACAGAGGTGACCCTCTGAAAGGGGAGGCAGGGCATACATTGTCAGGGGGTTTCCTGAGCCCAAATGCAGGGTGCCAGCCTGAACTTCCCATAGTGGCAGACATGATTGTGAAGGACACATGTAAAGGCACGGCTGGAGGAAAAGAAATGACAGTTTAGTGAAATCAAACTATTCTCAAGCAGCAGAAACTTATTTTGTATCAAATTGTGTTGAAATAGAAGTGTTGGAATAGTAGAGGTACTTTCCGGCGTTGACAGTTGTGAATTGTGTTTATCAATCCTTTAACAACTATTATGATCAATGGCACAAAAAATGTAATGTTCTGCAAAAGCTTGAGAGACTAAATAGTTAACCCATAGTATTTTTGTTTCCAGAATGGTATGTGTTAGAAACACCTACTGCTGAGATCTGTTTGCCTTGGGAGGAGATGGTGCATTAGCTGTTTAGCATTGCCACTGGAGAGATAGTTGTGGATTTGGGAAAAGAAAGGAGAATCGACTTCCTTAGACGCCCTTCCTGCAAGGGTCTATTTGAATGTCTCTGGAAGGGCTAAGGATCACAACACTTAAGTGGAAATTGCATGCTGGCAGAGAGAGCTGATGTGCATCAATACCTTTGTTTCTCCTTTTCTTCCTGGCCACGGTACTAGATATCATTTCCCAGACCTTTTTCATTTAGGCAGAGCCACGTGCCATAGTGTGGGCAGAAGGGAGGGATGCCATTTCCTGCATGGGCCCGTAAAATTTTCCATGCACCCTCCTCCGCCTGTGATGTGAATGAGAAACAAACTGTTATTGTGCTAAGCCACAGAGATTTGGGGATATTTGTGACAGCGGTTAGCCTTCCCTGACTAATACAGCCATTGTTCCACAAGACAAGGTCTGAAATCAAGTATTTTTCCAAAATATCTGATGGTTCCAAGGACATGCTTCATTGCCTTGAACACAGGAACACATTGCAGGACGACCCCCAGCTTGTATTTACGGAGAGATAACAGTTTAACATAAGTGAGTGAAAAGAGACAGTTCACACTTGAACGCTGTCAAGTAACCCATGGTTTCATTTGTGTGTGTGTCTGTCTGTGTCTGTGTGAGCCCAAAATATTAGTTTGATTAAAATGTACACATTTCACAGTATTTGGTTACAGGCTAGTCAGTCGTAATATTTAGGTGAGAGAGATTGTTTTTCCTCATAATGTCCTTTCATCATTCCGTATGCTTGCTTGTATGAAAAATACAAAGTTGTATTGAATCTAAGATTCAGGGGTAGCAGGAATACTGGTAATAGACAAGCCTCTCATTTTAATGTAAAAGGATCAGAGTTAATAAGGTAGAGAGAAATACAGGCACTGAGGGAGCACAGGAGGAAACAGACTTAGCTCAGCTCACTCGGGAGGGAAAGGCAACTGTGCAAAAAGTCCTAGCAGTGGATGTTCTTGATGAGTGATAATGAGAATCACAGGAATTTAGAGGTGAGTATCCTCGGTCAGGTTTCCTGGAAGCTGAGCCTGAGATGGGGATTCTTGTGCAGGTGAGTTATCGAGGTTGTTCTCTTAAAGAAACCTGTAAGGAAGTGAGAGAAACAAGATAAGGCAGAGGAAGAAGTTAAGCAAAGATATGGTTTCAGGGGAAGTCTAGCCTCATCCTGATCTCATGGAGAGCTCTGAAGCATGAATGATAACATAGAGTTATTCCACCTTGGGGCATCAGCCAATCATTTGCTGTGGACTGTTGCCCGAGGTGAGGTATATAACTTCGCAGACATTCCTGTACAGGGTGGCTCCCATTGAGCAATGGCACTTCTCCAGAGAAGGATCTAACTAGGAATTATCAGTAGCCATCATTCACAGTTTCTGGGAGATGGGTGCACTGCCTGATATAGATGGGACTCCAATCATGTAGTCTAGTTCCCTGCTTGCATCGCTCAGATCCACTTGATTCTCACATTATGTTTACTCCATTCATGCAAAGCTCCTCTAGGATTCTGATTGATCATAGTTTCTAGGGAAAGTTACCAGACTAGGGGTTAGTGAAGGTACTATCCCAAGGTCATGATTGGTACACATGATGCCTCCTTCACTGCCCTTTCTAGATTCCTCTCTGTCTCACCTAGCACCTCTGTTGGTCAAAATGGCTTTCCTGGTATGGTGACCCAGATCTTCAACCTTGGGAGGTCTGAGCCTCTGGTTCCCAGGCCCTTATCTAGCTATGGTTGCTGTTCTTGCCTGTTTACAATTAAAACTGAGCATGGGAGTACCAAGAGGTGATCAGTGTATCTTCTGAGTTATAAACATATTCTTACTTGCCCTTATTATGTAGCAGCAGTTCCATCTTTTCATGGTTATCAGGGTTAGCTCCCTCTATCCACGTGGCCAGTCCTTTCTTTCCTTATTGTCTCCTGGTACAAGGAGCCCAAAGTGGGCAGGAGCAATAGCTTTAAATTTAGTGAAACTCATCATATCCCTGAGGGAAACATCCTCTCTCTGGGAACCAGGATCTCTATAACTACACAAACTAAAGTTACAGGGATGAGAAACACAAATTCCTAACTAGGTCATGGAGAGTGATGGAGTACAGGACCATTCCTACTTTATTCCTTGGTTCCTGTTTCCATGTGTGTTCTACTGGTTGAGCACATAACATCCTACCTCTCTATGCCCTGGCCTTGGGATTTGATATTGTTTTAAAATTACTATCTTGGCTGAGAAGTTTCTGCCAACTGCTAAATATGTCCATTCTGATTATATATTTAAGAACCAGACAAATAACACTTGGTGGTTCCATGTTTCTAGTGGACACATTGTGAAACTGCCATGTACCTGGAGTTCACTTATTCTTGATTCCCCCTGAAATCCTACACTGCCATGTGGGCCATGATAGCTCTTTGGTTCTCCAGGTATCAGTATCAACTTGAACCCAGCATCCAACAACCTTCAAAAGATCTGGATATTTCCAGGGCTGGCCCAGTGATGTGGTGGTTAAGTTCCTATGCTCTGCTTTGGCAGCCTGGGGTTTGCAGGTTTAGATCCTGGGTATGGACCTATACATTGCTCATCAAGCCATGCTGTGGTGGCATCCCACATACAAAACAAAGGAAATTTGCCACAGATGTTAGCTCAGCGTGAATTTTCCTCAAGCAAAAAGAGGAAGATTGGCAACAGATGTTAGTTCAGGGCCAATCTTCCTCACCAAAAAATTTTTTTAAAAATTAAAAAAAAAGATCTGGATATTTCCCTTTCCCTGGTATATTGTCACTCAAGGAAATAACTATAGGTCCCTTTGGGGAAGGACTCTATACACTTGCTGTGACGTTATAGAGTTCTTCTCATTCGGTTGGTGGAGTCCAGGTTTGGCTCAGCTCTGGAAAGTGAGCAAAGGATCATGATTTTTCTTGTGGGCAGCTGACCTCAGCCTTCTGCTCATCCATCTTTGATTTATTTTTATTATCTATATTAAGCAATATCTTTGCTTATTATCTATCTATGTTGCCCTTAATAACACCGTGTTCTTTTAGCCATATCTGTAGATCTTTGTGGTTCAGGGCCTCCTGGCAGCAGTTCCAATCTGCATGCCAGTTAAGGTAATTATGCCCACTTTCCTCCTGATGGTTAAGTGCTGCCACCTGGTCTCTGTCATGCTGGACTCCTATCATCCCCACTGCTACCAGGGAGCGGAGTTCTATAACAGTATGGTCTGCTGTCAGTCCTGATCTACAGAGGGCAGCCACTAATGAGCTTCTCAGCAGTGCTGCTGTCCCCATCACCAGAGCCTTGGAAGAACAAATGATTCTCTGAGCCCTCCAGAGGAACACAGTCAGCTGATAGGTTCCTGGTCATACAGAGCAGATACAATCTTGCATGCTCACTTCCCTGAGCTTTTCGATCCTTTCCTTTATACTTTGCTACTGAAATTCTTGCATCTCTTCTGTGTTGAATATGGCCATTACTTCTTCTAAGCTTCTGAGAGCCATCCCTGCACTGTATTAGGAACAGTGCTCAGGTTCTTACTGAGATGTTAAGTCCTGTGTCATGAGAGGTGTCCCTGTATTGATAAATTATCCCTACTCAGCTTTATATTTCACCTCCCTTGACAACACCCTCTGGATCCTCTCCCAGGCTTACTCTAAGTATCAAGGTCTAACTCGTCCCCTATCAGTGTCCTGACTGGTTTAGGAGACTTGTCAGGGCTGAGAATTCTATCCCCTCTGAAGTTTTCCAACTCTTACAATTAGATTCTAGGCTCAATTTTCAGCACAACTGGGCCTCCAGCTACAGGAGATGGCGTTCTTTTTAAACACTGCCAAGGAGGCTTTCTGACTTTTACACCTTGCTTTAAACTGATGATTAATCTACCTAAATCTGTATTTTTTCTCTTCACAAAGCAGCTACCCAATTCTGCAGTCTTTATAATTACTGCTTTCTCAATATGTCTAAAATGCCAGGGATACCCAGAAACCAGTTCATGCCCTTTTACCTGCATCACAACCCAATTCATTCTAGGTGAAACATGCAAGGACACAGCTACATATGCCAGGGACTCTCAGTAGTCCACCTACCTCTGAGTCTGGGGCTTTTATTAACATCCAGACCTGAAAATTGTATTCTTGTCCAATCAATTTATTAAGGGAGTGCTCTCAGGAGGAACCTATAAAGAAGTAAGGATGCAGGATGTGACAGGGGATGAAGCCAAGCAAAGATGAGGGTTCTGCCAAAATCTGTTCTAATCCTGTTCCCACAGGTGACTGAATGACAACACAGAATTGCTCCACCTTGAGGCAAGGGGACTGGCCTTTTGTATCCTTGAATTCTGTCATTGACTGCTGTCCACTCCCAGGTGGGGTTATGTTGCCTCCCAGACATCTACAGGTGAGGCAGCTCTTGTCAGCTGAGGCCAGTTTTCTAGAGAATAGTGCAGCTATGTGCCCTTGGAGCTGACACTCACGAAAGCCGGAGGATGGGTGCACCCTCCTTGTATAGGAATCTGGGCAAGGTACCAATGAATCTATTATAGAGGGAGACATCTCTGCAGGTTGAATGGTCAAGGAAGCCGCCATAAATATGGAAAGCCTTAAACTCTGCATCTGAAAAGAGTATGTATTATGACCATGATCCTTGATGTGCTAGTTAGTTTGGTGATGCATTAATTCATTCACGCATTCACTTAACGCATTCATTCAGCAATTATGTATTACATGACTATTACGTGGCAGATGCTATCCCTCTCTTTACTGAATTTACAGCAATGAAATAGGAAGATGTGGTCCCTGACCTTCAGGGGCTTACAGCCTAGTGAGGGAAATAATTGTACAATATTACAGTGGAGTTGCGCTGCATGTGTATTAACAATCACCAGTTAGACTATTTGCACTCAGAAAGGAAAAAGTTTTATCTATTGAAATGGGGTGGACTCTTTTCCCCAACATCAACTCAGTGAATGCATTCCTGAACTTAGTAGGAGATGGGAGATGTGAAATATTTGTTTTCTCAATCAGAACTTAGCCTAAACAGAACCTAATGGCTGTGCTGGATTTTATTCTACTGAAATTCATTTTTAGTTTTTTTAGTTTAATTTTCAAGATTAGCTCATTCCAATTGCTATTTCTAAAAAATGAGAACACAGAATGTGAGTGGAGGGGTATCTATTTCTGGAAACTTCTGAGTAGGCCTAATGCATGTAGCTGGATGTAAAATTTAAGCTGGGTCTAGATGTCTGTAATCTAGTCTACCCAATTTTAATAGGTGCCAGCCAGCCCTAGAATAATATTGCATTGACCTGCGTTTTTCTTTAACTGCAGCCTGTGTGAAGCAATTTGAGTCCTGGAGTGGGCGGACTTTGGGTAGGGGAAATGCTAGTTTCTTTAAGAGACAGCATACAAATAAGCCCTCTTAGGTTTGTTCCACCCCAGACCGATTTGCTGATTTTGGGTCCTTGGCCTCTGTTTTCCACTGGAGGGAGAGAGCTCAGTCTTTATTGATTGGTTAAAGGCGAATGTGAGTCAGCCGATGCGCATCAATGGCAGTATTGAGTTGTTGAGCTGTATTTGTGGCTTGCCTAGAAATGAAAGCTTTTTATTGGATTATTGTGAAGAGGGGTAATGAACGCAAGTAGTCATCAAAGTTATTGATGGCTTTGTGTTTGAATCAGTGACTAGGGTACACAGGACTAGTTGATTTGCTAGATTTAGCCATAAAGTATGAATGAGAATTAATTGGTGAAATGCTTGTTAATATATTATCATAATGCATTCTTTTCTTGTCTATTGGAGAAAATTTCAGCCTCTGAAAAGGAATTTAGCAAGATCAATATTCTTTTTGAAGCATATTTTTACAAAAAAATCTATCAGGGTCAGAGAAACTATGGAGTTACATGACATCTACTGACGGTGGGGAGTATCACAATTCAGGTTGTGCTGAGAGATTATCTTCCTCACCTATAAATATCTGCATGTGGAAATATTGTGGCTCTGGCCTATGAAACTAGAAACCTGGTGCTGAGGTTCCCTAGTCAGTTCTTACTCTTGCCAGGGATTGGATGGGCAGTGGTTGGGCCCAGGAGCTAGTGTTCGATTTAGCTTCCTTCAGGTTGAAGGATGATGCCAGCAGCCTGCTTCTAGCCCTGCCAGAGAGCAGCCTACAAGAGATTTGTGGGCTGGATTGGACACAGGAGCAAAACACATCACTGTCTTTCTACCAGAGGAGTGCTGCTCACTCTCACAAGCCAGAAGTCTAGCATCACTCAGATAAAACATTGCACTCACTGTATCTAGGCAGAGAAAATTAGATTCCCAGCATAGGAAAGGGATTATGGTTCTTGCTATGTCAGTTATATTTTGCCACAATAATGCTGCATAAAAACAACCACAAACCTCAGTGGCATATATTAATAGCATTTAGTTTTGCTCCTGCATCTACAGGTTGGCGAGGTGATATTCCTAACCTGGACCAAGCTTGGCTGACCTCAGCTGGGCTCACTCATGTGTTTGTGGTCAGCTGGCAGGGTATCTGGGGACTGGATATCTGGGATGGCCTTGGGTTTTCCGTGTGGCCTCTCATTCTCCAGTAGGCTAATCCAGGATTGTTCATCAGGTGATGCAAGGTCTAAAAGAGCAAAAGGATGCACTCAAAGCCTGTTGAAGCATTGGCTTGGAACTGGCAGGCCTTTACCTTCTCTGCATTCTATTGACTGAAGCAAATTACCAGGGCAACTGAGATTCAAGGGGATGGAAGAGCTTCAAAACCACATGTAAAGGGCATGGATTCAGGAAAGGATGGAGAATTGGAGCCATTTTTGCAATCAGTTTACCATACCCAATTGTGCATAAAAGTTCAAGGTAAAAGGCTAATTTATTGCTAAGTGATCCATGATAAGCCAGTAATTCAGACTAGACTTGTGTAAGAGGAATCAGTACTTCTGTGTCAGTCCTTCCTGGACTGAATTTGTAGACTGGTCACCCCCTGATATAGGCAGAGTTTGTCTTCAGTATCCTGCTCAGCTCTCTTTGATTCATCCTTTAATTATTTTCCACTTTTCAAATCTGCTCTTCAGCAGTGTTTAGGAAAGAAGCTTATAAATTATTTCCCACTGGGGTAAAAATGGCTGATAAAGGCAAAATTCATTGAGTCTCACTGTGCCTTTTCATTGAGTGAACCAAAGAGAATGGAGTCCCAGGTGTAGAGTTTTAGGCATTGGGCAATAAGTTGGTGCTGGGCAACAAATGTCCTCCTGGAATTGTCCTCTCATGGAAGAGCAGGGCTCTTCTGTCAGATATCTGGATTCTGATGGAGCTAAAGGCTCAGTAGATGAATTGGCTTTGGCAATTTACTTGACCTCTTTGAGCTACTGTGCCTTCATCAATAAAATAGGAATAATTATATATACTTCAAGACAATGTAGAGTTCAATGAGGTAACGTAATAGACTCTTTGCTGTACCTGGTAAAAAGTAGACTCACAGCAAACTTCATTCCTCTGTCACCCCATCCCATATGACCCTCTACCTTTGGCTCAGTGTAAAAGGTTAATTCTATGGTTTCGGATGAGAATCACTGCCAGGGTAAGAGGGAGCAGCAGATCTATACCGGGTATCTTTCTGTTGGCCCTCATTGTGTTTACTGGTCATTGAGGATATGAATATGCCTATGGAATGGTCCCTGCTAGTGAGGAATTTATAATTTGGTGGTGCTTAGGAGTGAGACTGAGAACTTGAGCCTTTAGCTAAAGAGTTAAATGTCCCATCTCTACTCACTGACTTTTCCAAGACCTTCACCAAGAACTGATTGTCTAGAGAACAAAATGCCCCACAGTGAGAACTGGCAATGTCCATTCATGGGTTCAGCAAAGGGCAGGGCCCTAGAGATGGAAAAGGAGATTTGTTGGATAAACATGAGTGAATAAGATAAAGCTCCTAACAAGATGCCTGGTACACAGCAGGTCGTCAAAATGATAGCTGTCTTCCTCTTTCCTGTATTGGCCTCAGCTGAGACTCAGAAACATCAACTTTGGTCCCAGTATCACTAATTAAAAGTTAAAATGTGCCCAATCATTCAAACAACTAAATTGTGGGTTCTTTGAGGGCAAAAATTTTTATTTTCTTTTGTATGCCTTTGAAGCCTGCTTCACATATACTTTTTTTTTTTTAAAAAAAAGATGTATTATTCTAAAGGATAGCATGAAAGTTCTTTTGTAGTGATGAAGCAATTCTGTATCTTGATTGTGTTGGTTGTTATACATGTGATATAATTGCACAGAACTGTACATACATGCATATACAAATACAGGTGTGCAAAAATTGGTGCAATATGAATGAATTCCATAGATTGTACCAATGTCAATGTCCTGGCTTTGATATTGCGCTATAGTTATGTAAGATGCTACCATTGCGGGGAGCTGGGTGAAAGTACACCAGACTTCTCTGTAGTATTTTTGAAACTTCCTGCGAGTCTATAATTAATTTAGAATGAAAAGCAGTTTTTAAAAAAAGATGTATCAGTATTGTCTATGTGCTCTTTTAGGAACTGTTGTTACCTCTTCAGTATAACTTAATCTACTGTTTACATATCTTTCTCTCATGAGGACAGGAACCCAGTCTTGTTTACTGTTGTTTTCCAGGTCCGGCCTGGCATTCAACAAATAGTTATCAAATTATTGAATGTGCCCCTTAATGAATGGATGAATGAATAAATGAATCTCCCTTTTTGAGGAATCTAAGACTTGACTTAATAATTAAGGCCAATTAACTAAAATTAGTTAAGGCTACTTGCCCAAGTTCATAGTTGTTTAGTGGTGCTTTGAGGGTTTACCGCCTCCACTACTCTATACTGTCCAGGAAAGGACTATGTTAGGAAGGCAGGTCAGTCACACGATGTCTAATGACTGTGATTTAAAATGGAATGAGTGCCCGTCTTGACTGTTCTCCGTGGGACAATATTTATCTGAGATTAAAGTGAAGCAAACAAAGCCATACTCACACTGTAGATTTCCTCTTCCCCCAGAATGGTCTGTGTTTATCTGTAGCAGCAGGACGAGATTACCTGATGTGGGGAGAACACCACAGAAGAAAAGCTTGCCCTCAGGCTCCATCAACTGCCACTGCTCATGCAGCGTCATTTGAATATTTCCCATTTTGCTTCCTATCCACAAAACACTTTGTGGCCATTAACTAATTATTCTTCTTGATCAGAGTTGATAGCTGTCCAGTGCGTTGCCTTTAAATATTTAACTATGTCCAGAAATGAACAAGAAAATCTCCAAACTGGCTAGGCAAGCACACGATATCATTAAATGCCAGATAGCACTTTCCATTTTCCTCTAACCAGGATTATGTTGCTTTGGAAAGCAAAGCCCTGATAGGACAGAAGAAGAAATAGGAAGCACTGAAAGATTACCCCGTGATCATCCTTCTCCCAGCTTAAAAGCCTTAGTGGCTTCCCCTTGCTCTTAAAGTGTGAATTTCTTGCCAAACCTCACAAGGTCATAACTTCCCCGGTCTTTGCTTCCAGCACCAGGCTTTTCCTGTGCCAGGCCCCCAGAGTTTTCCACACTCTGGTCACATTGGTCTTTTCTGGCTTTCCACATTCACCTGTCTCTTCCTACCTCTGAACCCTTTTCCTGCAATAACCTTCCTCCTTTTCCTTCCCTTCTTATCGCCTTCTCTGACTTGCCATTCCCAGCTATAACAGTTTGTTTTCAGGAAAGACTTTTCTGCCTATCCTGGGCTAGATTTGCATATCCTATTTTACTCCCTCAGAGCACTTGATATTTCTTTTGAAGCCATTATCATAATTGTATTTCAACAAAATTAATTCTATAATTAGCTATTTATTGTCTGCCTTTTCCTCAATACTGTAAGCTCCATGAAATTTTGTGGCACTAGTACAAACAATAAGTATTTGCTGAGAAAATGAATTAGTGAATGAACCAGTGAATTAATATTATGGATTAAGAAATAGGGTGGGAGGAGGTGGGTAATGACCTCCGAAGTAACATTTCACACATCCTTTTGAGCTACTGAGTCAGCTACCTATAGAGGAATTAAAATGCTTCCCCAGTGAATGCGTAAATAGATACGGTACATCCAGACAATGGAATATTACTCAGCACAAAAAAGAAATGAGCTATCAAGCCATGAAAACATGGAGGAAACTTAAGTGTATATTACCAAGTCAAAGAAACCAGTCTGCAAAGGCTGCATACAGTATGATTCCATCTATATGACATTCTGGGAAAGGCAAAACTAGGGAGACAGCAAAAAAATCAGAGATTGCCAGGGGTCAGAGGAGTGGAGGGATGAACAGGCAGAGCACAGAGCATTTGTAGGGCAATGAAAATACTCTGTATGATACCATACTGATGGATACATGTCTTTATACATTTGTCCAAATGTACGACACCAAGACTGAACTGTGAACTATGGACTTTGGGTGATTATAATGTGTCAACGTAGGTTCATCAGTTGTAAGAAATGTACCACTCTGGCGGGGGATGCTGATAATGGGGGAGGCTATGCATATATGGGCACAGGGGATATATGGGAAATCTTTCTACCTTCTCCTCAATTTTGCTGTGAACCTAAAACTGCTCTAGAAAAATAGTCTTTAAAAAAAACCTATTGGTAGTTGCTCCAGAGACTGGGGAGAGGGTGGAATGAGGACTAGCTGTTAATGGGTATGGGGTCTCCTCTTGGGGTGTTGAAAAGGTTCTAGAAATAGAGATGATGGTTGCACAACCCTGTGAATATACTGAATGCTATGGAATTGTACACTTTAAAATGATTAATTTTATGTTGATGTTATGTGAATTTGACCTCAATCAATAATAATAACAAGGGCTTCCCCAGAATCTTTCCTACCAAAAATGGCCCATGAAAACAGTAGTGGCCTCATGCTATTGTATATATGGAGGTGAAGTTAACCTAAAATTTTAAAAGAGAATTAAGAAAAATGCAGACTATCATTGTAAGCAAATGCTGTGTAGTTTCAGAGCTCCTGGCCTATTTCTCAAAGAATGAATTAAATGAGCTGACCAATATTCTCACGTATAATTTTCTACTCAGTAAACTAGATAATCTTAGTTGTAGGAATATAGTTTTTTAACATGAGTCTCAATAGAGTTATTTTTATTTTGAATGAGAAAAATATAAAGCATATCAATTTTTAATTTTTCTTGAATTGGCACCTGTTTAAAAAAGATTTTCCCCTAAACTATGTAGTCTTAATGTACTTATTTCTTCCTCACGGCACCTGCCTTCTTTCCAGCCTCACTTTGCATCTTAGAAATCTTGCACTGAGTTCTATACAGGGGTCACCTGTGTTGCTGAAATCCTTTTCTTTCTTTTCTAACTTCTATGCATTTTATCTTCCTTTCTAAGTCTTGAAAAATCCCACAGAAGATTTTTATGACAGGAGTAGATCCTTCTCATGTTTATGCCAGCTTTATTTCTGAAGGCCTACATCAACTGGAAAAATATAAATGGAAGCATGGATAATAATATTAACATATATGGATGTCTTAGTCAGCTCAGGCTAACATAGCAAAATACCATAGACTGCGTTGCTTGAAGAACAGACATTTATTTTCTCACAATTCCAGAGGCTGGAAGTCCAAGATCAAGGTGCCACCTGGTTAGGTTCTTCATGGTTAGGACACTCTTCCCGGCTTTGTTCTTGCTGTGCCCTCACATGGCCTTTCCTCAGTGTGTGTTTGGAGAGAGAGAGCTCTCTTCCTCGTCTTGTAAGGCCCTCAATCTCATGGGATTAGGATCCTACCCTTATGATCTCACTTAATCTTAATTACCTCCCAAAAGCCCTATCCCTAGAAACAGTCACATTTGGGGTTAGGACTTCAACATACAAATTTTGGGGTGACACCATTCAGTCCATTCAATGGATAAGCATTTAAAATTTCCCAATGAATTCTCATTACATTCTTTATGTGGCTTTACTTCATTATATATTTCCAAAGCATTCACATACATTATCTCATTTGATTAATGATAGATGTTTCTGCATTTCAGGTTTCAAAACACTGGGAATTAAGAGGTAAAAATGACTCTTTAAGGTCACATGGCCAAGAAATGGCAAAGCAGGGACTCGAACTCAGATTTTCTGATTCCTGATCCAGAGCTCTTTCGTCTGCATCCGTGTTCCTCACTCTTATTTGACCATAGAACCATTTTTTCTTGGAATGTCAATTATACCCTTAGGAATACATTTAGGCTAATCTCTGTCTAATTCCATAGCTGCGGAATGTGAGGAAAGAGGCTGAACTAGAACTCCCCCAGGAAAATGAACACCCAAGAATCATTGATTGCTCAAGGACCATGTTCTGTCTTAATGAGAAATTGGCAAATCTCTTTCTAAGAGCTCATGTTGTATATTAAGAGTTGGCATCATTAGCTGGAAGATATGATTTGTGGCACTGAGAAGACCTTTCTTTGTTCAAAATTATCTTCTTTTTGCTTAGCCATGCTGCGGACATTCCACCAGTGAAAATGATTCCATCCTATTCCAGCACTTCGTACACAAGGGTCCCTTTAATCTCTACTGTGTCAATGAAAACCCTGTAACTGCCCTGAAATGCTGCTGCTTCCCTTCATCCTTTCCCTTTTCAACCAAGGCTCTTGATCACCTACCACATCTGCCTGGTTTTATTAGTCTTCTGTAGATGGATCCCATCATTTCTTTCCAATTTTAATTCTCACCACTTCTCAGCACATCTGGTGAATGTTCTGAGTTACATATCTTTGTTCAGGGCAGAAATTTCCCTGTGAAGAACGCTTGGGATTTCATTAATGCCTAAGCCCCCTCACCTCCCAGGGCATCTTCCCTACTTGAGCAGCCTTTGTCAACCCCTCCTCCTCTGGTGCATGCATTGCTTATTGCTTGGAAAACCATGCCTTTTGCCATCTCAGTGGATGTTGGATGACTTGATTCAACAAATCCCACTCTACAAGGAAGAGATCACAGGCAACATCCATCTGATAATGGGTGGCTTTGAATCCAGTTTTCTCTGCAGGTGGGTGTGAGGTTCTATAAACTTAATTCACCTACTTACCAAAAAGTTATCAAGCACAGCTATATCTCATGCACTTTACCTTTCACTTGGGATAAAAAGAAAAATAAAAGACAGTCCCTGTGCTCATAGAGCCCAGGAGCCTCGTGTGTGAGACAGACATATAGACGACTAATTTACAATTCATCATGCTGCAGAATCAAGATTCTTCTGTATGGATAAATGCTGTTGATGGCACAAGCCAGATTTTCACTACTAGCTGTTTTGTCCATTTACCAAATGCATAATGGGCAACCTCGTTATGCCAGGCATTTTATTAGGCCATAGCAACACAGAGATAAGAAGAATAAGAGTCTCACCTTCCAGAAGCTCAAAGTCTTTGTTTTTGAGGCTTAGATGAGTCTTGGTTGCATGGCACAAGTGGTACAGGAATCTTTGAATGCAGATGTTCTAATCTAGAGGCTTGGATCATGAATGTGAAAGGAATAAATTCAGCACAGTTTGCAGATCTTGTCAAGGGATGCAGTGGTACCCATACGAGACACAGCAGAGCACAGTCGTTAAGATCACGGGCTCTGCAGTCAGTCTGGGTACCAGGCCTGGCTCTGATCACTGCTGTGTGACCTAAAATATGTCATTTAACCTTTTATGCCTTAATATCTTCATCTGTAAAATGGAGATAATAATATCATAGCATTGTTGTGAATATTAAATGAATGAATTTATATCAAGTGCTGAGAACAATGCCCCGGCCTGAAATAAGTTCTCCATAAATGGTAGCTATTGCTATTAGTATCATATTGTGCTTGTACAAGGTTTCCCATTAACAAAAGCCTCTCCAGTGGAGCAGGAAGAAGGCCAATGCCAAAAGTGCTATTAGAGCCTGGTATTCACAGGCACTTTTTCCTTTCCAAATCCCAAAGTGTTTGTGAAATGGGCTGTTAAATTTTGCACTGGTTTGAATATTGGCTTTTTACAAAAGGATTGAGAGCTCTGGATTCTGACTTAGTTTTCTCAGCATCTCCTATATCCTTAAACTCTTTAGTTTTTTACTGGTCTCAGATTCCTCAAAATGGAGAGAAAACAGCTGCCCTCCCTGTGAGACCCAAAGAACACCGGACCTGAAGGGGTGTCTGCCTGTTTCAGAGTCCCTGTCCAGCCTCTGCTCTTCCCACTTGTGAGGCAGAGGTTCAAGGAGACCCTAGTTGGCCTCCAGTTGGGGGCAGTTGGTCTCCTTGTGGGCCACATTCTAGGCTCCACATGTAGGTCTGGCGCATGCTCGTTTGCCCTGTGTCAGTCCCTCGAACTGGAAATTTCCAAAAGTGATTGAAAACCTACTCTCAAATATAAATTATTTCTTTGTGAATAATTGATTATCTCCTATAATTTAAATATTACCTAAATTACTAAATAATTAAATTAAGCATTATGACTGGTTACTAGCTTAGGACCACAGTATAATCCTGGTTTGGGCTGCCAGTCCTGTCTTACCAGGTCAGGGTCCCAGCTCAGTTCCCTTGACTTCTTGATCTTGAGTTGCTTTTCTTTTCTCTTTGCTCCACATGTGCATTCCAGGACACTTCTCATCTCCCTCTGGATTTACCCAAGGCACAGGTTTTTCTCTCATAATTGCTCTCATAATCTATCCTTAGATGTTCACTTCCTTTGATCTGTGCTATTTCCTGCCTCTTCTGCCCTTGCTCTCCCCTGAGCCTTCCGCCCCTCCAGCCCATGCACGCCCCGTGTCTTACCTTCCATGCCTCAGCTTTGCCTCCCTGCTTTGTATTCCATTTGCCTCCTCATGTTCTTATGGTCTGCTTTGTGATGCTGGGCTTGATCCCCATGGGACTGCGCTTATTTTCCAACCTTCTCTGAGGTACTACTTGGCACAAAGGCTGTCTCTCCCATGTCTATTTGTCCCTCAGGGACAAGGTTTCACTGTCAGACCCCATCCTAGTGACCAGCCCTTTTGGTCATGGATGACTTCTGTTTACTGTACGTCTTTGTCTTAAGGATGGGCTTGTTCTTTGAGATGGTTTGAACTAGCTTCCTGAAAAAGGCCTGCCAAAAAAATCCTTACCAAACCAAAGCAAATACTTCATCCAAGATGCCCGTGAAAGATCTTAAAATGACTCCCTGCAAAATGTTGACAGGACTCAAAGGATCCAGGCAGGCCAGATACAGCAATAACATGAAGCCCCCATAACCTATAATCCTTTCTTATCCACTTCCCATGGCTCATAAACCCATTTTGGACACAGAAAGGGATATGTGAGTATAGTTGTTTTGTCCACATCATATTTTTTTGATGAAAGTTGAGTCAAACTGCACATATTTAATGTGTATAATTTGATGAGTTTGGACATATTTATGTACCCATAAGAATCATATATTTTTTGAAGAGTCTTTCGGGGAAGAGGGAGAAGCAGAGAAGTAGAAAAAATCTTTGAAGAGAAAAATGTAAGCATCCTCCATTTGACTCTTGGCTCAGAAATAGAATTTCTCAGCTTTGGAGAAAGTATCCAGTGTCCTGACTTTGCATTCTTTCCAGTAGGAAAAAATGTACATTCACCATATGGACCTAAGCCTAATAAAGGAGAACAATGGAATTGTAAGAATGGCTACCAATGTTTTGAGCACTTATGTACGTGATAGTGTCACTGGGCTTATCTTCTTGTGGAAGTTTAAATTTTACTTGAAAGACTGCTGCCACTCTAGCTGTAAACTTAGATCCTCTCAGTTGGCCTTGAGTAGTCAGCAAAGCTTCTGGGTACTAAGGACAGAAATCTGATAGTCTGCCAGCAGGCAGGACCCGTCTGTGCAGCTCTGCTTGTTCACAGTTGGGGAAGGGGCTGGCTGGGCTGGCTTACATTATTCTCATTTTGTCTTGTCATTTTCCTTGGGGTGCAGTATCCTGCATTGTGATGCTATGATAGTGACTTAAGGCCCAGGTTCCCAGTATTGTGGTTGCCAAATGCACTATCCCCAAGATGTTAAATCAAGGGAGAGTGACTACACGATTGGGAGAGACTTCTCTTTGCGGGTTCTGAGACTGACACTAATCCAAAGGCAGCTGTAGGCAGCTATTTTGGATTTGATGCAAATATGAATCACAGTCTGTCAGGCACTCTCTGATTGTGATTGACATATTTACTGTTGACAATACAAGGTGAACCCTGCAGTCCTCTTAGATATGTGGCCCTTTGCCTCAAGACAAGGTTCGGGGTGAGAATGGAATGTGGGATTTTGTTCCAGATGCACATCTGCCTGGGCATTTTTTTTTAAAACCCCCTTGAGAATTCTCCAGGCTTCTCCTGACTGACAGCTAGCACAGAAGTCTTGTCATCTAAACATATAAATCTTCTGGCAACTGGCACATGTGTTGTTTATGGAAGGGGTCTAAGATCTCGAGTGTGATGACTCTTCGTAGCTATTTGTTCCTTGTACCATCAAGATTCTTTCTAAGTTTGGGTTGTTCATTGACCAATAGATAATCTCTGACCAGAGCTGATGAGAAGGGCACCAGTTAGAAGTCACATTCTTTCAAAATTTCCAATTTCTTTTTTTTAATTGAAGTATAATTTACATACAACATTATATTAGTTTCAGGTATACAACGTGATTCAATCTTTGTGTATATCGCAAAATGATCACCGCGGTAAGTCTAACATCCGTCACCATACGTAGTTAAGGATTTTTTTCTTGGGATGAGAATTTTAAGTTTCACTCTCTTAGCAACTATCAAATATGCAATGCAATATTATTAACTGTTATTACCATGCTGTGCATTAGATCCCCATGACTTATTTATTTTATAACTGGAGGTTTATACCTTTTAACTCCCTTCACTCGTTTTGCTCCCCGCCCCACCCCCTGCCTTTGGCAACCACCAATCTGTTCTCTGTATCTATGAGGTGGTTTTTTTTGTTTTTGTCACAAATGATAAGATTTCATTCTTTTTTGTGGCTGAATGAAATTTTATTCAATATACCGCATTTTCTTTATCCATTCATCTATTGATGGACACTTAGCTTGTTTCCATGTCTTGGCAATTGTAAATAATGCTGCAATGAACATAAGGGTGCAGATATCTTTTTGAATTAGTGTTTTCAGTTTCTTTGGATAAATACCCAGAAGTGGAATTGATGGATCATAGGGTAGTTCTGTTTTTAACTTTTTGAGGACTTCCATACTGTTTTCCATAGTGGCTGCACCAATTTACATTCCCACCAACAGTGCACAAGGATTCCCTTTCTCCACATCCTCACCAATATTTGTTATTGCTTGTCTTTTTGATGATAGTCGTTCTAACAGGTGTGAGGTGATATCTCATTGTGGTTTTGATTTGCGTTTCCCTGATGGTTAGTGATGTTGAGCACCTTTTCATGTGCCTGTTGGCCACCTGTATGTCTTCTTTAGAAAAATGTCTATTCAGATCATCTGCCCATTTTTTAGTTGGATTGTTTGGATTTTTGCTATTAAGTTGTATGAGTTCCTCATGTATTTTGGATATTAACCCCTTACCAGATATATGATTTACAAGTGTTTTCTCCCATTTAGTAGGCTGCCTTCTCATTTTGTTGGTGGTTTCGGAAGTCACATTCTTCAAACCATGGTAACAAAGGCTGGTCCAGAGAGGTGTTTTTTTTTCTACTTGGCAAGGCCCAGTATTCTGGCCAATCTAGAAGTTTGCAACATTGCATTCCTCAGGACACATGGTTTGCAGAATGTTAATAGATGTAGAAAAAGAACTCTGCAGTCAAATAAATTTGGAATACTCTACTGCCCGTGATAATCTCACTCTTGGCGAGTCCTGATGCATAATAGAAGTTTTGAGAAGCTCTGCAGCTTTCAAGCACATAACCCCAAGTAATTGATTGTGAATACCTTCCAATAGCATCTATTCATATTCATTAACAACTATTAACATTGAGTAGGACACATTTTCGGAAGTACTCACATAGTAAAAAGGCTCTCATTCCCTGAAACATGGTTTCCCAAATGTGACCCAGCAACTCTAATTGTGGGAAGAGAGGAGAAGAAAGATGTGGGGCTTGCCTGGAAATGCAGGCCAGGTGCCTTGTGAGCAAGTGAGAGAATAGCTGGTGATTTAGTGGCCATGCACTTATTCTGCAATCTCAGCTCAGGTCCTTCCTGCCCATGCAATTTCTTTGGTGACCCCATCCTCGAGGCACTTCTATGTATTACTGATACCACTCTGGCTACTTGGTTACACTGCACTGAATCCTATAATCATGATAAGTAAACATTTGAAACCACCTTGAAAAACAAAAACTCCAGCCCTTATGTTTTAAGTGATGGAGAACCAGAGTAGCTATTTTAAGGGTTTTTTACATGCATAGATCACTTCACTACATTTTTGTCTGCATGTGGAATTACTGGGTATGGGGGTATGAAGACTTTTGATATGTATTACCCAAATTGTCTTTTAGAAATTTTTACCAATTTACACTTCCACTGGCTGTGGATGAAAGTGACTCTCTTGGTCGGTGGGATATACGCTCACCTATATTATGGTTGTTATTATTTTTAACTCATCATATGATCATTCGTTCCTGAGAATAGGGAGGAGTAAATAGGCTCCCAACATACACAACATACTCCCACCCCCTCCAACCCCCACCCCAGGCAACTCTGGGGCTTTCGGCGCTGTGGGGCTGCTTGGGGATGGCAGGCTGTCATCAGTTGGCTTGGGAATTACCCAGTACAGCATCCAAGAGCTTCTGGCACTTCCAGAAGAGTGTTTTCCTGGCCAATTCCTGCCTACACACTTTCACTGGGTCTGCATCTGGCAGCTTGACAATAGCCTGATATTTACATGTGGGATCACCTCACCCTGCAAATGCAAGGGCTGCTATCGTCAAGGAAGGCATACCCAGCAGTCTGATCTGTCTGATCCTGTTACCGAGGTGGGCAGCCCCTGTGTCACAATCATGTAAGCACCCTTCTTATAAAACAGGACTGAGAAAAGGATTTGACAGACTCTGGTGTCCTGTGGATCCTAGTATTTCCTAGACCCTATAATGATAACACTAAGAAAAATAATGAGTATAATAGTTAACATTGATTGAGGCCATACCATACTCCAAGCCCCATGCTAACCACTTTATATGCATTATCCAGTAGCCTGGAGGATATTGTTAAAATATAGGATCATGTCACGCCATTCTGACACTCTTTAATAGCTTCCTGTATCACTCAAAATAAAAGCTGAAGTCCTTGTTATGAGCATCAAAGGACCTGCATCACCCCCCAGCAGCCCTCCCACCCACTCTGCTGTACCCCACATGAATTCATCTCTTACTCTACTCCAGCCACACTGGACCTCCTCACTCTTCCTCAAACACTCCAGCCACCCTGCTGCCTCAGGACCTTTGCGTATGCTTCCCTCTATGCTTGGGATGTTTTTGACAATATCTCTGTCTACACACCCACTTTCTTCGAGTCTTTACTCAAAAGTCGCCTTTTCAGTGAGGTCTTCTCTGTACCAACAAGTTACTTCACATCTTCCTTTCCTGGTTTATTTTTTCTTTGTAGCATTTAATGTGATGTATGTGCTTAATCTATCTGGTGTACTGTCTGTGTCCTGCATTAGAATGTAACCTCGCTGAGGGAAAGAGTTTGTCTGTTTTTGTTGCAGCTGCACTTGAAAGAGTATGTGGCATATAGTAGGTGCTCAATAAATATTTGTGCGTAAATGAATAAACTCACTCAACTCTCCATCAGCCCTAGGAAGAGGGAGCTTTTCCCCCCCTCCATTTTTCAGGAAAGACAACTTGAACTTTGAGGGTTAAGCAGTCAGACCAGGAAGCAGTGGCACTGGGATTTCAGCCTCTGCTCTTAGCCACCGTTCTGTACCTCTCTGAGGGAGTTGTGAGAAATCAAAATCCTCTGTGGGCACCTAATGAGGTTTAACCTCCACAACCAAACATCAGTACTACGCAGGCTGGCCCCAAACTAACTTTCCAGACATAGTGCCGCCCTCAGTCATCACACCCTGTCCTTTAGCCAAATAGACCATGATGTTGCCTCTTCTGTGATTTTGCTTACATTGTTTTCATCCTCTTCAAATCCTCTCTGTACTCCTTGGCTCAAGTCAAATGCCACAGCTCCATGAAGCCCTCTGATGATCCTTACTTCTGTTGTTCGTGATAGTTGCACATAATGATCATCTCCTTTCTTTGATTCTTAAGGCCGAGGCCATGGCTGTTTGCTCTTTCTTTTCCACAATGCCATGTGGTGACTCTGTACTCAAAGAATCTGTCTAATGAACACTCAGATGCCTCTTGACACAATGGAGAGACGTATATCTGAGTGGGGGATACATCATACTGTGGACATCCTAATAATCAATGAAAACAGAGTTTGATGCTGAACATGAAGCTGCATTTAGGAAAGAGAAGGATTAAGTGGCACAGTGGTTACGTAAAAACTGCCAATCCACTTAATCAGCACAATTTAGAAAATCAATCAAACCAGGTGTTTGGTTATTTGACATTTGTAGACAATATGACAAGTAGATTGAATTTCCTCTGCTTTATATGGTGGGTTTTGCTGTTATATAAAATGTCCTTAGACATTTGAGCTATTCTACAGACATTAATCTGTTATTTCTTTCAGAAATAATAGTCACCTAACAGTTCGGGGTGGGGAATGGAAAACAGCAGAAAGGGAGGACATATTTAAAACAGATACGCATCTAATAATATCTCACATGATGGTAAATAAGAACGTACTTTAAAGATATGGGTATAGCTTTGTTTTGCACGCAGCAACAGAATTTAGAGTATTGAGTAAGAAGAGGGGATGGGAGGCTCATCGTCCCTGATGGCTCCCTTTGTAACTTTGGGCAATTGACTCTTTGGGTGAGCTTTGTGGTCTCAATAAGCAAATGCGGACACTAACATCCATACCCCAGTGGGTATCTTTAAAAAAATATAAGAAATTTTAAAGTAAAATGCTTAACAATATATGTAATATGTATGAAAACATTTTAAGTTTTTAGCATCAAAAATACCATAAGAATCTGGGCGGCCTGTTGGCGAAGTGGTTAAGTTCACATGTTCCACTTCAGTGGCCTGGGGTTTGCCGGTTCGGATCCCAGGTGCAGACCTATGCATAGCTTGTCAAGCCATGCTGTGGCAGGTGTCCCACATGTAGAGTAGAGGAAGATGGGCACAGATGTTAGCTCAAGGCTAATCTTCCTCAAAAAAAACATACCATAAAAATCCAAATGTAGTTTTTTCCCCTCTGAGTTATTGCTCACCACCTTTAATTAATTTAATTAATTAATTTAATTACCTGTCTCTTTGATTCCATCCCCTGCTCCTGAGTTGTTCCCTCTTCTCCAGTGCCTTCTAATCTTTTGCCTGTTGCCTCCTTGCTTTTCCCTAAAAGCCCAAACCACAGACTAGTGAGGATGGAGGAAGAGGATGAGGTGCTGGTTGAGCTGGAAGGTGGGCAGCCCAGTAAGACTTGGGCTTCCAGAGCAGACAACCACAGATGCTGCCTAGACAAAACATGACATCAGTGATAAGAGCTTTTATGAAATGCCTTACTCTTTGTATTGCCACGACTATTTTTTGAAACCATATTGTGTAGTAAATCAAAATATGCATTTAAAAATGTCTTAGCAAAAGTCTTGTACTTTAGGGCAGGGAATCCTGGTAACCAGTCATTTTCAATCTTGAAACATCTTTGAATAAGGCTGAGGGTCTTAATTAAGTGAATGTAGTTTTGTCTTAGGCATAAATACTGACATACAATTAGTAGACTTTTAAATTGCTTTTCCTTAGCTCTGGGCATAATGATAGCTTTAGCATCTGTCTCTGAAGTTAGATCCATACCTGGGTCTCCATGCTATCATCTTTGTGGACTTTTAATAGAAGTCCACGAAGAAAAGTATCTATTGACAAATTGATTTTTGAAATACTGGGTGAAACTCAGTGAAACAGGATTTTGTTTTGTTTTGTTTTTCTGCAAGACTTCTGTGAGCCGTTAGTGTGCTATGCTAGACATTGTGAATCTTGGAGGGGAGAATATAACCTGTAATACTCCCCAAAGTTATTTGACCATGGAATCCCCACTCCCCTTTTTTCCAAAGACATCTGTAAGACTAGTTTTCTTGGAACACATTTTGGAGAATGCTGGTGAGGCGTAGTTATTAATGTGATGATTCCTATGTGAGAAACATGAGCATTCAACACAACTCTTGTAGGGGGCTCATCCACGAACGAGAACTCAAAGGCGGCCAAGATCCTCAGGGGTCGGATTGGGAATGTGAGCCAAGAGAGAACTGAGTGAAGCGATCCTGAGATTCCTTACAACAAAAGAGAGAAGACAGGACATCAGCTTCAATTTGTTAATTGACTCATAATTAAAATGGAGTTAATTATAATGATTGTGGAGCCAGAGAGGTTTGATCATGAGGAAAAGAAGACATTTACGCTGTTTTTACGCTATCAGAATGAAATGAAACCTTTTGATTCTCATCTTTCTTGCAGAAATTAACTACCACTCACTTTCCATTGATATTCTGTGAGATGACAGCTCTAGGATATGCAACTTCAGTGTCTACTTATGTACTTTGCTATTGAGACAGATGCCATATGGGCATCTTTTTTGTGTGTCTCCAGTTGCTAGTCGTCAGAGTGACTGGTCAGGGCGACTGTCTGTTCTGAGTGGCTGCCAGCAGAGCCATGACAACTCAGTAGGACTGGAACATGAACTCTGATCTGCAGCCCCTCCATCCCTAAACCAGCGATTTCATATCTTTCAACTCCCTATAAATAACTGAACTAACTACTTAAATGGTCCTTTTGAAAATAGGTTCATTTATTGGCTTAATGGCTTAGGATGCATTCTTTGCAAATTCAGCCCTGAGGGCCCAATCAGAAGATGAAATATGTCTGGCTTGGCCACTGCAGGAATTGATTAAAAGAGGCTCTTGCCTGCTTCGTGATCCTCTGCCTAACAGAAATTAAAATGCAAACAAGATGTTGTCCTCAGCTTAGAGATTTCAACTGAGGAATTTTCCTCCCACTAAGGTAGAGGTGACTGAGGCCGATTCAAAAGGAGAACCTTAGTTTAAAAAACAAAAAGAATAAAGGTTTCTCAAAAATGTGTTATTTTGAAACAGACCTATGTGCTTCCAAGTATGTTGACTTTGCAGGAGTTAGAATGACAATTATGTGATGCAGACTGCTCAGGCAAACTTGGGCAAGGCTGCTGTGGGTCCTTCTTTCTCCGCAAAACCTGGGAGTAGGATTGAATTATCTGGAAAGTATCCTGGCCACGAGGACTGTGTGATGGAAACTGTAGGGACTGAGTTTTCTCTTTCCTTGTGGCTCATGCTGGGACTAGAGAAAGGTGGAGCCTCAGGACTCCATCTGGAGCAGGGCTCTGAAGACCCTCACCTGTCTCTTCTGCATCCTATCCCATCTCCCCAGAGCTCTTCTCTGCTTCTCAGTTCAATCTAGTCCACAGTGTTTGAGTGAATCAAGCACAGAGATAGTAAAAGTCAGGACTTTGTGAGTTTCAAGTTACGGAAACCCTACTTAAACCGATTTAAAAAGAACTGCAATGACAAAAACAACAATGATAGAGAGAGAAAGAGATTGATTTTATTGTCACTTGTAAATAAAAAGTACAAGAGTAAGTTTCCTTCAGGCACAGTTATATCCAGGTGCTAAAATGTCTTCAGGAAACTATTTCTTTTCTTTTGCTGTTTTGTTCTCTGGTTTGGCTTCATTTTTAAGCAGGCTCTCTGTTCAAGGGAATAAATTGACCACCAGTAGCTCAAGGCTTATATTCCATCAGTTTAGCAACTTTAGTGGAATGGGAATGCTTCTTCCTTGTTAAGTCCCAAGATTCATTTAACATTCCTCAACAAGTGGTGGGAGACAGCAGTGGGCAAAACAAAAGAAGTCTCTGCTCTTTCTGGTTGCACCTCCCTGGAGTAACTTGGGTTGAGAGTGTATCCCTGAATCAGTTGCTTTGTTCCAGGGACTGGGGAATGCTCTGTAGCCACGCATAAGGCTGGATGACTCCTACTGCCATCCAGCAAAGCTGATATTTTGGAGGAGAGCTCTTCCTTGCCCCCAATATCTCACTATCTAAATGACACTTTCTATTTCTCTCCTCATCATACAGCTAGAACTTCATGGGGCCACCTAACCGTGCTCTCCAGCTTAGGCAATAATGATGATAATGAGAGCAAATGGTTATTGAAATGGCGTCACATACATGACTCATGTAATCCTCACCACAATCCATAGATTACATACTAGTTATGATGTCCATTTTAAGGAGGAATAAGCTGAGGTACGGAGAGGTAGGGAATGTTGCCAGAGTACCCAGGCTGTAGGGAACTGTGAACTTGGTACTTATTGAGGATAACCTGGCAGTTATTACTCCTTCCCCCCCCCCCCGCCCCCATTTGATTCCTTTCCCAAAGCAAGGGGAGACAGTGACCTAGAGAGAGTTCAGGGGAAAGAGAAGTTTGTCCCTTCTAAGGAGCAACCCCACTAGGTGTATTTCACCTCGTGTAATAGGTATGTTTGTTGAATATGTCTGCAAATCTCCCTTCTACAAATCAATTCCTCTTTTGCCTTTACAGTCTTTGATAAAACACCCAATGAATATCGTAGACTCTTTCACTATAATGGAATTTTCTTGAATGAAAGATGACTTAAAATAATTGGACACTGGTTGGGGCTTGGGAATCTTTATGAGATGGTGGTTTTTTCCTTCAATGAGTGCTTGTTAAAATGGGTTCTCACCTATAAGCCATCTAGCTCACCCTAATTGAGAAGTTGACTCCATCTTTTATCACTACTGTGCTTATGTTCTTATAGAATCAGCTGCTCTCTAATTTACTTGAAAGGAATAGTATTTGCACTATTTTTTTGTGGATTTTTAAAATCGTTTTCCTCAGCTAGGAAACATGCTCGTTTCTTCCTAGCCTATCTGTAAAGGTCACTTCTATTCTTGTGATGCTTTTATTAGGATGAACTTGAACTAAAGATCTACTAAAAATGTAATGCTTTAGGTTTTGTGAACCCAGGTGACAACATTGTCTTGAAGTGGCCAATTACCGAGCCTCTCTCCTAGTTAACAATGGAAAAATGAAAGGAAGTAGATTGTTGGATAGCCACTGGCTTTGACCTATTCTTTGACATATTGATTCGACCAACTGATTTTCATATGTTATTGATACAACAGACCATTTGGATGTTCAATAAACCAATTGCCAAATGTAAAGTTCTGACCCAAATGACTAATCATCTTGTAATAGATACATTAAAATAATTTTGTCCTTCCTAAGACTTTTAGAGGAGGCAGACAAAAGGTTTGCAGGAAGAACTTATGTTTGTCAATTGATTAGAAAAATGGAGGATACATCCACTCTTCCTTTAAAAGAGTTGATGTTTCTCGAAGCTTTGGAAACATAAGACAAAATGCCCTTGACCATCAGGTCGTCAATTTCAGAGGCTGTCGTTTTCTGGGTAGTTAGAGTTCAAGATTTGTTATGTTTGACGATCATTTGTGGCTTCCTTCTGAGTAGAATAGGTTTTCAAATCACAAACCACCAGGCAAGCATCAAACTGAATGTGAAAATCAATGACCCATTGTAGTTACAAGCATGTAGATGGCCACGCCACGGTGAGTAGACCATTGCAGCAAAGGACATGCTTGAAGAAGAGGAGATAGGGCGGCTCTGTTTACCCACTTCTTCTGTCTGCCTTCTGTTCCTACCACCCTGATCTGCCATTGAAATGTGTCAGTGAATTTAAGTCAAGTAATAATCTGTGACTAATCTATATGAAGCTTCTAAGCCATTTCTTCCACTTCAATTTAGCAGAGGCTTCTGCCTTCAACAGCTTCCCTCCCTTCACAGAGATTCCTCCTGCCATCTTTATTTACATAGAGCATGCCTTACGTCGTCATCCCTCTGACAGCTTCCTGTAACCTTGAAGCTCTGTTGGCAAGAAAACTGAATGCTGTTCTTTAAGATTTTCCACTGGAAGCCTTTTGGCTGTACAATAGGAAAATCCAAATTTCTTTTGTTATCTGCAATGACACCTACTACTTCTGCAAACATTCTCTATTTGCGGGCGCCGTGGTAGCATTTTTGAACCTTGTCTGGTAAGATTCTCTGGAGGTATCTGTGAGGTAGACGTCATTACTCCCATTTTATGGATAAGGAGGCAGAGCTTCAGACAAATTAAGTAACGTGTCCAAAGTGATTTAAGACCAGGTCTGTTCTCTCAACCACAGCACAAAAAATTAAATTAGAGACTAGCAATTTTCATACAGAGCTCAATGTCTCTCTCAGAAGAAGACTGGAAAATCCCTCTTGATGGGATTGCCTTTTTATTTATTTGTTTTTCAAATAAGATTTTTATTTTAGAATAGTTTCGGATTTAAAGAAAATTTGCAAAGATAGTATAGAGAGTTCTCATATACCCTGAACCCAGTTTCCCCCACTGTTAATCTCTTACATTAGTATGACATTTTGTCACAAATAATGAACAACCTTATTCTTCACTAAATTTCCATAATTTATTTGTATTTCTTTAGTTTTTCCCTAATGTCTTTTTTCTGTCTCGGGATTCCCTCCAGAATACCACGTTTCATTTAGTTATTGTGTCTCCTTAGGCGCTTGTGGACTTTTACAGCTTCTCAGACTTTGCTTGTTTTCGATGACCTTGACAGTTTTGAGGAGTACTGCTCAGATGCTTTATAGAATGTCCCTTCATATGGATTTGTCTGGTGGGTTTCTCTGGGATCTCTTAAACAAATGCATGATAGCTTCACCAGGAAAATTTCTTGAGTAAACTTTATACTGTTAAAGCCTAGGCACACAGATGAGGGCAGAAATTCTTCTTTGCTACTCCAGGGTCAGTTGTAAATGAGCAGTTTAGGAAAAGCGTACATATGCACAGCAAGGACAGCTACAGTCTTTTGGGTAAGTGAATGGAAGGACACATTTCATAAGAAATTCTTACCCAAGAAATATCATACCCCTCCTCCCGGTATTTACAAGAAAGTTAGAAATTTACAGAATAATAAGGTGGGTGAAACCATGATTTCAGTTAATGATAAAATTGTCATTGTAAATGGCATGTTCATGGCCAAGAAAAACAGATGTCCATATAACAATTTGGAGCCATCCAGTGTAAAAAGTAATTTGTAGATAATCTCCTAAGCAGATATAGTATCAAAATGTATTCATTGTCAATTAGATGTACATCCAGGCTGTATGTCTAATTGACCAGTTAATTTCCAGGCTGTCTCAACAGCTACTAAACATGGTTTAAAATGGAGCCCTTGGTATTGCCCCTCAGAATGACCTAATGTTGATAAACAGAAGAACAGATTCGTCTGCTTGTTGAAGGAACAGAGAGTTCACAGTGCTGTGTTCTGTATGCAAAATCAGGTGCCTCATCAAGCTGTTGTTGACTCAGTCTGAATTGGTGATATAATGGCGTAATGATGTATCATCTCCATTTGAAGGGCTGGCAACTAAAACTATTATTAGAAAAAAAAGACATCTTTCACCAAGATTGGAGACATGGATATGAGACCCAAATATCCAATTGTTTCAGAGAAAAAACCCTTATCAGTGAAGTTTTTTATGATGATGGTTCTATAAAACACACCTGATTTTGGCCAGTTGAGTGGGTGACAAGGTCCCTCTCTATCTTTCTTCCCCAGCTCAAGGATTCCAGAAAATTCTGTCTCAACTCTTGGTATCCAGGGAAAACTCCTCGCAACTTCATCATTGAACCATGCCCATTGTCTCCCACTTTGATAAGTGCAAATAAAAATAACTATTCCAATTTCTTTTTGAAAGAGGAAAGAATATTCATTAGAGTAAGTAGACAAGATTTATTACAACAGGAATATGATACTGGTAAGCAGCAGTCAAGGTGATTTTTCTAAACACACTGCTGACAGCCATGGGCTTCTGGATGCATTTTTCTGCCACGTCTCCTCAGTTATCCTTGGTTCCAGGTGTATCCGTTATCCTGGAAGGCAGCCAGAGAAGGAATCGGAAGAGGTGGGGGTCTCTGATGGTCGAGCAACATGAGGGCTTTATCTTCAACAAAGGGCTTTCAATTTTCTTTATGAGACTTGGTTTTTGAAGCCCCTCATCGTCTGGAAGCCTGCACTGCATCAGAAGTTGGAAGCAGCCTGTTATTGATTGCAGCTGCGTCCTTGTTTGGCAGAAGAAGAAGGTGTAGAAAGCAAATGCAGTCCCATTTGGCAAGGACAAATTCCAGGTGAGCAACAATCAGGAAAGATGCCTGGAGGCAAGGTTACAAGCCATGAGACAGAACTGACAGTCCCAGGATAGATATTAAGTGCCTTGTCTTTCAAAGCGAACTTCCCTCTCAGAAGTGCTGGGGACCAAAACCAGCTTCCTGCAGACCCAGGTACTCTTTACTTATTAGGACCTAGGGCAAATGTGTGCATTCATGGAGTGGGGGAGGGTGTGTGTGTGTGTACATGTATTGCAAGGCCTTAATGAGCTTGCCTAACCACACAGACTTGTGTTTGAGGGGCTCAGTGTCTCACTTGATATAGAGAAAACAAACATTAATGTGTTTGTGCTCCTCCAGCCGCCTCCACATCTGAACTGGGCCTATAGAATGATATTTGGAGATTAACCTTGGAAGTGTTAGCTACTCACAAAACCCCTAAAATTCCCTGATGTGACGATCTGCCCTTTTGCTGAGGACAAATCTGAATTTTCTCCTGCAGGGTTTGAGTTCTTTATCTGCTGAGTGAACTTAACAGCCAACCCAGCAAGCACATCACAGAGGAGTTTTGTTGTAGAAGAAGAGCAGCTCTTCAGGTGGAAGAATGACCTGATTTCTTTGTTAAAAACAAAAGTTCTGAAATTTGTGCCATTTGCTGGACTGGCAATAACAATGTAAAGAAAGTCGAAAGGACTTCGGGTTAAATGTGGAAGATGACATATAGGTGTATATCTTCTTTCCTTGAAATGTCACTGAAACTGAGTAAGGGGATTTATAAAGCGGAAATGTGTAAGAACCAAGAGAACAAGAGAAGAGGCAATAGGAAACAAAGGTTGGGAACAGATTTTTGGAAGATGGGCAGTGGATTAAGGAGTAGAACTGACTAAGCTCAGCAGAGGAAGTCACAAATAAGTGCCCAAGAAGCAGACACTGCAGGATTTACTCACCTAGGATCCTAGGAAGTGAGACAGAGGCACAGGACTAAAACCAGGCAGATTGATAGAAAATCTTGTACTATGCTTCTGGATTCCCAGGTCCTTTTCCCAATCCCTTACAGCCAGGTGTTTTCTCCCCTGCCTGCCCCTGCCACACACACACACACACACACACACACACACACACACACTCACATACACACATACATGGTTATTCTTTAGAGAAACTTAACCACAGGAGTAGAACTAAGCAAAACAGAATTGAACCACAAAATTGAATTAAGTATAGCAGAAAAAGTGGATGATGGTGAGGTTGAAAATGGGGGAGGGGCAGCTAAGTAAAAGCCGGCAGAACTGAGGAAGCTTCAGCTGCCTTGCCCTCCCTAATCCTAGGATCTCCACAGACAAGCACACAACCACAAGTAAGAGATGCAAGGATTCGTCATAAAGAAACTGGACAGCTCCAGAGAAAAGACTTACAGGTAGTGAGCTGTAGAGACCCTGTAATGAAAAAGTCAACTCCCGGCTCAGTCGCCCTGTGGTAAAGCCTGCCGGTCAACAAGCCCCACCCACTCACACAAAATTGCATTTTTAGTACCTTATCCATATGTCTCCTGACATTTGAGGAAAACCTGCAACATGAGACTGAGTCAAAAATCATAAACAGAAAAGGAACTGAGAAGAGAGTGATGTGAGTAGGAAATGCAAGGAGCTGAGGAAAACATGCACGCACGCACATGCATACACTCACATGTTTACCTCAGGGAGATACAAAGATATATCGCTTCGCTTCATTGGGAACAGGAACAATCTAAAATATGGAAGAGGTTTTGGAAATAAAAAATGACTGCTAAAATTAAAAATTCAAGTCAAAATTTTGAAAATGAAGTTGAGGAGACACTCTAAGAGACAGAACGAAAAGACAATGAGAAGAAAGTTCAAGAAAAAATATAAGAAAATTAGAAATCCAATATAACATTTTAAAAAATTCAACATAGAAATTTTGGAAGAAAAGAGAGAAAGTAGAAGGGGTCAAATTGTTGAAGAAATTATGCAAAAGTTTGCCCAGAACTAAATGACATGAGTTTCCAGATAGAAACGGTTCATGGAATGCCCAACACAATGAATAAAAGAAAACCCACACCAAATATATTATGATAAAATTTCAGATAGTAGGGATACAGAGAAGATGCTAAAATCAGAATGGAACTGGGTTTCCTCAGAGAAACACCAGAAACCAGCCTACAAGATAAAAGGATGTCATAAAACTTCTGAGGAAACATGTCTTCAACTTCAAAGTGGCCAGATCTTGTCAGATCTTGATCAAGTGGGAGAGTAGGAGTAAAAACATTTTTCAGATATGCAAGGACTTAAAAATCTTACCTCCCAGGCCCAATTCCTGGCAAAAGTACTGGAAGATGTACTCTTACTAAACAAGATAGTAAACGAAGAAAGCACAAGACGTGAATCCAAGAAACAGGCCGTTAAGTGTAAAGAGGAGATGAAGGGAAGTGCTGGAACAGCTGGAGAGCTGGCCGAAAAGGCAGCTGCCCAGATTTGAGCAGGAATATAAAGGCTTCAGGAAACAGTTGGAGCTGATAGGTTATTGAAGGCATTTAACCATGTGGAGAATAGTGTGTGTGTGTGTGTATGTGTGTGTGTATCGGGGGTGGGGTGTTAGCATAGATCTGCCAGAACCTTAGGGAAGAGTTAGTGATTGACGCATAAGAAAAGTAGTCAAGGGGCTGGCCCCGTGGCCGAGTGGTTAAGTTTGCGCGCTCCGCTGCAGGCAGCCCAGTGTTTCGTTAGTTCGAATCCTGGGCGCGGACATGGCACTGCTCATCAGACCACGCTGAGGCGGCGTCCGACATGCCACAACTAGAAGAACCCACAACGAAGAATACACAACTATGTACCGGGGGGCTTTGGGGATAAAAAGGAAAAAATAAAATCAAAAAAAAAAAAAAAAAAGAAAAAGTAGTCAAATGAAAAAGATGAGACAACTATAAAATCCAGGAAAAATTAAAAATTATATAAAAAAGGAAACTGCTCAGCAGAGAACAATATTCATAAAAGACAAACATAGAATATGACTTGACCAAAAAGTGTGGACAGAAATATTTTTAAAGGACAGACATATGGGTGAGACCATGTGTGTTAGTATCTGTGAGTAGGAGAGCTAACCTTTAGCTACCACAATATAAGTAGTCAATGCCTCAAGCTGATGCATGAAAAAAACTGAATCAGTGCATTATGAAATTATGGAGATATATTCTAGAAGAAACAGCCAAGACAGTCAAAAGTGGTTGCTATTGGGGAAACTGCTATTTTTTTAAATAAAACTTTTACTACTATTTTATTTTTTCAATAATGTTTATTACTTTGATAAAATTAATTAACTTAAAAATAAAGAGCATTGATAAAATTTTTAAAAAGATATCGAATAGGTCTATGCAATTGATGACTGGTTCTTATCCAGAAAATAGAAGTCTGGGATAAATTAAAAAATGGAATATGCCATATTTAAAAAAAATAAGCACCTGAAGAAAGAGCTTAAAGTATTCAATTATACTTTACTGAATTTTATTGGGGGTGGCAGGATCTGTTGTGACCCTTTCGCATTTGGAAATTCTTGCAGATCTTTGATTATATCCCTATGAATGTCAAAGATTTATTGAACTAAATCCAAACTAACAAAGCAAATAAATTATGAAGAGATTTTTGGCATCAGGAAGAATTCCTTAGTTTATTGAAGCACTTGTGAAGATTCCTTTAAACAACAGCTTCCCCTGGTACATTGAGGTGTTCGTAGATATGAACCTCTAGCAAGCGTCTAGAGAAGATCAGAAGAAGCGATACTTAAATCTAAAGAGCTAGGAGTTGCTGCTGCTCCTTGATTTCCGAGGAGATAAGATAAAGCAGCTCAGACGCTGCAGTGTGAGCTAACAGGAAAGGACTTCACCAAAGTGTGACATCTATGCTACTTCTGAGGAGCAGACCCACTGGCAGCTTCATTAAGCGGGGTGCGTATTTGCAACTGTTGAGTGCAGTGACCAAATGCGTGAATGCTTCTCAGCTTGACTTGGAAACTGCTGAGATTAAGAATTTTCTGAACCACTGAAGACACTTTTTAAAGAAAGAAATATCAGTCCCCTTAAATAAAGCTAGAGGTGAATTTATGTCACTTTTGAAAAATTTCTGACCCTCCTTGCTGCAAAAATAACGTAACTGTGAGTGTTGTGTTTACCGTCAGGAAAGCAGCAACATGTACTAAGTCTTGAGGGAGTAAACATAAAGAGTAGGTCATCTTGCAGCCTCGTTAGACAAAGCTCCCTGAGACTAGGTCCCCAGGGCTCTTTGAATGGATGGTGACGCACAGCCCTTCCTCCATCACCTGAGCCTGAAAATTCATCCCCCCAGTTATAAAATGACAGAGCTGGTCAAAGAGCAAGGCTGAGAGCAGGTCCCTCTTGGGGCACTTTCTCATCTTTGTTGACTCCCAGAAAGCTACCACGTCTGCCATCAGTACCTCCAACACATCCTAATGCCTACTCAAGGTGTCCCCTCTGAGGTGGGGCCGAGGCATCCGACTTCCTCAGAGTGTTTGGGGAAAAGGAAGAACGAGGAAATGGAAGCAGCAGCCTCTTTTGTTGACATTCCAGAACAGAAGGACATTTCAGTCTCCAAGGCATCTCACCAGGGAGAGAAGATTCCAGTGCAACAGGAGGGAGGCCAGCAATGTTCTGGAACAGATTTAGATTTATGCAGAGCCAGTGAGAAACAGCTGCTGCCTCCATCAGTGCCCAAACGACACACGAGCCCCGGGCAGCAGCTGGGCAGCCCCTTCTTGCGGGGAACCTAGGAAGAGACCTTCCTGCATTTTCTCCTTGTGAACCTGGGCAGCCCCCAACTCCCCTTGCTAATTCCAAAGGCCCTCACAGATGCCAAGGCCAGCAGCCAAAGGTTGCTGAGAAACCAGCAAGAGAGGAGCTCAAATGATCTGGGATGGCGATTCCTTCTCCTTTGACTGCTGGGTATTAAATATAGTAACTACTTCATGGGGTTGTTGTGAGGATTAAAGGAGTTATTAACTAAATGGAAGATGATTAGAAGAATGAGTGTGAGCCATCATTAGGAGTAGTAGTCATGGTAGTATGTGAAAGATCAACGAGAATGTAAAAGATGAAATTACAGTTTACCTAAGGAGGCAGCTCGGAGCCCAGACTACTTTACGTTATCTGATTGCAGTGTCATGGTTCTGAATCAATGAGGACTTCTGTGCAGGCAGAAATGGGTCAACAGAGCCCTGCAAATGAAGAGAGGTTATGGAAATTGAACCCATCAGAAGTTGGATGTTGATTACAGAATTATTGGATCCAGGAGAATAAATGTTATTCATTTATGAATATTTTTGAGACTTTGGTCCAAAGCCGCCTTTTTTTTAAAAAAAATTTTATTTTATCCTTTTTCTCCCCAAAGCCCCCCAGTACATAGCTGTGTATCTTTCATTGTGGGTCCTTCTAGTTGTGGCATGTGGGATGCTGCGTCAGCATGGCCTGACAAGTGGTGCCGTGTCTGCACCTAGGATCCTAACTGGAGAAACCCTGGGCCACCGAAGCAGAGAGTGTGAATTTAACCACTCGGCCACGGGGCCGGCCCCCTAAGCCTTCTTTAATAGTTGAGAACATTGAGGGGTCAGGAGGTTAGATCGACTTTTCCTAAGGACACGCTCCCAAGAAAGTAAGAGTCCCTGAGAAAGCCTTTGTCCATTATACCACTCCGTGTCCTCCTGGGAACAAAAGGTGACAGAATGGAAGCCCACTCTTCCTGGGCTTGTGGCTGGTTTTGGGTCTTGCCAATTATATGGATGGGACATGGTCTGCCTCCTTTAGACAAAGGTAGAGCAGCCGAGTCTCAACGAAGTACTTGAGGAGGAGGGCCTGATAGCCTGGACATATGGACCAGGGTGTCCACGTCACATCACAAATGATGATTGTGATGATGATGGTGATAATACAGTGAAGTGGTTCGAATTCTCGCCTTGATATTTATCCTGGTCAAGTTACCTTAACTCTCTATGCCTCGATTTCTTTACACGTCTAACCAGTTTAAGCATGGTGGCTACCTCATAGAATTGTGAGGATTGAAAGACCTAAAGCCTTGACCCAGAACCAAGGTAACGGCTCAGTAAACGTTGGTTCCTAAGAAGGATTCATATGAGTTTCCGAGAAATGCAAATAGTGTTGTCAGAATTGCGATTTGGACACCGGGCTCTCAGACCCCAAAGCCTGCTCGCCAACTATACTATAATGAAGGCAACTGAAGTGTGAAGTGGAACTGAGGCAAAGAGAGATGGGAACAAGGTTGTAGCTCTGTGTTTCAGGTACTGCTCAAATGCTCACATTAGATTTCACACTTGAGAGAGTAAATTAAATTCTAAACTTGGCACTGTGGTTGGAATGAGACACCGAATACGTTGCCAAGCTTCTTGGACCCCTTCTGGACTGCTCCCCTGAATTGCCAGCATTTGCCTGCTCTGTGCACATGGGAACCCAAGGGAGAAACTAAGAATTTGATTGGCCCAGGAGTGTTGGGAAATAGAAAGAGAGAACTGGTCCCTGACCTTTAGCTGTGATGCCTAGGCAGTCACTTAGCATATGAGATACACGGTCTGTTTGGCAAAAGTCTTCTTTTGTCTAGGATAAGTGGGAGTAACCCCTCTGGAAAAAGAGGGCAGCTGTAAAATAGAAGGGAAATCAGGGCTCAGTAACAGCAAGTGCTGCAGAACTAGGGAACTGAGGAGGTGAAAAAAACTCTCCTGTGCAATTAAGCAATTTACCTCCTAGGAACAGGGGTAGATCCAGAAACTTCTAATATGTGATTCTGGAGATTTGGTGCCTTTCCCACATATGGATGTGCCCCTCCCCATCCATAGCTCAGCATTCATTCATTCAACAAACACTACTACATACGTGCCAAGTGAAGTTCTAGGTCCTGAGGATACAGTAGTGTTTTGTTGTTGCTGCTTGTTTTGCTTTGCTTTTTTTTTTCTTGCAGGAGAAGATTCACCCTAAGCTGACATTTGTTGCCAATCTTCCTCCTTTTTTCTTCCTTTTTCCCCTCAAAGTCCCAGTATATAGTTGTGTATAGTTGTAAGTTCTTCTGCTTCTTCTATGTGAGCCACTGCCACAGCATGGCTACTGATAGACAAGTGGTGTAGTTCCACAACTGGGAAGTGAACCCAGGCCACTGAAGTGGAGTGTGCCAAACTTTAACTGCTAAGCCATCAGAGCTGACTTTGCTTTGTTTTTTAATGTAGACAAAGCTCATGGATCTTACATTGTAGAGGGAGACAAGTAAAGAAATATAAAATAAACAAGTAAAGAAATATAAAATAAAATGCTGGGCTATTGCGTGGAGAAAAAATAAGCAGAGTAAGAAACAGAAAATGTGTGGAGATAGCTATTACGAACTGGGCTGGCAGGGAAGGGCTTTCCGATGGACTGCATTTGATCAGAGAGTGATGGGAATGAGTGAGTGGATACCTGGGGAAAGAGAATTCCAGGCAGAGGGGGCAAGTGCAAGAACCCTGAGGCAGACACATGAGGGATGTGGCCGGGGAGTGGGGTTGTCAGAGCAGAGAGAGCAAAGGGGAAAGTGTAGGAGAGAAGGTCAGACAGCAGGAAGCAGAGCATGCAGGACTTTGACGGCAGGAGGCTCGACTTGCATTCTCACTTCTCATTTACGTTTTAATAGTATTATTTCATCCAAGATGAAGGCCAGAAATTTTGGTTCCGAAATGTTCCCAAAGGAACAGTCTGCCAGTGCTGAGAAGGAGAAAATAAAGAGAAGGGTACCTTGCAGGAGAGGTTGTGTGTACATTCCTTCAAATTTTAAGTGAACATGATTCCTACACAATAGGGTCCACTTTAAAGTACAATGGGATGGCTGTCCATTATCCCCTCTGTGCTGTGGGGATGGAAAAGGAGGAGGGAGTGTGACAGACAGAATTCAAAATAAGTAGAGGTTCGTTTGACTAATGGCTGAGAAAATTCATTTAGATGCAGTGAAATAAAAATTAATTTGTGGGGCTGGCCCAGTGGCATAGTGGTTAAGTTTGTGCACTCCAGTTCAGCGGCCTGGGATTCACAGGTTCGGATCCTGGGTGTAGACCTACACACCACTCATCAAGCCATGCTGTGTCAGCATCTCACATATAAAATAGAGGAAGATTGGCACAGATGTTAGCTCAGGGCCAATATTCCTCCTACATGAAAAAAAATAATTTTTGTCCACGTCTGGGCAATAGAAAAGGGAGGAAGAAGTGGTTGGCCTGGGAAAGCCACACTGGTATTAAAAATTTCCCATAAATGGCCCACAAGGCAGATAATCCACATGTGAGGAGCAGGTGATGGAAATACAGCAGTGAGACAGCAGTTGAGATTAAACACCCTCCAGAGCTTATGAAGTGATTTAAAAAAGAAAATAAATTAGCTTGTGCCTCCTAAAATAGGCATGCGTCTAGCAAACTATCAATATAATGATCTTGGGAGGCTACTTGTTGCAGGCGTTAGCCCTTTCCTCTCATTACTCCACTTGTATAAAAATGCATCCTCTAGATTGTTGATAAGAAACAGCTTTGCCTTCAACATCTCAGAATCCTCCCCATACTGTGCCTTTGATGTGGAGGAACCCCTGGTATTATGACATCCTTGGACCTTTGAATCTCTGAGTCACTAATGTGTGCAATCCTAATACATGGATGCTTCTACTGTCATCATTCTCAACCCTGAAATACAGGCGCTGCGTTTACAGAGCCAGACTCTGGAATTGGACTGCCGGTAGATCTTGGTGCTGAATGCTGGCTCTCTATTTGCTGATCGAGCTCAGATGTACCTAGATTTCCTTATTCCTAAAGTAAGGGAAAACCACAGGGTAGTTGTAAGAGCTCAGTGTAAATACACACATACATACGCACAGTGGTGCTTGATACAAAGAGTTCTTTCATCAATGTTAGTCATTCATATTATTAGTGATATCAACTTCAAGTTTTCTTCTTTTCTTTATTTAATTCCTTCCTTCCCTTTTTTTTCCTTCTTGTTTCTTCTTTGTCCTTATCATCATTAATCCTCATCATGTCAATATTATTATTATTATATCCCAAGAATAGGCCATAGACCCTCTTGATTTTGGTAAGTAATATGGAGGCTGGTGAGTAGGAGGCAGGTAAGGTCAATGTTAGTACTTTAGAGATGACAGAAAGACTGAATATACCTTCTTATAACCTGTTTCCCAGAAAGGAGATGGATGGAGGCAGGACCAAGGGAGGAGAGGTGGTGTGAAAGAGGAGGAAGGAGAGGGAAGATGGGAAAAGAAGAGGGCGAAGAAGAGCCACTGAAAATCCTCAGGAGGATGTACCCCCAGTGTAAAGAACACAAACAAGAAGTCACTTCCTGGAGTGCTTTGTCATCTTATGATGAGGAGAATTTTCCCTTGATTATAGCCACTACCCTGGGTAACCCTAAACGTAAATGTGTGCTTCAGGAAGGCCTGCTTTTGTATGAATGAGGGCCTTACAGGCCATTGGAAAGCCTGGGAAGGTGTAAAAATGGAGTGGGAAGTGGAGACCAAGAGAAAAATGGAAGCCTTTAGCGAAATGGGATAAAGAGATTGATAGAATATCAGCCAATAGCCTGCAACTTAGGCAGATAAAGAGAATCTTAAATCACATGGGAAAAGTCAGAAAATGCCCCAGCTTTTGGGGAGCAGCCACGTCATCTTCACCGTGACAAGTTACCGTGTCTGGCTGGCTGTATGTTTTAAAGTGCTGGATGGCATCCATAAGATTGAAAAATCCTTATTTTGGTTTTCAGGTGACACCAGGGACTGCAGAGAGAGGTTTTCATCTGGAACTGAGGAGATGGATATGAAACCCAGAAAGGAAAAATTGAGCCGTCACCTGGAGATAAAGGAACGCACTCTCTGGCTGGGAGAGGTGTAGGGAGATGGCCCCCCAGGCCGGGAGTCTGACGACTTATCCCACTGAGCTCCGACCAGCTTCATCCACCTCAAGACAAGAGTGTGCATCTTCCCCTCACTCAAAGCCTGTGTCCTGTGACCTGAGGCAACGGAAAGAGAGTTTGAATTCTGTCCCATCGAACCATGTGCACTTGGGCAAATTGCGTATCCCTTCAAGGACTCGGCTTCCTAACCTGAAGAATGGGTGATGGAAGAATGACTTTGGATCAGGTTAGTGTTATTAAACGGCATCCTTTGAAAGCCATTCAAGGACAAAGGTATGAAGGGACAGAAAGGGTGGGAAAAGGTGTGCTCCAGCTCTCCTCCCCACCACCTCATCCAGAGCAGCTCTCTTTCTTACGTGAAAAAGAGCAGCTCTTTTCTTCTGTGTTTGCTGTACATGGCGATACTAGGTCTGAGAAAGGGCTAAGGTTGGAAACTCGCTGGCTTCGGCCATCTCTAGGATTGCTTCTGCCTCTCATTTTTTTCTGTTTCTGTTTCTTGTGAGGTGACATAGAGTATGTTGTGCTGAAGATCTGACGTAAGAAGGATCCAGATAGAAGTAAATTGGAAAAGCACGCAAAGAGTGTGCCGAGGATAGAGGGGCTTCAGCCGAGGGGACCCTCAGGTCTTGCTTAGGAAGCAGCAGTGGAAAGTTCTACACCTCACCATTTCCTCCTGCCTCTTTCACATTGATCTCTCTCAAATGCACAGTTAATCCTTCTTACTTCCAGTTAGGGGCAGAATCCAGTTTGAAGCACCTATTGTTCAGTGTGTTATGTAGTCTGTAATTTAATTTAAAATATATTACCAAAGTCAGTGTGATAAAAATAGTTGCTCTAATTGCCCCAATTGGGATAACATTGCAGGGTTGGTTGCTACAAGCATCCAGCTATCTTTATCTCCACTTGACACCAGAGGTTCAGATATTAGCATGTTGTTATAAATAGGTTTACATTGGTGAAATAGCTTGTATTCAAAATATGTGGATTCTAGAAATATTGTAAGAATTATAGAAACCCTCCTTGCCTGGAGCATAGCAAGCCAGGGAACCTGGCAGTCTAGTCTTCACAGTGGTGCCCGAAGTTTGATTTTGAAACTGTTCTTTATCTAGTAATTGATTCTGAGATTGCCTGAGTCATCCTCTAAGATTAAACTGAATCTCTACTTCCAGAACACTGTCACTTTTGGTTTATGCAAAGGCATGGTCACAACAATGAAGAGGGCAAAGATCTGGGACTTCATCCAGTTTGTAGAGCAGGTTGTACCACTGTTTTGTTCCTTTGCTAATAAATGCTCATGAGCAACTGATGTTGGTTTGGGGCTTGTTTCCAGTAGACCTGGAGGAAAGTTTTAGGGGCAGAAACTTATATCTTTGCTACTCAAAATGTGGTGCAGGCAACCAGCAGCATGGGCATCATCTGGGAGTCTGTGAGTAATACAGAATCGGGCCACCCCAGACCCATTGAATCAAAATCAGGATTTTAATAGGATCCCAGGCTATTCATGCACATGGTAGAATTTGAGAGTTCTGTTACAGACTTCACTTACCTCTAACGTTAGATGTTCATTGATACCAAAAATAATCAATTGTGAAGCATGAGATTGGCTTAGGCCAGCTTGCAACAGAGAGCAAGAAGGAAAATTACCGAGAACTTTATGCTATGGGCCTTCTGGGAAGAGCTTGGAAGGAAGGGGAAAAGAGAAGCAAGGAAGGAAGTGAAGCTTAGCAGAAGTTGCAAACTCAGACACTCACATGGACAAGGCCAGGAAGGGAAACAAGAAACGTGGGAGTGATGGGAACTACTGTGAACTCTAGAATTCATGCCTCTTTCAAAAACAGCCACCATGACTCAGCTCTGGACTATCGCCACACAGAAATGTGGGCCTCATGTTGTCAGCCCTTCTGACTGTTTCAGAAACCCAGAATCTACATTTTAATGAAAAATTCCCTGATTTATATTCGGTGAGGCCCAGTAGACTAAATCTATCGGCTAATAGCAACGGAGCTTACTCAGTCACCAGCTCCTTAAAAGACCCTATGGCAAGTCATTTCTTCTCTCTGTATTTCTATTTATGTATTCCTTTCATGGGTTATTATTAGTGAACCTGTAATTTCCCAAATCCATTAGAATAATAATGATGTGCTTGGGAGACCTGAGCCAAAGTCACTGAGAATACATTGCCGATTTCAGTTGGAGTTGGTATCCTTGGAAAGCTGGCAACCTGCAGCTTTCCGCTGGGGTCTTGATTTTCTGCTGGTGAACTCAAAGGTTTGGAAAACACACTACTTAACCATTCATTGCTATCTAAACAGGTGGCTACTATAAGCTTTGCAATTTAGTGGTACACAACTGAGTTCAGATTTAGGTCTTTGATTAATACAGTTTCATTTCTCTAGGAGACACAGGGCATTGGGAGTGAGCAGTAGTAGTGGGTGTGAGGGCTCAGAACCCCCAGGTGAATGCAGTGAGCTGCTCCTCTGGGGATGTGTCTCAGAATTGAGTGATTTTCAAGATGCTGTCTAAAGACCACCTGCACTAAAATTACTGGGGCAAAGGGGGTCAATTATATGGTGGAAAATACGTGTTTGGTGGTGAGCATGCTGTAGTGTATACAGATGTCGAATTATAATTTGGTACACCTGAAACCTATACAATGTTATAAACCAGTGTTACCTCAATAAAAACAAAAGAGCAAAAACAAAAAATTGCTTGGAGTGCATTTTTAAGATTCAGAATCCCAGGTGTGATTACACATCTACTAAATAAAAATCCAGGGAGTGAAGTCATGAGAAAGTATTCGCAACAGATACCCAGATCATTTTTACATCTGTTAAAATTATAAAGCTATAGCATTTCAATGCGATGGTGTTAGGAGGTAACCACTTGTTCGCCATTTCTACCGAGGATACAGTAAAAAGAAATGCACTTAATCTGTTGCAAAAAGAATTAGTGTGTTGGAAGTGACAATAGTATTGAGGTGCTCGAATAGCGGTGTTATCGCCAGGGAGAGAGTGCCCATGAATTATGCCAGGTGTATATGGTCTATAAGCCAGTTCTCTGAGGTGGGGGAAAGTGCTCTGATTTGTAGTATTTTCCTATTTTTGTGGTGCAAATACTCTCACTGTGGCCAGTTTCTTGCCATCAGTGTGTCATCACTGAATGCAAAGTTGGGAAGAGACTTGAAGAATCGGCTCTCTTGAGCCTGTGCTGGCTGGCTCCAGCTCAGCACAGACGGCCCCCCACGAAGCAGTCCCAGAGGGAAGTATAAGTGCACAGAACAATGGAAAAAAATAGGAAAGGAACAAAGGAAAAAAAATATATTTTTAACCAAGTAGAAATTTGTACCAAATCCCAGTGCTCCAGATAGCTAGGTTGGAAGGCTTCTTTACCCAAATGAAGTCAATTTATAGACCTGAGTTGGGCTTCCCAAAATGTCCTGTGGATTTTATTAAAATGCAGATTCTGGTTCAGTTGGCTCCGGGGCAGCCAAGGATTCTGTTTCTAACAAGTTCCCAGGTGAGGCTGATGATGCTGGTCTGTGGACCACACTTTGAGAACTTCAGCCTTCAGTCAAAGCAAATGTTCTCACTTTGCCCCTTTCTGTTGAACACTAACCAAAGCCTCAAAACTTCCTATTCCAAGAGGTTGAAAAGCCATACCCTAACTAACACCAGAAGAAATGGAGATGGAGAGCTCCAAACATGAGAAAAATTGTCCTGGTATTTGGCCAACCAGTTCCACAGTGTTCTTCCTCAGGAATGGAGTAACTGGAAGGGGAAGAAAGATTTCTTTGCCTACCCACCAAAATCAAAGGGTAATTCCCTGCCTGTGCATGTGACTGAAAATGGGGATCATTTACAAAAGCTGACTCTGAAATCTGCTTTACTGAAGATGATTATGGACATGGTAAGTGGATTGCTCATCACAGACATAATAATTTGGTTGCCCATAGAGGCCGCATGGGACTTGCGAGGACCAGGGAAATCCATTGAAATTAGGGATTCTGCCTGATGTCCCTCTTTCAGATGTACCACTTTAGCATTCCTAAAACATCTTTGAAGGGTTAGGACTGACTCTTGAGGTCAAGAAAGCCAAACTTGTTAGTGAAACAATAAATCTCTGTACCCATTTTCTGCGCAACCATAGTGTTTTTGCGTGTGAAGAATTGTGCTACATGTTTCATCTGCTTTTTCTCTAAATATCACACCAATTATACAGAGTGGGTATTATTGTCCCCATTCTCAAGTGATAACTTGAGGCTCAATGAGATGCTATCATGTGCCCAAGGTCAAGGTGCAAGTAGGTGGTAGAGCAGAATTCAAACCCAAGTCTGTTTCTGCATTTTCTGTGTATATTTGTCCTTTTTGCTTCTTCTTATCTGTAGACTTTTGAGAATAGGTATTATGCCTTCTCTCTTTTCTTTATTTCATCATCGAGTACCAAGGTAGGGGCATGTGTGTGTCTGTGTGCATGTGTTTATATGCACAAAAAGTCTATATGTGATGATTTGTTTCTTGGGGCCCTTGGGGACTGATAACTGTGCAAATGAAAATAAAAATTTTAAATACACATTATTTATATATTTATACATCCCTATAAGTTAATGTGTTACAGATAATTCCAATATAATTTTATAATTATTGTGTATAATTTTCAATATGCAGCTGATAAAATCCACTAATGATGTACAAGAAAAGGTGTATGTGGTATAGTATGAGAATGCATCTAGACCACTCAGGGAGAAACCAACAAACCCATCAGTGGAGTGGAGTTGGAGAAGTTTTGTACATTGCAATGGGCACAGGACTGAAGGTCACTAAAAGCCTGGCAAGTGCCTTGACCCAGTGAGAAGTCTGAGGCAAGCCAAATATGAGATGCCCTTCTCAGGTCCCCACCCATCTTTAGACCCCAGGAGTGTGGGTTCAGCTCAGGCAAGGCCTGGATGACTTTCTGTAGCCCAAGAGGGAAGCGTGCTTGGCTCCCTAGAGACCTCAAACTCCAGTGACACTTAGGAAAGGGAATTCAAGGTCCTCATACTTTAAGGGGAGAATCTCAGGTCGACAGCCACCAGCGGTCTTCCTGGCGAACTTTCCCCTCCTCCTTTAAGAACATAGCACTGGTATTGAAAGTGGTGGTCTGCAACTACCTGAGGAAGGGTGTGCCTGCTTCTTCTACATGCAGTGGGGTAGAAGGTACATGCTTTTAAAAATGAGAGCCAGCGCTTTCAACCTCTATCCTTTGTAAGTGTGCCAGACACTGTTGGTGTTGGCCCAGTTACTGTTCTCCTCTTCCTTCCTGGCAAAGCCAGCCTCCAATGACAATGACTAAAATGCATGTACCCACTTGCCCAGTATCACAAGTGGCCATGTGATCCACTTCTGCCGAATTAGACTTAAGGAGAGGTATGTTAGGAAGTTCTGAGTAAAATTCTTTCCTGATGAAAAGGGATCCTGCAGCAGGAGAAGTCCCAGCTCCCCTCTCTTTTATATGTGGACTTGGTGGTGTAAACAGTTGATGTCTGGAACTACAACAGCCATCATGCAACCATGAGACCAGAAGCCGGAACACTGTAAGACAACATGTTGGGGATGGAGGTGCGGAAAGGTGGATGGAGCCAGGCTTTGATGTCTTCATTAAGCTCCTGACCAAACCCTGGGACCCAGACTTCCAGACTCCTTGTTCTGGGTGATGAGTTGAAATGTTTCTTGTTTAAACCATTGTTAGGTATTCTGTTACTTGCAGTTCAAAGCATCCTAAGGGATGTACCCGTTACATAATCTCTCTGAACCTGAACATCCTCATCTAAAAAGTGATGCTAGTACCATCTAGGAGAGTTGGGAGTAATTAAATAATTTGATCTTCGTAGGTCACCTGACATATTGCTGCCTCAAAGTAGGTACTCAGTACATTTTAGTTAAATGTGAAGAAAAATTGGGAGTCTAGGGGCCGATCTGATGGCATCGTGGTTATGTTCACACAACTCCACCCCAGTGGCCCAGGTTTTGCAGGTTCAGATCCTGAGCATGGACCTAGCACCACTTATCAAGCCACGCTGTGGCAGCATCCCACATGAAATAGAGGATGATTGGCATAGGTGTTTGCTCAGCAACAATCTTCCTCAAGCAAAAACAGGAAGATTGGCAACAGATGTTAGCTCAGGGCCAATCTTCCTCCCCCAAAAAAAGGTGGGGAGTGTGAAGGACTGCTTTTGGCTGAATACGAATATTGCCACAGCTATTTGATGAATCTCCTAATGTATAGGAGGAACAGTACAATGATCTTTTGCTGCGCATTGCTGCTTTATTTATAAATACTGTGTGTGTATAAATGTGAGTTTGCTTATTTTATATATAGCCTACATTTGTGTATTTTTTTCTCCTAACTTCTTTTCCCCTCTCTCTGGGGAGGGAAGCTTATCACGGTAGAGTTTAAAGGCTCAGAAAACAGTCTGCTTGCTTACAACAGCTCTCCATTGAAGCACTCTCTCTACGTCTGTCTAGCCTGGTGTAAGCCTCATCATATCAGATTTTCCTGGTAACATTTTCCAGGGTTTTTGTAAGTTTCAGAGGCACAAACTTTACCAGAACCTTGGACAGGATGCTCATTGATCTCATATGAAAATATTGTGAAACCCGTTTTCCTCCCAGATGGGGGAAAAAGGCACTCGCTGGTAAAGCTTCCTCTCCTTTGTTCCCCTTCTCTTTGTCCCTTCAGAAGTGGTGGCTGTCACAGACTCTTGGGTGGTTGCTGAAAGTGGCTTTATTTTTCTGCTTTTAGAAAGCAATCAACTTGTCTATGAAAATCATCTTCCATTGTCAGGCCAACAATGGCTCTTGCAGCCTCCTCTCTGTCTTCAAGTGGAATTCAAAAGGCATTGGTCTCTTCCAACTCCAAAGGAGCAGAAAGCAGCCGCGGCTTTGCTCCTAAAGTGTCTGAGTAAAGTACTCCTGTGTCTTCTTTCCTTCTCAAGAAGGTGTACAAACTGGCCCTTCCTCACTGGGAAATTTTTAAGAGGGGTAGAATTGACAACTTGTATTTTCCTCTTAGCTACTTTTTTGCAGTACAGTACACTTCAAGATGCGGGGACCCATCTCTTTGGTAAAAGTGGCTGCTACGGCTGGTCTGGCATAGCCCGGTGCTAAATTGGGCAAGCAGCCAGGGAAAGGAGCAGTTACACATATCCACATTTGCCGTGCAGACTGGGGTCATGTGATTGTGACATCGCACTAAATTCAGAACCCAAATATTGCTCAAGAGGTGGCTTCACAAGTGGTGTAAACTTCTGGAGGCAGAGACTGAAATACTTACTTTCCAGAACATTCTGGAAAATACCTAGTCAAGGAAAGATGCTCCTTCAAGAGTTGCTGTGAAGCATGGTTCTTAAGAGCATTCATTTTACACTAAGATGACCTGAATGTGAATCTTGTGTCTGTCACTTACTTTTTTTTTTTTTAAAGATTGGCACCTGAGCTAACAACTGCTAATCTTCCTTTTTTTTGTCCCTGCTTTTTCTTCCCAAAACCCCCCAGTACATAGTTGTATATTTTAGTTGTGGGTCCTTCTAGTTGTGGCATGTAGGACGCCGCCTCAGCGTGGTCTAATGAGTGGTGCCATGTCTGTGCCCAGGATCCGAACTGGCGAAACCCTGGACCACGGAAGCAGAGTGCGTAAACTTAACCACTTGGCCACGGGGCGCCCCGTGTCACTTACTTCTTGTATGTGCCCAGGGCAGGTTATTTCACCTCAGTTTTGTGATTTGTAAAATGAGGGTTTTAATAAAACCTACCTCATAGTAATGTCTGTAAGGACTAGGTGAGGCAGTGGATATAAACCACATGCACAGAAATTAATAACTAAGTATTATTTTTATAAATTCTTAATAGTCTCTTTATGAGTCACTCATTCATTCAACAAGTATTCCTTGAGTGCCTCTTCTGTGTCAGCAACTCTTATAGCAGGAGATATCCCCCTTCTTGCTGATGTTCAAAATGCTGCATTCGCTTTGGAAAGACCTGTGGCTTGCAGACCCCCTCACAGGTCAGCTCTCCCTTTCCTGAAGCTGCTGTTTCATCAGCCGTTTCCTACAGAAAGTGCTGCTCTGGTTGAAGCTGGCCATCCGCCCCCTACGAGGAAGCAAAATCCCTTCTCACCCAGCTTTTGCGCTCTGTAACCAAACCTGGCTTGTGAGAGCATTTCAAACCCAGCGGAGAGTCCTCGGAGCACAGGTCTCGTTGAATCTTTACCTAACAGGCTTCACAGGGTGAAGCCGGATGCTCAGCCAGAGTATCGCTTTGATTTGCTAGATGCATTTGGATCCCCCTTATGGTGCAATGCCTTGAGTTTGCCTGGTGGCTTCTGAGCAAGGATGTAACTAGAGACAAGGAAATTCGATGAAAGAAAGTGCGGGGGTTATCTGGGGGCAGGAATTATTAAGGAAGATGATGTTAACTCTATTTTTTCGGATATTATATTCTTTTTCCTTTCCATGACCTGCCTGTTTAAAAAGTCCTTTCAACACTGTAGAAGGAGAAAATAAGATAAAGAGCTCTAAATCCCCTTTTGTGGGAAAAGACCCCAAGAAAGCAAGCAAGATACCATTCTTACATTGGAGGGAGTCATAGTTCTTCATCGGTGCTGGTTATCTCGCTACACCAGAAGGGGAGCTAGTGGTGGTGGTGACAGGAGGACTTAACATTTACCAAGTACTTGTATGAACCAGACCCAAGCTAAGTGCTGTGCAAATCTTATCACATTTAATTTTTGGGGGGGGGGGAGGGGGGATAAGGGTTCAGCTGGTTTCTAGGAAGAGTTCAAGGTCTGAAAAGCCTAAATCTTCCTGCAGCGTTGAGATTTTTAACACCGCACACCTCTGTCTATGTTATAGCCATGTTTGTGACTCTTCCAGGCAACCAGGCAATGTACTGGTTAAGAATGAGTACTCTGGGGGCCAGACTGACTGAGATTGGAGCCCAGTTCAGCTGCTTTCTGGCTGAGCAACTTGGGGCAACTGACTGAACCTCTTTGGGCTTCCGCTTCCTGGTCTATAAGATCGGAGTAGTAATTGTTCTATTTCATGAAGCTATGTGGGTTAAATGAGTTATTATATGTAGTACAGGGCGTGGCACACAAAATGTATTAGTTTTGTTGATTCTCTATGATTTCTTCTCCAAGGAAAGATATATATATATATATATTTTTTTTATTGAGTTTATGATAGTTTACAATCTTGTGAAATTTCAGTTGTACATTATTGTTTGTCAGTCATGTTGTAGGTGCACCCCTTCACCCTTTGTGCCCACCCCCCACCTGACTGTCCCCTGGTAGCCACTGATCTGTTCTCTTTGTCTACATGTTTAAATTCCTCATATGAGTGGAGTCATACAGAGATTGTCCTTCTCTATCTGGCTTATTTCACTTAACATAATTCCCTCAAGGTCCATCCATGTTGTTGCAAATGGGATGATTTTATTCTTTTTTTATGGCTGAGTAATTTTACATTGTATATATATATACCATATCTTCTTTATCCAATTATCAGTTGATGGGCACTTAGGTTGCTTCCACATCTTGGCTATTGTAAATAATGCTGCAATGAACACAGAGATGCATGGGACTTTTAGAATTGCTGATTTCAAGTTCTTTGGATGAATACCCAGTAGTGGGATGGCTGAGTCATAAGGTATTTCTATTTTTAATCTTTTGAGAAATCTCCATATTGTTTTCCATAGTGGCTGCACCACTTTGCACTCCCACCAACAGTGTATGAGGGATCCTTTTTCTCCACAACCTCTCTAACGCTTGTTACTTTTTGTTTTGGTTATTTTTGCCATTCTAATGGGTGTAAGGTGATATCTTAGTGTAGTTTTGATTTGCATTTCCCTGATGATCAGTGATGATGAACATCTTTTCATGTGCCTATTGGCAGGAAAGATATATTTTTTGCATTCAGTCCTCACCCCTTTTCTAGCATGAATGTAAGGTTCCTCATCTGTAAAAGAGAATAATAATATCTATCTTATATGACTGTTATAATGATTTACTGACTTTATGTAAAGTATTACCCTATATACTGTCTGTTCGTAAATACTGTCTCTGAATAAATGAGTTTGAACTTGTCTTAATAGTGTAGTTTAGAAGTTCATTCCAAGAGTTTGATTTATCTTTAATTTTACAGGTGCCAAATAGCATGCATTCATTAATATATATATTTATTCATTAATATATAAATTATTTTGACCTCAAAAACATTATTTCTTGCATTAAGTATAATGAAAAGAAGAAATAACTTCTTAAGACAAGGTACAAAGTAAAAAGATCATCTCCTCATCAGTGGAAACTTATGAGCTAAAATGGATTTTGACTCAAGCAAGCTCGACTACTATTAATTGAGTGTCTGTGATGGGCATAGTATTGTGCTGGGTGGGGGAAGAGGGAGAATTAATCCCGATCCCAGGGAGCTTTCCACCTACCAGGGCAGACAAAGTACACACGTGGAACTGGAGCATAAGAGCAGAAGGCGGGGTATGATGGATCCACGAGACCCCAGGGTTCAGAGATGGTGGAAATCAGTACAGGAAGGTGTTAGAGGCAGCAGTGGGGGTTCAGATGAGCCTGGAAGCATGGTTAGGGATCTAAGCAGACAGAAGGAAGAGAGGACGGGGCATTCAGGGTGAGGAAGAGGCTAAGCCAGTGCTGGGTTTGCCAACATGTGAGATGGATAAGCTGAAAGGAGAGCATCCTGAAGGGCAGCCATTCTAGTTACCTGGGTTTGTCTAAGGGAGGTTAGCATTTAGAAAACCCATTTGGAATAAAGGACAGCCAGAACTTGGAGACTGATAGGACAAAAGTGACGGGATGAAACAGATGGGATCAAAAAGCTCAGCATTGGATGAGCAGTTAGGGCCTTGCTGACAGAGAAAATGGCAATGGTGATGCAGCTAATTGAGTTTTTGAAATTCCACTGTAAGTGTGAGAAGACTTGAGTGCTGCTTTGCTGAAGGCAGAGAGAGGAAGAGCTGGCTTGTGGAGAGGGGGGAGTAGCTGATGATGAATTTATTTTTTAAAATCTTTCCTTTGGACTGAAGTCCAAGTAGAGATAATAATATCTGACATCCGCAGATCTCCTTCCCTTCTCTGTAGGGGCACATACTAAAGCCTATCTCATTTCATCCTTGGAAAGGATTGAGTTGTTTGTTTGGTAAGGCAGTGGTCGATTTTAAGTATTTAGCTCTTGTAAATAAAAACTTTCAGAGCTGTTTAAAAACCATATGAGAACATACTATTTGTCCCTTTTACAGAGGAGAAAACCAAGTCATAAACAAGTTGAAAAATTTGCCCAAGGGAACAGTTGGCAAGTGTCAGAGCTGGGATGCAGGCAGTTTGTCTCCAGGGTCCACACGTCCACCCACTATTCAGGACTCAATCCTGGGAGAGGGTGAGAATTCTCTAAGAGCTGAGATGATATTACTCTCCACCATCTGAAACCAGAAGACTCTTCTCTACCCCCTCCTATCCCTCTCCCCTACAAGTACACAGAATGTTGTAAACTATTAGATGAATAACCCAATACTTGTACAAAAATCCTTCAAAGGTCCAGAAAACATTAGATGCTCAAAACAGAGGCTAGCAGCTCCAGGAATGCCCCCAAACTCTCTGACCCCACTAGGCCAACAGACTGTAATGCTGCCACCTTGCATGGACTGGCAGGAACCAGCAACATGTAGGAATCCATCAAGATGAGCGACATAGGAAATAAACTTGCTACTATTTAATTCAAGTTTTGCTGCTATGACTCTGTTTTATGCTTTAGTTATTTCTCACCTGGACTATTGTTGGTACCTTGGCAAGCCCTTTCTGTTCATCTATCATGCTTTTACTGTCTATTCAAAACACAGAAACACATTTATTTTTTTCCCCACCAGCTGTAATTCTCCAACCACCCTTTACTCAGGCAATTACACCAGTTTTCTGTCTTATCGGAGAATTCAATTTAAAATTTTAGTGCCAGTGGTTAAAATACTTACTTCATACATAACTTTAAGTTTGTATGGTTTTAATTCACATTTATGGTTTCTGTTCACACTTTGCATTCTTTAATTGATTTATTTGTTAGCTATGCCATCTGTAGATTTTAAGTACTGAGCTTTCACAAATGACTTTTCTTCCTCCTCCCAAAGCTGTTTCGAAAACTATTTCCCTCACCTTCTTGCAATTAAAGCTGTGCTATATTCTCATCTTCCGGAGTAGAACATTTTTTATAGCTTTGCCTTCTTGTATCTTTATCTGAAGTTAGATTATTACAGGACTGGGCATACACAGCAATAACTATTTAACCACAGTTATTCTTTTTGTCTGCTATCCCATGGGAAGGGGACCTCTAACTTGAGCTCTGTGATCTGCTCTATAGGCACCATGAAAATCTAAGTCTCAATGGAATAAAAGCAGTTCATTGGTTCTTTGGGATGGCTGGTGAGCATCCAATTCGTGAATGTGGAGAAGTCCCCTGATTCGCCTAGAGTTTGTGTATGAGAACAGCTTTCTTCTAGCTTATATTCCATAACCTTTGAGTGAAGGATCCTTTTCCTCTTGGGATACCCAGCTCCTAGCTTGGTGCCTGGAGTCTGTAGATGATCTGTAAATGGCTGTTAGATGAGTAAATTATAAATCCAGTTATGTTATCAGTCTTAAACAAGATGTGGCCATGTTCAGCATGGAACAGGGAAAAGAGAAATGTCTTTCTTTTGACTTCCCTCAATCTCTTTAATGTCTTACGAGTATTATGTCCTATAAGGATGGAAGACCATTCAACAGTCCTCTTCTTTCCCCTTGCCTAGAAAGATTGCCAGCTGTGTGGCATTCTGTCTTCAATTATCCCCTCACTGGTATGATTGTGGATGGTGGGCGAGAGGGTTCTTTGCCTCTGATACCCAAGAGTGTAGTTAGTCAAGTATCCTTAAAAAATACATTTGCGTATGCATCAGTTTTAGGATTTTGTCCTCTTGAAGTTCTTTGCTCCAAATATTAAACTATTACTGGAAAAATCAATCCCTCAAGATTTTTTCCATGCCTGTAAGTCTATTTAGAGCAATGGTTCTTACCTTGGCTGCACATTGGAATCACTTAGGGAGCTTTAAAACACATTGATGCCTGGATCCCACCCCAGAATCGTGATTTAATTGGTCTGGGGTATGCCTTCAGCATAGGGAATTTTAACATTTCCCCAGTTGATTCTAATGTGTAGCCAAGGTTGAGAACTGCTGATGTAGAGTACTATTTTTAAATACTCTAAAAGCTAGAACTCTAAATATGGCATATTTTATTTTATATCAATACAGCTATTTTTGAACAGTTTTTCATATTAAAATCCTCATAGTAACTATCATTAAACTACATAGAAGAATATTTTCCAGTGTCAGTGACAGATCACCAGGAAAACTTGTTAAATATGCAGATTTTTAGACCTCACCTTAGAGATTCTGATTCAGTACCTTTGTGGTAAATCCAAAAATCTGCATTTTTAAAAGGCTCCTAAGTGATTTTTGTGTATACTAAAGTTGAAGAAGTATTACCTTGAAAAGACATCTGAAAATGTTAAAACAGGTTTTGGTAGTTCTAACAAGAAGCACACCCCTTGGTGATCTTGTGATCCAGTGTCACAGAAGAATAAGACCTCAAAGTACAGAGAAAATATGGGTTTAAATTTTCTTTGTAGGGGCCGGCTCCGTGGCCGAGTGATTAAGTTCGCACGCTTTGCTGCGGAGGCCCAGGGTTCGGATCCTGGGCGCCGACATGGCACCGCTCGTCAGGCCACATTGAGGCGGCGTCCCACATCCCACAGCTAGAAGGACCTGCAACTAAGATATACAACTGTGTACAGGCGGGGTTTGGAGAGATAAAGCAGAAACGAAAAATAAAAAAGATTGGCAACAGTTGTTAGCCCAGGTGCCAATCTTTAAAAAAAAAAAAAATTTCTTTGTAAATTTTCTAGCAGTTTTTGGAATGCAAATTATTGGCAACAGTTAAGAATTTTTGAAAAAATGTATGAATCATCAGTGCATTCATACACTGATGTAAATGCATTAGCGCAGCATGTCAACCCTATGTAAAATAGGAACTTAAAAATATTAACAAATCTATTAACTGTAATTCTTTAAGTTAAAAAAATGTGAAGGAATTCAAGACTGCTACCATGTTAATAAAATATATATACACATCTAGAATGCCTTTCAATTTTGGCTTAAAAAAATCAGTCCTTGATCCATTAGCATTTTAAAGGAATAGAAAAAATTTAAGGCATCCAGTTATGTTGGACAAATTTAAGAACACTCAGGATAACAAATTCTTTGAGCTTTAGGACAAGTACACATTTTAGTTTAAGGCTGAAAGACTCCTCTATCTAGCTTAAACTTCCTTGGGAATTTAAGGAAAGAAAATGAATTACTCCAACTGGAGCTACATCAAAATGTCAAGTGAACACATTTTGGTTTGTAATGGTGCCAAGGGATGTGAAGTCTGAATGATCAGGGCCTTAGGTTTCCAAATCATTTTAAAGCTAATGTTGTTACCAGGATGCTGGAGCTTTTTCATGTTATTGTTTCTTAGCTCTGTCCTATCCGTGGTTTCACCCAGGCTAACCAAGACCTGACAGGATCACATTGCAATTAACTGAAACAGCTGCAAAAAAACAAAAACAGCTGTAAGGAAAAAGTGTCAATATAGAAGCCCACCAATTCAGAAAAGAAATTAACAATTTTCTCATGATGTTCGACGCATTTTCCTATAAACTTTTCTTGGGCTTTTGAGAATTGAATAACTGATATTATGGCTGAGACAGTATTATAATCTGGGAAGAACATCAGTAGCCTGTGGTTGCCATTTGTGTTTTTCTTGCAAATTTTCCTGGTTGGTGCCCTTTTTAAAAAATATTTGTTCCCTGCTCAGTAACTTTTCCGTGATTCCCACACCCAATTCCTGGCCACAGGGATGGGTTTATAAACTGAGTCAGTCGAATTACAGCATCCATTTACACAACAGTTGATCCAGAGGTTGGTTATAGGACCCGAGCTGTGCTATTCAGGGTCCATTCAAATTCTCGGTTTAAAGTTGGAAGAGAAGCGGTCCAGCCTCTGAGGTCAGGGCACAGAAAAGATGTGAAAGTAAGCCAGTGGAAGGCCATCTTTCCCACCATTTGGAGAAAGCCTGTCTGTAGTAAGAGAAAATGGAGCAAAGAGAGAGAAGCAGAAACTAGGGGTGTGCATAGAGAATCCTGGGCCACGGAATCTTGGTTCTAATTCCTGAAGCCTTGGTTCCTGCTGCTTTGAGTCTGTGAGCTCTTCTCTAGCACCCTTTCCTGCTGTAGGAACTAATAAATCCCCTTTTGGCTTAAGCCATTTTGAATTGGGTTTCTAACATTTGCAACTAAAATTCTAACATAGAATATCGCATCAACTAATCGCACCTTTCAACTTGCCCAAGGCCACACAGCACAAGTGAATTCTTCTTTGCTCTTCAATCTATTGGCATGCTCTCCCTCAAGAAAAAGCTGAAACTTTGAGTTAGTGGGGTCTTTGTGTTTAATAACCCCCAACACATTCATAATTGGTTCCAAGTAGACTCGTGAGTGACTGGCTAACCTGGCGTCAGTTCTGAGAGCTGAGAACACACCCTCCCAGAATTTGGGGCTGCAGCTCTGCAGCTGAGTGGAGTGCTCTGATTATGGCTCCACAGAAGAGAGCTTCTCTATAGAACCAAAGCCCAGAGGATGCAATTTCCACATTCCCTGCAAGAGTTGAGTTTTGAGGCACCTTGAATGATCAAAGGAGTTGTGATGATTAAAACAAACCAAAAAAACCCACATTAGGTTAAAACATTTTTTCTAACTGCTTTAGAAGTTGTCAATACCAAAACACTAAATTCACAATAGTAACCAGCAATGTCCCATGCAAAGAACATATTAAGTAGTGAACACGTGTAAAACCCTCCATGTCCAATTGGTGATAGGCTAAATAAACTATAATACCCTTAGGTAGTACAGGCTACTGGGGTAGATTGAATTATTGGTCTAATTCTTCTCCCTGTCACAGCCTCATATACCTTCGCCTTCTGCCTGTAACTCTGCAGTGCTTCCCACTGTAGGCAGAGTCAGCTCCCCATCCCACTGTAACTGGGCTTGCTCAGGAGAACTTGCTCTGATGAATGGAGTTAGAGGGTCTAAAGATGCCCATATGGTTGGCTTGTCTTCTTTTGCTTCTGCCACTTGTTATAAGTGGGAATCTGCATAACGTACACTTTCATTTTACCTATTTTTTGAATAGGCAATATTAGCACATGCTATAAAATCCCAAAGGTACTAGAGGGTATACAACCACCCACATAACCCCTCTCCTGGTTACCAGTTTCTTGTGGAACTTTCCAGAGGAACTTTATCCATATACAAGAGAAGTCAAATAGCAGTACATATTATTGAGTCAGACCCAAGGCCAGATACGTAGGGGCTTCTGGATCCGGCTGGAAAAGTTCTTCCTGAGAAGAATCTCACTCTTACTTGAGGATACATTATTCAAAATCTGAGACCAGCTCCTACAGGCAGACCTATAAAGGACTTTCTGTAGACCAACTACCAGTCTATAAAAGTCCTTGTCATCCAGAGCTATCTCATTTAAAACTCTTAAAAATTTACTCTTTCCAAAATGCACTCAAGATTACTTCAGGGTGTATCTGAAAAATCAGAGAGGGGATTGCTTCTTAGCCTAAAGCAGGTAGCAAATAAGCACATAGCTGTGATTTCACCTTGTGCCACCCTCAAATTCTTTGTCCTTCTCCTTTTAGAGACAGATCATTCCAATTAAGGCCAAACACTTGAAGAACATAACAAAAGTAATTTTCTTTTTTTCTTTTTTTTAAGATTGGCACCTGGGCTAACAACTGTTGCCAATCTTTTTTTTTTTTCTGCTTTATCTCCCCAAACTCACCCTGTACACGGTTGTATATCTGAGTTGCATGTCCTTCTAGTTGTGGGATGTGGGACGCCACCTCAACGTGGCCTGATGAGCGGTGCCATGTCCGTGCCCAGGATCCGAACCCTGGGCCGCCGCAGCGGAGCGCACAAACTTTAACCACTTGGCCACGGAGCTGGCCCCAAAGTAATTTTCATCTACTTACAGCAGTATACAAGTTAACTGTTTTCTCATTTTAACTTGTTTTGCATTCAAACTGGATTTAAAAAATTGAGCTGAAATGGTAACTTACATGTTTAATTTTGATTAATTTATACTACAGATTAACTGTACTTGATATTTTCCTCTGCAAAATGTTTAACCCTTTATTTTTTAATTTATTTTTTATTTTTTTGAGGAAGATTAGCCCTGAGCTAACTACTGCCAGTCCTCTGCTTTTTTTTTTTTGCTGAGGAAGCCTGGCCCTGAGCTAACATCCGTGCCCATCTTCCTCCACTTTATATGTGGGATGCCTACCACAGCATGGCACGCCAAGCAGTGCCATGTCTGCACCCGGGATCCAAACCGGCAAACCCCGGGCCGCCGAGAAGCGGAACGTGTGTACTTAACCACTGCACCACCGGGCCAGCCCCAAGGTTTAACCCTTTAATTTTCTCCTAAAAGGGTAATGAAATGAGCAAAACAACTATTGATCAAATTTAAAAATTTATTTACAAAATTTATTTTGCTTTTAAAAAACAATTATTCAATTCATGAAAATTAACCAAAACACAAATCCCATCAAAATTTATTATAATAATCTTTTGCAGAATCAATAGCTTTAAAAAAAACTGCTAATGAATGCTTTAATGTAAAACCACAATGTAAAAACAGGAACTTTAATTCTAGTGACTAGAATAAAAGCAGATAAATAATCTTCTCCAAAGGGAAAAAATACTTGGAAAAAAATGGTATAACGTGTAAAGCAGGAAATTTAAATATCAGTTTAGTTCCTCATTGCCAACATGGCATTTATGTCCCAGATGAGATTTCGCAATTGATCCATAATTTGCTTCAGCTGCTGATTCTTCTGTTTGAGTTTCTGTGGAGACAAAAGAATTTATCAAAAATGTTCCATGAAATATAGACCATGAAGTTAGAAGATGAAAACGTCATAAGTTGGGACTCTAATGATCCACCTCGAAATTAAGCTAAATATTTCCTTAAGGCAGAAGGTCTCAATCTTTTTCTGGCCACAGATATTCACCGAAAGGCATACTGAATTCTAATTCAGCCCGAAGAGGCCTATGGCTCCTGCACTGCCTCCCTTTATTCCTCCACTTCCACCAAAGAAAATAAGTTAAATTGTTAATTGTTATAAAACCTAAGTATATAGATTTTCCAAGAGACAGCATACCATAAAGGTCAAAAGCACAACCTCTAGAACCAGATGCTCTGGGGTTATACTCAGCTCCTTCACTAACTAAATATATGATTCTGGCTGAATTACTTAACCTCTCTATGCCTCAGTCTCCACATCAGAAAAATGGGCATACTTGAATCCACCTCCTAAGAGTTGTTATGAGGATTAAATGATTTGATTCCTGTAAAACGTTACAACTGTGCCGGCATGTAAGCAAGCATACAACAAAGGGTACTGGTAGGCAAAGAAATGAACTGTCGGTATAGAAAACAAAGTACAATAAAAACACAATGCCTGATGCAACTGGCCTTTCAAAAATGCGGCAGAAGTCACTTTTTGCCCACAGCATGAAGTGCGAACTACTTCTGATTCTGAAAACTGAAGACAAAATGGCACTGTCCCCGATGCAATCTTCACAACTAACATGTGCTGGATGCTCTGAATGTACACGGCACGTGTCTCCGTATCTCTGTATCTGGGTTTCTACTACACCACGGTTTGTAAACTTCTCTTTAAGCATCCCTTCTGCAAATCCTATGTGGCAAAGGTCTGCTTAGTTTGTAACAACAAGATAAAAATAGAGAACTTTTGGTCAAAGTGTTTACTACTTATAATAATTATTATTATTCACTAATCTTTTGGAAACATCATATTTGGAAATAATATTTTTAATTAGATAATGTTAAGGGCAGTATATTAAAATACCTCCAGATAAAGTAGTACATGCTCATTTTTATACAGAAAAAATTCTTAAGTTTTATTTCATTAAAAAGCACACTAAGATTAAATAAATTGCTCATATTACTTCTACCTAAAGTTAGAGAAGTAACAGGAAATAGGTAGCTAACACAGAGGACCAGGAAAGTCTTACTGGAAAATAGAAAAGCACTTTACAAAGACTTTAATCATCTTAATTAAATTTAATTCATACTTGAAAAGAGAATTAACACAACATGGTCAGATAAAACATATGACCACACAGCACCCAGGGCATGACCCCAAAGCTCAATTTAACATAGTCTGGGATAAAGATGCTGCTAGTATTTTAGTCACGAGTCTCCTTGTTCAGATTTCAGATGATCCGTCTTCTAAATTCTGTTGTCATAACTATGTGGTAGTTACTGAAACAGTTGTGTATATTGTATAACCAAATGCACCCAGATAACCGGGTGAGATGAGAAATGACCAGACGACCAGTCCAAGCCTATAGTCTTTTTCATCCTAGAGACCAAGAAACTGACATTTCTGCCAGAAATCAAGGGTAGCAGCAAAACAGAGGAATATGAGAGTAAGGGTGCTATTTCGGAAGGCTGGAAACCTCAGTCCCAGTTCTACCTTTGCCTCTAACTGGCTGTTTGATCTCAAATTTCCTAGCCTCAGTGTCTTGTCTATGAAATGGCATTAGATAATCTATAGGCCCTTGTCAGTTCTAGTTTCTGTACATCCATATGTAAGATGACAATCAGTTACGCAGACATGTGATGAAAACTAGTAAGCTTAGTTTAGTGAACTAATTTAGTAAGCTTCAAAACGGTTCAAAGTCAGCTGCCCTTTACCACTGCTGACGTGCCATCACTCCCCCAGCTGTGAGAGACTCCAGCTACCACAGTTCTCCCCTCAATTCTTAATTTTTCAGGAGAAAGTGGAGAAGGGCTATTGAGTAAGAATAAATGAGAGGCAAAGAACATGTGCTGATTTTTTGAATAAAACAATCTTATTTGAATTAGTAAGTTCTGACATATTTGGAATATGATCACTTTCAAAAGTTTCAGAACTTCTCTTTGGAATGGAATTCTGCACCTGTAACATATTCTGTTCCATAAATATATGTGCCAGGCCCTGGGCACTGTAAGGGGAGAAACAATAAGGAACAGTCCTTGCCTTAAATAAATTCAATATCAAATAGGAGGAAGATAATACCCCAATGGCTAGACTATAACCTGATAAGGCAGATGGCAGAGGAAAAACATCAGATGCTGTGGAACCCCAAAAGAGAGAGAGAGCGCCTCTGACTGGTGGGGTCAGCAAACAAGGAAAATATTTTTGTTTGGGGTCTAGAAAAGTTGGTGGTGAGCAAAGACTAGAAGGAGGATAAATTTGGGCTTGGTAGTGGGTAATGGGAACTGATTAAAATTCATGCAGGAGAAGAAATATGATTTAAAATGAAATGAAAAAAGTTAGCTGGGCAAATGTGGGGGATGGGTTCTCCTAAATAACTTCAATGGTGACAAATCTGTGTTCGTGGAAAAGAAGAAAGAGGAAGGACTTAAGTTTTGGAAACAGTTGAAAACCAATCAAAGGCCAAGTCTGGTGAAATAAGCTCAGTGATCACATTTTCAGTACTAGAAGTAATAAAATTGTATTCTTGGGTGATTAAAAACAGACTTTAAAATCAATATCGGGGGCCGGCCCAGTGGCGCAGCAGTTAAGTTCGCAGGTTCCACTTCTTGGTGGCCCGGGGTTCACTGGTTTGGATCCCGGGTGCAGACATGGCACTGCTTGGCAGGCTGTGCTGTGGCAGGCATCCCACATATAAAGTAGAGGAAGATGGGCACGGATGTTAGCTCAGGGCCAGCCTTTCTCAGCAAAAAGAGGAGGATTGGCAGTAGTTAGCTCAGGGCTAATCTTCCTCAAAAAAAAAAGAAAATCAATATCAAAGTTACAGATGGCTCCCACAATGGTTGCATCACTGGAATAAATGCACAGCTTACCAATAAGACTACTTTCAAGAATACTCATTTGTAAATATAAATTTTGATATACTTGTTTTGAAAAAATTCGCCTCATTAATTCTTAAAAAATAAATAAGAGAACTAAAAAATGGAGAATATTTTCAAGGTAATATTCAACTCTAGGTAATAGTAAAATTTTAAGTATGATATATTATAAGGGACGTAAGATAGTTTTCTCAAAGATGCCACAAAGTTTTAAATTAAAAAGAATTAGTATACAAGTAAA